>NW_016814053.1:1289928-1300736 GCF_001698545.2 Rhinopithecus bieti | reverse complement strand
GCTCAGGCCGAGCGTCTCCCGGCGCGAGTTCGCCCCGTCCCGCCTCTTCCCCTTACCACGTAGCCCCCCCACACGTAGAGGAAGTTTCCGTCCACCACGGCGCAGTGGCCGCTGCGTTCCTCCGCCACGCAGAACAGCTGTGAGTCCGCCATTCGCGCCGTCGCTGGCCCGCCGTTTGCCGCGCCACAGCCCCTGCCCGCCCGGCGGCCTAGCCTCCAGTCCCGACTGCTCCACGCACGAACGGAACGCAGCGAGGGTCGAGATTGGTGGAAGGCGGAGTCAGTGCGTCTGCGACGTCCCGCGGCTCTCGCTCGGGAAGTCGAGCGAGGGGCGGCGCGGCTGCGGAGGGACGTCTGGCTCCTCGCAGTGGGGAAGGGGTCTGGGCTTCCCATGCGCAGATTCCTTCTCTCTTGGAATTGTGTTTTGGCAGTACAGCCTCATTTAGTAGTCAGTCTGTAGTCAAATTCCTTGATTATCTCAAAATGTCGTTTCTACAGTTGGTTTGTCCAGCATTGTATTTCGTTGTTAACGCCTCTTAAGACTTTATGGCTTTTTTACTCTAGAATAGCTTCTCTCCCTTCTCTCTTGTGCCATTGGTTTGTTATATGGATTAGTTTTCTTATTTTCCTACAGCCTTCTGGGTTTGGTTCCTCAATGTCCTTTCTCATTAACTTGTGCAAGCTTTCACCATATTTCTTTTAGGCTGGAAGCTGTATATAAAAGCTTTATTAGATTCTAGTTCAGATTTTTTTTTTGGAAAATACTTCATATTGCATCACATTAGAAGGCACTTAAGTGTGGTGCAACTTAATGATACTTTCTATTGTTTATTTTTGACGATACAAATAAACACAGAGTATCTGCTCCTTTTCTTACACAAAAGGAAGTATATACAGTGTTACTTAACTTGCTCTTTTCACTTGAAGATCCATATCAGGGTACAGCGGTCTCCTCAGTCCTTTTTATAGCTTCATAGCACTCCACTGATTGGAGGTGTCAGAGCTTATTCAAACAGGTTATTGATGGACATATCGGTTATTTCCAGGTTTTTTGGCTATCATAAATAATGCTGCGATGAATAACGTTATGCATATGTTATTTTGTATTTGTAGAAGCCTATCTTTGGAGTAGAGTTCTATATGTGGAATCCTATTTAACTTTACAAGACGTAACTGGATTTCCCTCAATAGGAGTTTTGTGCCCGGCGCAGTCGCTCACGCCTGTAATCTCACCCCTTTGGGAGGATGAGGTGGGCGCATCACTTGAGCTCAGGAGTTTGAGACCAGCCTGGCCAACCTGGGCAATCCTGTCTCTACTAAAAATGCAAAAATTAGCATGGTGGCGCATGCCTGTAATCCCAGCTACTCGGGAGGCAAAGGCAGGAGAATCGCTTGAACTAGGAAGGTGGAGGTTGCAGTGAGCCGAGATCGCGCCACTGCACTCCAGTCTGGGCGACAGAGCAAGATTCCTTCTCAAAAAAAAAAAAAAGAAAGAAAGAAAGAAAAGAAAAGAAAAAAGAAAAATTCAAGATAGACAAAAGTGATCTATGGTAATAGAAAGCAGAAAAGTGGTTATTTGGGAGTAGGGAGGTGGAGGGGATTTGATAAAAAGGAGTACAGGAAGTGTTCTGGAGTGATGAAAATGTTCTACTGTATTTTGATTGAGGTGGTGGTTACATGGGTGTATACATTTATCAAAATGCATTCAACTGCATACAGATATGTGCATTTTACTTAGTGTAAACTCTGTGTCAATTATGATTCTCACTCCATCACTTTATTGTTACTAGTAATATTGGTATTGTATTTTTGAAATGGAGCACTTGTCCTCCTGGACTGTAGAGTCTGGTGGAGTCTACAGACCAGCAAACAGACAACATACCGTGCAGTAAGTGTGAAAATAGCAAAAGTCCAGGGCAGCTTGGGTTTACAGAGGTCCTTTAACTCAGATTAAGGGGAGACGGAAGGTTCCTGAGAGAAAGTAAAGTCTAAGCTAAGAACTGAAAAATGAATGGAAGTTGTTCAGGGAACTTTGATTTGTGAGAGGGAAGAGTCAAGGATATGCCTAGTTTACCAGCTTGGTCACTGGGTGGAAGGTGGGTGGAGCCCTTTACTAGGTTAGTCAATATGGGGGGAGAAACAGGTTTTGGTGGTGGTCGGGGAGGGCAGGGGCAATGGTGAGTTCATTTGGAGACACAGTGAGTTGGATTTGAAGTCTAAGAGAGCTAAGGGCTAGAGATAGGGATTTTGGAGTCATCAGCATATAATTGTTCATTTAAGTATTGGGACTTTATGAGCTGGCCAGGTGAAGGAGCCATAGAGGAAGAAGTTGAAAATGTATGAGAGAAACAGAATTGTGATTGGGAAAATGTATGGGAAAAGGGGAATTGTGAGGTCAGATTGTGAGAGGAAGCTGGGCAACTGGAATTGATTATTTTCTCTCCAATTTCTTAATATAAAAAATAGCAAACAAAAAAAGTTGAAAAAATAGTTCAAGGAGTACCTGTGTATCTTCCACTCCAGGTTAATAATTATTAATACTACCATACTAGTTTTATGTTTGTTGGTATGTGTGTGTGTGTCTTTTTCATTTTGTTGAATTATTTGAGTGGGAGGTATAATGTTGCACTTCAGCACGCATTTTCTAAAAACAGGGATGTTTACCTACATAACCACAATGTTATTACTACACGTAAGAAAATCAACTTTTTTTGTTTGTTTGTTTGTTTGTTGAGACGGAGTCTCTGTTGCCCAGGCTGGAGTGCATTGTCACATCTCCGCTCACTGCAAGCTCCGCCTCCCAGGTTCACGCCATTCTCCTGCCTGAGCCTCCTGAGTAGCTGGGACTACAGGCGCCCGCTACCACACCGGGTAATTTTTTTTTTTTTTTCAGTCGAGACGGGGTTTCACCGTGTTAGCCAGGATGGTCTTGATCTCCTGACCTTGTGATCCGCCCGCCTTGGCCTCCCAAAGTGCTGGGATTACAGGCGTGAGCCTCCGCGCTTGGCTGTTATTTCTTGATATAATTTGATATTCAGAATTCCTGAATTGTATTCTAACTATAGCTTTTTCTTCCAAACTGGGACCCAATCAAAGCTTACCTATTGCATTTGGTTGTTAAGTTCTTTTAGTCTTTTTTTTTTTTTTTTTTTTGAGACAGAGTCTTGCTCTGTTGCCCAGGGCAGAGTGCAATGGCACAATCTCGGCTCACTGTAACTTCCGCCTCCCAGGTTCAAATGATTCTCCTGCCTCAGCCTCCCGAATAGCTGGGATTACAGGCGCCTACCACGACGCCCGGCTAATTTTTGTATTTTTAATAGAGATGGGGTTTCACCATGTTGGCCAGGTTTGTCTCGAACTCCTGACCTCAGGTGATCTGCCTGCCTCATCCTCCCAAAGTGCTGGGATTACAGGTGTGAGCCACTGCGCATGGCCGGTTTTTGTTGTTGTTTTTTTGTTTTTGAGACGGAGTCTCACTCTGTGGCCCAGGCTGGAATGCAGTGGCATGAACTTAGCTCACTGAAACCTCTGCCTCCTGGGTTCAAGCAATTCTCCTGCTAAGTTTGATACTTGATTAAGGTGGTAACCTCTGAATGTTCCATTGTAAAAGTGCATTTTCCCCTGTATAATTATCAGTTATCCGGAGGATATTTTGGGACTGTGCAAATATCCGTTTCCTAAAACACTTTACTTAATAGCTTTATCATTTTATGTCCCTATTCCCCCTCCTTTCCTGCCCGTAGGTAACCACTTATTCCTTGTTCATCCTTCTAGGGGGTAAGCAAATAATCCCCATTATTTGTGCATTCCTTATTCGCGAATTCACCTATTCACTAACATTTATTTGTAATGCCCAAATCAATGTTGGAAGCTTTCATGGTCTTTTTAGGATATGCATAGAGAAGCAGAACATTTGAGTTGCCTATCACGTACATTCCCAGATAAGGTTAAACAGAGTGACACTACCTTCTCGTGTCATCTCTCATACTATAAGTAAATGTCCCTTTTCTGGTACATTTAGTGCTGTATTTTCAGCATTTTTGCTATTTTTGTTGGTGATTTTGCTGTTTAAAGTTGCCTCCAAACACAGTGCTGAAGTTTTGTCTAGTATTTGAAGGCACAAGAAGGTTGTAATGTGCCTTATGGAGAAAATACATGTAATAAATAAGCTTCCTTCAGCTATGAGTTATAGGGCTGTTGGCCCTGAGTTCAGTGCTAATGAATCACAATATAAAGAGTCTTTAAATAACAACACACATAAAACAAGGTTATATATTGGTCAGTTGATGAAAACATTGTCACCAGACGCTCACAGGAACTTAATTCTGTACTTCCCCTAGTAGCAATGGTTTAGTATTCACTAATTATTTGTTGGTGGCTACTTATAAAATCTAACTATCACAGGTACAGTAATGAGAATTAACTGTATGTCTTTCTATTCCTATCTCCTATTCTTTCTTACATAAAATTAAAATTTCTTTGTACTTTTGTCTTTGAAAATATTTCACTAAATAAAGAGAACTGTGTTCAAAAATCACTTGTGATGTTATGTTACCAATTTAATATGCAATTAGGTGTATCAGTTTTAGTATGCATTCAATTTTAAGCTCACCTTTTTATTTTCTATTTTTTGAATACGTAAGACACACACATGCATTAAAAGTCTCACTGTAAAGAAAGTTTTCACTTTCATCCCTATCCCCTCACCCCTTTATAGTTAATCATTTTTGTGGTCTCCGGTTTAACCTTCCAGAGTTGTTTTGTTGTTGTTGTTGTTTTGAGACAGTCTCGCTCTTGTTGCCTAGGCTGGAGTGCAATGGCACCATCTTGGCTCAGGGCAACCTCCGCCTCCCGGGTTCAAACGATTCTCTTGCCTCAGCCTCCCGAGTAGCTGGGATTACAGGCATGCGCCACCATGCCTGGCTAATTTTTTTGTATTTTTGTAGAGATGGGGTTTCTCCATGTTGGTCAGGCTGCTCTCGAACTCCCGACCTCAGATGATCCGCCCACCTTGGCCTCCCAAAGTGCTGGGATTACAGGCGTGAACCACTGCGTCCAGCTTTTTTTGTTTTTGAGATAGAGTCTTGCTTTGTTGTCCAGGCTGGAGTGGTGGCACGATCTCGGCTCACTGCACCCTCCGCCCCTGAGGCTCAAGAGATTCTCCTGCCTCAGCCTCTCAGGAGCTGGGATTACAGGCACGCGCCACCACACCTGGATAATTTTTGTATTTTTTTTGTATTTTCTTTTCTTTTTTTTTTTTTTTTTTGGTAGAGACGGGCTTTCACCATGTTGGCCCGGCTGTTCTCGAACTCTTGGCCTCAAGTGATCTGCCAGCGTCGGCCTCCTAAAGTTCTGGGATTACAGATGTGAGCCACCGCGCCGGGGCCCAGAGGTTTTTTAAAATGCGAAAACGAATACATATATTTTTGTTTCCCTTCCTTCATTAAACTGCGCTTTTTAAAAAAAAAAAAAAAAAACTGTATACGTTGGAGGTCACTTTATATTGGTAATGCAAAATCATCCTCATGTTTTATAAGCCGCGTGTTTACTTACAGTACTCCATGGTTTAGTCAACTCATTGGAGCAAGCGTTTTGAAGTGTGGCAGATTGACAGTCCACTTGGAATCAGAATACCTGAGTTCAGATCCTGACTCCACCACTTAACTCGTCGTTTCATCTTGAGCAAGTCCTTTATCATTTTTGTGTCTCAGTTTTCTCATCTGTAAAATGAGGCTGTTGTGGAAAAGACAGCACACAGCTCATCGGGCTGTCATGAGCAACACATCAATTCACACATTTAAAGTGCTTATGACAGTGCATGGCGCATACGAAGCCCTCAAGTTAAATAAAAGTGGGGTAGGTGGGAGCGATGGAGATTTATAACAGCTTCCAGTAAATGTCGAGGCACAGTATTTCCAGAGCTTGTGCGAAGTAGGGAACCCAACAGCTCTCATGGCCTTCAAAGCAGGGGGATCCTGGGTCCGGGAAGCTCGGCCGCAGTCGTGGAATGTCTAGGGCAGCGGTGAGACCGCTGTGGCTGGCTCAACGCAGCCCGACACCAGGGAAGAAGCTCTGGCCCTCAGTTTCCCGGCAGCAAAGGAGCGCGAGGTGATCTCCACTTTCAGCCTACTCGGTCCGGGGTTGCGAACTGCTAGGTGCGAGTGGCTGCGGCGCGGCAGCATGGACCAAGCAGGGCTCTTAACAGGGTCGAGCGCGACCCGGGACAGGTCCAGGGGCGGAGCTGGGCCGGGGCGCGCCCGGGAAGGGGCGGAGCTGCGGCGGTGGCGCCAAATCGCGAATATGGCGCCGGAGCGGTTGCGGAGCCGGGCGCTCTCTGCCTTTAAGTTGCGGGGCTTGCTACTCCGGGGGTGAGTGGGCTTGGGCAGCTTGAGGGGCGAGAGGAAAGAGCTGGGGCCCAGCTGCCTCGTGCGGCAGCGGGACTCACCGCGGCGGCTCCCCGCTCGCGGAGAGGGGGCTTGACCTTAAATGACAGAGTTCTAAGAAGCGGCCGGGCGTGGTGGTTCACGCCTGTAATCCCACCACTTTGGGAGGTCGAGGCGGGCGGATCACGAGGTCAGGAGATCGAGACCATCCTGGCCAACATGGTGAAGCCCCGTCTCTACTAAAAATACAAAAATTAGCTGGGCGTGGTGGCGCGCGCTTGTAGTCCCAGTTACTCGGGAGGCTGAGGCAGGAGAATCGCTTGAACCCAGGAGGAGGAGGTTGCGGTGAACCGATATCGCGCCACTGCACTCCATCCTGGCGACAGAAAGAAACTCCATTAAAAAAAAAAGTTCTAAGATCTTGAGGCTGCCGTGCCTTCTTTGGTTTCACCGACCCGTGCAAGGAGTTTAATGTTTCTTCTAGGCCGGCCCAGTCTCTTTTCACGTGTCAAACTGAGCCCGAGAAGCGGCAACCTGTCTATGGCAGCCGGTTTATCAGCGTTGTGACGTGGTCAGCTCTCAGGCTCCCGGGAAGGTGGCTGAGACATCAGATGAGAGACCCAAAAAAGCCCGCTCGCACGTCTACAGTTGCCAATTTATGTGAAAGTCAGGTTTCCTGGGCATATCTGTGTTTTTGAGGACCTATAGAACATATTAACCTTTCCAAGATTTTTCTCATTAAATCTGTTACTTGTTTTAGAGTTCTGTGTGTGTGTGTGTGTGTGTGTGTGTGTGTATGTGTTTGAGACATGGTCTCACTGTCGCCCAAGCTGGAGGGCAGTAATGCGAACTTGACTTACTGCAGCCTCAACCTCCTGGGCTCAAGTAGCTGGGACTACAGGCGTGGGCCACCATACCTGGCTAATTTTTTGTTGTTGTATTTTTTGTAGAGACGGGGTCTGGCTATGTTGCTAGCCTGGTCTTGAACTCCTGGGCCCAAGTAATCCTCCCGCCGTGGCCTCCCAGAATGCTGGAATTACAGGCGTGAATCACCGCGCCTGGCCTAGAACACAATATTTTATACATATTTAAATACCTGCTGAACTGGATATACCTCACTGTATCAGTTTTTATTGCTCTCGTGTGTGTAGATTTTTGGTTGTTTTTTGTGAGTTTTATGGGACTTTTGACTGTACTTTGGGTTAGTAATGGATATACCTTGGGGGAAAATAATGAGTTTTGTTCAATTGGTCCTTGACATTGTGAAAGCATGAGCAACTGATGAATTATTCTTTTCACTTAGAATTTGACCTAATATTAAGCTTTTGTCATTAATTATTTCAGTCATAAGTATACTTAAATCTGTTAGCTGCAAAGCACTGTGCTAGGGCAAGGGGGTGCAAGAGAGAGCAAGAGCTTTGTAGGGGGCAGATAGTGTATTCTATTGCTGCATGACAAATTACCCCACAACTTAGAGGCTAAAACAGTGCACATTTATTATCTCACATTTTCTGTGGGTTAGGAATTCAGGTGTGGCTTCGTTGGGTCCTCAACTTCAGGGTCTTTTCACAAGGTTGCAGTCAAGATGGATCATCTCAAATGTTGACCAGGCAGCATTTGCTTCAAGCTCATTCAGTTGTTGGCAGGATTCAGTTCCTGATTGCCTTGCAGGCTGTTGGCTGGAGGCTACCCTCAGTCCCTTGCCATGTATGCCCCCGACATGGCTTCATCAAGAGAGAGAGTCCACTAGTAACTCTGAAGTAACCTAATCAAGGAAGTGACATCTTGTTATTTTTAAATTTTTTCTTTTCACTTTTAAATTTTACTTTCAAAATTACAATACAGTAAGTTTTTCTATCCCTTGTGCTATATCCTATTTTTAAAAACAAGTTACTAGGTCCAGCCCACACTTAAGGGCAGGGGATTACATAGGTGTAACTACTAGGAGTAATGGATTATTGGGGGGGCCATCTTAGAAGTCTGTCTACCATGGATATTAAATGACTATTTCACAGCTATTTAATCTCAATTGTGAAAGGGATTTCAGGAAAGAAGTGCTATGAGAGTGTATAATAATGTGTATAAACTGCTGTAGAGTCAGGGAAAAACTTCACTTCAGAAGTGGTTTGGGCTGACTGTTAAAGAATGAGCAGGACTTGGCCAGGTATGGTGGTTCATGCCTGTAATCCCAGCACTTTAGGAGGCTGAGGCGGGCGGATCACGAGGTCAGGAATTCGAGACCAACCTGGACAACAAAGCGAAACCCCATCTCTACTAAAAATACAAAAATTAGCCGGGCCTGGTACTGTGCGCCTGTAATCCCAGCTACTCAGGAGGCTGAGGCAGGAGAATAGCTTGAACCCGGGAGGTGGAGGTTGCAGTGAGCCGAGACCGTGCCACTGCATTTCAGCCTGAGCGAGAGAGCAAGACTCCGTCTCAAAAAAGAAAGAAAGAAAAAAAAAAAAAGAACAGGACCTGACTAGGTGGAGAGAAAAGTGGGAGAAAATGGCCACGTAAAGACCCCGAAGCAGGAGAGTGCCAGGAAGGCCAGGGACATGGTATGAGCTTAATGGGATTTGGTAGGGGCAAGATCCTGTATGGCTTTACAGGCTTTGGTCTATGCTAAGAACTGTCCCAAGACGCACCCGAAAGGTATATGATTTTAGGGACTCAGTGGTCAAATATTTATGGACCACTTTCAAGTGTAGTTAGAACCCCGTGGAAGGATGACACAGAGTTCTAAGTTACAGTTTTTTGTTTTTTGTTTTGAGACGGAGTCTCGCTCTGTCGCCCAGGCTGGAGTGCAGTGGCCGGATCTCAACTCACTGCAAGCTCCGCCTCCCGGGTTTACGCCATTCTCCTGCCTCAGCCTCCCGAGTAGCTGGGACTACAGGCGCCCGCCACCACGCCCGGCTAGTTTTTTGTATTTTTTAGTAGAGACGGGGTTTCACTGTGTTAGTCAGGATGGTCTCAAACTCCTGACCTCGTGATCCGCCCGTCTTGGCCTCCCAAAGTGCTGGGATTACAGGCTTTAGCCACCGCGCCCGGCCTAAGTTACAGTTTTAAAGTTATCTATAATAACTCAGTTCTCAGTTATCTATAATAAATTGGAGAGATGCAACACCTACACACAAAACAACTAATAAGCAACCCAACATATAGAACAATTAGTGTGATGACTATAACAATAATATGTGAAATGTTAAGTTGTGTGCTACAAATACAGAATGGCATGTAATTAGCTAATTGTTTAATACTGTAATCAGCAATAATATTGATATGAGGTGTAAAGTTGTGTGCTGCAAATACAGAATGGCATGTAAGGGCATGTAACTAGTTAATAATGTTCATTCTGATCATTTTGGGATTTAAGTCAGGAATTAATGTGATTTTATTTTATTTTATTTATTTATTTATTTATTTTTTGAGACGGAGTCTCTCTCTGTTGCCCAGGCTGGAGCGCAGTGGCGCGATCTCCGCTCACTGCAAGCTCCGCCTCTCGGGTTCACGCCATTCTCCCGCCTCAGCCTCCGAGTAGCTGGGACTATAGGCGCCCGCCACCACGCCCGGCTAATTTTGTTTTTGTATTTTTAGTAGAGATGGGGTTTCACCGTGTTAGCCAGGATGGTCTCGATAGCCTAACCTTGCGGTCTGCCCACCTCGGCCTCCCAAAGTGCTGGGATTACAGGCGTGAGCCACTGCACGCCCAGCTGTGATTTTTTTTTTTTTTTAAATGATGGTCAGACTCATCCATGAAGCAGGTGGCAATGCCTTAACAATATGCGTATTGTCAGGCCTGAGGGCCTCTTCCATCTTTGTCAAGGGGAGTGCCAACCTCTCCTTTCATATAACACAAATTCATGTGATTTTAATGAGTGTTGCTTCTATGATTATATTTCAGATGTCATAGTTTTTTTAAGCCTTTTTCTTTTTTTGAGATGGAGGCTTGCTCTGTCGCCCAGGCTGGAGTGCAGTGGCACGATCTCGGCTCACTGCAAGCTCCGCCTCCCGGGTTCACGGCATTCTCCTGCCTCAGCCTCCCGAGTATCTGGGACTACAGGTGCCCGCCACCATGCCTGGCTAATTTTTTTGTATTTTTAGTAGAGATGGGGTTTCATCGTGTGTTAGCCAGGATGGTCTCCATCTCCTGACCTCGTGATCTGCCCGCCTTGGCCTCCCAAAGTGAGGGGATTACAGGCGTGAGCCACCGCGCACGGCCAAGCCTATTTTTTTTTCTTTTTCTTTTTCTTTTTCTTTTTTTTTTTTTTTGAGACGGAGTCTCGCTCTGTCGCCCGGGCTGGGGTGCAGTGGCCGGATCTCAGCTCACTGCAAGCTCCGCCTCCCAGGTTTACGCCATTCTTCTGCCTCAGCCTCAGGAGTAGCTGGGACTACAGACGCCCGCCACCTTGCCCGGCTAGCTTTTTGT
>NW_016814053.1:1268495-1286168 GCF_001698545.2 Rhinopithecus bieti | reverse complement strand
TTTTTTTTTGAGATAGTATCTCACTCTGTGGCCCAGGCTGGAGTGCCAGTGGCATGATCACAGCTCACTGCAGCCTCCACCTCCCTGGGCTCAGGTGATCCTCCTACCTTGGTCTCCTGAGTATCTGGGACTATAGGCGTGTGGCAACCCACCCAGCTAAGTTTTGTATTTTTTGTAGAGATGGGGTTTCACCACATTGCCTGGGCTGGTCTCAAACTCCTGGGCTCAAGCCATCCTCCTGCCTCGGCCTCCCAAAGTGTTAGGATTGTAGGTGTGAGCCACTGACCCTGGCTCAGAAATGTTCTTATAACTAAACAGGGTTTAGAAAATTAAGGCATTTGATTGTATATTAAGGTATTGTAACTTTGAGTGTGGAAAACTTTGCAGTGAGCTGAGATTATGCCACCGCACTCCAGACTGAGAGTCTGGAGTGGAAAATTAAGGTATTTGAGGTAAGGCTTTTGTTATTGTTCTGACCTAACACTTTTTTTCTCCAAGAACTGTATAATGAGAATCCCAGTATTAATATTTGCAAATTATTTTTGGGAAAAGAGCTGTCTGTGGAAAGAACTAATTTTTTTTTTTTTTTTTAATTTGACCCTGCAATTCTCTTTTCAGTGTCATCAAACATGATTGAACGATCTGTGGTGGAAGCAGCAGTCCAGGAATGCAGTCAGTCTGTTGATGAAACTATGTATGTGGGTATAGTTAACTTTTTTCCTCATAGGAGGTGTTATTGAGCACTTAGTTTTAATTATTATCTTGGAAAATTATTAGTGATCAACATTTCCACAGTGGTTACTGTTGTTATTTCTGTATGTCTTTTTAAATAATGGCTTTCTTTGCAAACCTCATTATTAAATGATTCATCTTTACTGGTTTTTCCTAGGATTTGAAGTTACAATGTTGCTGTACCATTCATTACTAACTTTTGCTGCCTACCCAACCAGTGGATCTGACTTTTTATTCTGTATGCTACAAATGAGTTGAATTGAAATGAATATTCAGAAGTATAATTTACTTTGCTCTTAGGAAAGTACCACGCCCAGAGAAGTTCAGCAACTTTACTTGGTCACATGGTGAATGGCAAATGAGAGTAGGACCTCAGTTTTGTGACTCTACTATCTCATGTTTTTAGGTTTAAGAATTTATATGGCAGTAATTCTTCTGGGTTTTATTTCTGTGAATATCCCTCTTGATATGATACTTCTATCCAAATTCATGGCATTTAACTGGAAGGAAAACACTGGGGAAAATGGGCTGAGAGACAGTTTTAACATTGCCACTTCTTTCCTATTTGGGGTAATAGAGGTGATTGAAAGGAGTCATTATCTTTATTTTAGTCAGAAGTTGTAATCTTCTCCGTGTCAGAACTTGTAACTGCTAAAAAAACAAATAAATAAATAAATACAGAAATTGAGGATTTTTAATTTTAAAAACGCTTGCAAACTCATTTAAAATACTAGTGTGACCAGGCACAGTGGCTCACGCCTATAATCCCAGCACTTTGGGAGGCCAAGGTGGGTAGATCACTTGAGGTCAGGAGTTCAAAACCAGCTTGGCCAACATGGTGAAACCCCATCTCTACTAAAAATACAAAAATTAGTCGGGTGGTAGTGGGATGCACCTGTAATCCCAGCTACTTGGGAGGCTGAGATAGGAGAATCACTTGAGCCTGGGAGGTGGAGGTTGCAGTGAGCTGAGATCATGCCACTACAGTCCAGTCTGGGTGACAGAGTGAGACCCTGTCTCAAAAAATAAAATAAAATAAAATAAATACTAGAGTATAATGAATGTTCCCTAAAGCAATCAATAGAAATTCAAAATGATTATATTAAAGTTTAAGGATTATTATCCTAAAATAGACATTACTCATTGTTTACCCTAAAGTTACCTGTTATTTATTTATTTACTTATTTTCCTCCACATCAATCTGCATTCACTTTATTCTTCTGTTTATACATTCTCCTGCTCCCAGATTTGGAGGCAGAACATAATAATAAGAGCTCAACAGTCCTGCACAGAGCCATGTACCATATCCCATCAGTTTTCCTTTTCCCAACCCCTGTCCCACCCCCACTTAGTAAAGCTCCTTGTCCAGGTGTTGCTCTTGGGGGTAAGAAAGCAGAAAATCAGGCTAGGCACAGTGGCTCATGCTTGTAATCCCAGCACTTTCGGAGGCTGAAGTGGGCAGATCACCTGAGCTCAGGAGTTCGAGACCAGCCTGGCCAACATACAGTGAAACCGCATCTCTACTAAAAAATACAAAAATTAGCTGGGCATGGTGGTGTATGCCTGTAGTCTTAGCTATTTGGGAAGCTGAGGCAGGAGAATCATTTGAACCTGGGAGGCGGAGATTGCAGTGAGCCAAGATCGTGCCACTTTGCTCCAGCCTGGATGACAGACGAAAAAGAAAAAGAAAAAAAAAGAAAGAATGGGTAGAGACTCCAGTGAGGGATGGGAGCCTCTTTCCAAGGCACAAGGGGCTACCTTCTCAACATGGCCACTGCTTCGTTCAGATTTGGGTAGTGTGCTGGCCAGGAGCTGGCGGCTGCAGTACCTCCAGCTGATTGAGGAGACAAGCATTGTGAGGGTGCTGCAGCAGGTCCACAGTGATCACTGAGGCCAGGAGCTGCCACACTCCTGAAGAATGCATGGGGCTTTTATACAATAGTGCTGTGGAAATTTTTAACTTCTTTTAAACATGGTTGTATTATTAAAAGTGTCTGAAATTAAATAATTTTTTTTGGTTTTCCATCTCTAACACTATATATATATTGTATAAGTCTGAAAGATATGGCCAGAATTGGGGGGGGTTCTTTTTCCATTGTATAACTTTTCCTGGGACACTTTTGCATAACATTTTAGATTTGGCAGGATGCGGTGGCTCACGCCTGTAATTCCAGCACTTTGGGAGGCCAAAGCAGGCAGATCATGAGGTCCGGAGTTTAAGACCAGCCTGGCCAACACAGTGAAATCTCGTCTCTACTAAAAATACAAAAATTAGCTGGGCGTGGTGGAGGGCGCCTGTAATCCCAGCTACTTGGGAGGCTGACGCAGGAGAATTGCTTGAACCCAGGAGGCAGAGGTTGCAGTGAGCCGAGATTGTACCACTGCACTCCAGCCTGGGTGACAGAAGTAGACTCCATCTCAGACAAACAAGCAAGCAACAAACAAAAAAAATTTTAGATTTTTAAAATTGTTGGGGTTGGGCATGGTGGCTCATGCCTGTAATTCCAGCACTTTGGGAGGCTGAGGCAGGTGGATCACTTGAGGTTAGGAGTTTGAGACCAGCCTGGCCCCTATGGCAAAACCCTTTCTCTACTAAAAATACAAAAATTAGCTGGGTGTGGTGGCACATACCTGTAATCCCAGCTACTTGAGAGGTGGGAGAATTGCTTGAGGCCAGGAGGAAGAGGTTGCAGTGAGCCAAGATCACACCCCAGCCTGGGCATCAGAGTGAGACTGTCTCAAAAAACAAAACAAAAACAAGAAAAATTGTTGGAACTTAATCATATCCTTTGATAATACTGTAGCTCATGGCTGGGCATGGTGGCTTATGCCTACAATCCAGCACTTTGGGAGGCTGAAGCAGGCGGATCACCTGAGGTTGGGAGTTAGTGACCAGCCTGACCAACATGAAGAAACCCCGCCTTTGTTAGAAATACAAAATTAGCCGGGCGTGGTGGTGCATGCCTGTAATCCCACCTACTCGGGAGGCTGAGGCAGCAGAATCTCTTGAACCCTGGAGGCGGAGGTTGTGATGAGCCAAGATCGACCCATTGCACTCCAGCCTGGGCAACAAGAATGAAACTCCGTCTCAAAACAACAACAACAACAACAACAACAACAACAACACTGTAGCTCATAAAAGTAGAGATTTCTTTAAGATGTGACTATTGTTTATATAATTGTTCTTTTTCAACAGATGAAATTCTTACCTGGAAGTTAACTTGATTAATTTTTTTTTCTCGTGAGTTTTGACAATGCTTTCTTGTCCCTTGAGATGAAAATGCACAAGCTAAACATTTTACCTCCATAGTACTTTTGATACTACAAGAAATTGTGGGCCGGGCATGGTGGCTCACATCTGTAATCCCAGCACTTTGGGAGGCCAAGGTGAGTGGATCTCCTGAGGTCAGGAGTTTGAGACCAGCCAGACCAACATGGAGAAACCCCATCTCTACTAAGAATACAAAATTAGCTGGACATGGTGGTGCATGCCTGTGATCCCAGCTACTTGGGAGACTGAGGCAGGAGAATCACTTGAACCCGGGAGGCAGAGGTTGCGGTGAGCCGATATCATGCCATTGCACTCTAGCCTGGGCAACAATAGCGAAACTCTGTCTTAAAAAAAAAAAAAAAAAGAAAAAGAAAAAGAGAACGAAATTGTGTGCCTGGCCTGAGAAAATGTGAAAAGTATGTTATTACAAAGACTTATAATGCAAGTTATCATGTTCACCTAGAGTACTTATGTTTTTAGTAAATCAGGTCTGTGTTTTGTGGGATGTTTTTCAGAGAGCACGTTTTCAATATCATAGGAGCATTTGATATTCCACGCTTTGTATACAATTCAGAAAGAAAAAAATTTCTTCCGTAAGTATGCCATCCACTGATTTTAAGTTAATTTCAAATGTTTTTTCCAGAAGGTATATAGTCTCTTGCTTCACTTTTGGCTCACCTTTGTGTATTATGATAGTCATTCTTTTTTTCTAGTCTGTTAATGACCAACCACCCTGCACCAAATTTATTTGGAACAGCAAGAGATAAAGCAGAGCTGTTTCGTGAGCGATATACCATTTTGCACCAGGTAAGTTTGGTAGCGGGCGGAGGGGAGGATACTAGGTAAACGGAGAGAAAAAGAGACTGTTTCAGTTAGGGAAATCTCAGGGATGTTTAATGAATGGAATTTTGTGGTCCAAAGTTGGTCATTCAATAAACTGTTGTTGAGATTTCTGTGATTGAGACCATGTAGAAGATACAGAGATGAAAAAGCTATTTTCCCCTTAACGACAATGATGATGGTAAAAATAGTAGTTACCATTTAATACATGATATGCCAGTTAGCACTTAACATACATTATTTACCTCATTTAATCCTCATAATACTAATATATGTGTAAATGCTATTATTATCCCCATTTTACAGATGAGGAAACTGAGGCTTAAGGAAGTTTAGTAACTTGCCTATAGATCACATATAGTAAGACATGATTTCAATCCAGCCTGACTCTAAAGCCCAGCCATTGCCTACTATACTTTACTACCTTCAAATAGCTTACAGTCTATGGGATAGACTGTAGCTGGGATAGCTTATGTCTATGAATAGACATTTGTGCAAATATATAAAGTAGAATTTTATACGTGCTATAAAAGAGATACAAACAATGTATTCAATAAAAGAATCAGGGAAGGCTTCAAGGAAATGATGGCATTTGGCATGGACCTAGATTGCTTTAATCTTGTGGAAATGGGGAAAGGGTGGTGGTGATTGTGAACAAAGGTACAGCAAAAAATAGACTCTGTGCAGGAAATGATGAGAAAATCAGGAGTAGCATGGGATCAGTTTGGAAAGGCAAGTGGGAGCCAAATTGTAGGAGCACTTTGGATGCCACCCTTGGGAGTTGGGACTGTTCTCCTTATGCGAGGTGCTTTGGAATACCAGAGAAAATCGCAGCCAGGTTTTTTGAGTGCTTCCTCCACCAGCAGATATGGGGATGACTTAAGAGTGTGAGAGAAGCCTTCTAGAAGTCTGTGCTATTAGTCTTGGCATAAATGATAGCCTGGACGAAGGAAGTGGCAAGGGGTGTAGAATGAGGGCATCACACTCAAGCAGCAGAAACTATAAGCACATGGTGACTGTCTGGATGTGAAGGAGAATGGAGGGGGTGAAGAATCAGAGATGAGTAAGGCCTGGAGTCTGAGAGAGTAGAATATAGAATAATACGTTAAACAGGAAAAAGAGAATGTTTGTAGAAGGTGATGGCAGTTTCTGTTTTAAGCATTTGAGTTAAGATTGCCAGGAGAAGTAAAGTGTACATCTGGAACTAAGGAAAGAGAGCTGGTAGCATGAGAGATTTGGGAGCATCTGCATAGAGTAAAAAATGGAACTGCAAGGACGAGACCCTGGCAGAAAGAGAAGTGACAAAAAGAGAAGAGGGAGGCTGGGCACGATGGCTCACGCCTGTAATCCCAGCACTTTGGGAGGCTGAGGCGGGTGGATCACCTGAGGTCGGGATCTGGGGACCAGTCTGACCAACATGAAGAAACCGTGTTTCTACTAAAAATACAAAATTAGCCAGGCATGGTGGCGCATGCCTGTAGTCCCAGCTACTCGAGAGGCTGAGGCAGGAGAATCGCTCGAACCCGGAAGGCGGAGGTTGTGGTGAGCCGAGATGGCGCCATTGCACTCCAGCCTGGGCAACAAGAGCGAAACTCCATTTCAAAAAAAAAAGAAAAAAGAGAGAAGAGGGGAAGAGGATAGATAGAACTTGGGGGCCAGGCGAGGATGGTGTTATATGGCAGAAGCACAAGAAGGCTTCAAGGAGGAACAGATGGTCAGCAGTAAGTTAAATAAAGGTCGAAAAGAATGATCCTTGAGGAAACAGTATCCTCTGCTGCTTTCATTGCTGACATAGTGTTGCCAGGTTAATCTGCCCAAAGTGTAGCTCTGACCACCTCATGGGTTTTGCACAGAAGTCTTTCAAGGAAATTCACTGCCTATTCAATGCAGATTATCCTTAATATGTAAGATCTTCTCTTACACATAATTGGCCTAATCTCTACTTTTCCTGTAGTCATACTCTGTGCTGGAGCCAAAACTGAAACATGGAATTATTGTTTCTGTTTCTTTCACTACTTCTGTGACTTTGTTTATCCTGTAGACTGCTCTTCCCTCTTACCTCCACTGTTGAAACCGTCCTAATTTTGGAAGGCTCTTCTCAGATTCCTCCTTTCTGGAGCCCTTCTTGATCTTCAGTTGGATGCAATCTTTTTCTTTTTTATTTTATTTTTGAGATGGAGTCTCACTCTGTTGCCTAGGCTAGAGTGCAGTGGTGCAAACTTGGCTCACTGCAACCTCTGCCTCCTGGGTTCAAGTGATTCTTCTTCCTCAGATTCCCAAGTAGCTGGGATTATAGGCACATACCACTACACTCAGTTAACTTTTTTATTTTAGTAGAGACGGGGTTTCACCACATTGGCCAGGCTGGGCTCGAACTCCTGACCTCAAGTGATCTGCCCACCTCAGCCTCCCAAAGTGCTGGGATTACAGGCCTGAGCCACCATGCCTAGCTGAATGCAGTCTCTTTCTGCTTGAACCAAGTAGTATGTCTTTTTTTTTTTTTTTTTTTTCCTGAGACAGAGTCTTATTCTGTTGCCCAGGCTGTAGTGCAATGGCGCAATCTCGGCTCACTGCAACCTCTGCCTCCCAGGTTCAAGAGATTTTCCTGCCTCACTCTCCTGAGTAGCTGGGACTACAGGCACGTGCCACAACACCCGGCTAAGTTTTTGTATTTTTAGTAGAGACGGGGTTTCACTGTGTTAGCCAGGATGGTCTCCATCTCCTGACCTCGTGATCCACCTGCCTCGGCCTCCCGAAGTGTTGGTATCACAGGCGTGAGCCACTGAGTCCAGCCGAGTAGTACATCTTTTATGTCACTGACTGGACTTGGCCCTACCTTGCATTTGAGGTGTTTACCCTGTGATTAGACTGTGAATTCCTTGTTTATCTCCTCTGCCACATTTGGCACTGTCCTTTATACAAAGAAGGTGCTTAGTAAACACCATATTTCTTTTTTCTTAAGTATGTTTTGAAGTCTATTCTGTTATTGTGGGTGTGCCACTTATCCCTTCTGAGCCTCATTTATTCATCTGTGAAATAAACAGGTTGAAGTTCAGTCCATTCATATTTTCATTGCAGTTATCTTCCAGAAAATCAATCTGATGTTTTCATTATCCTACTTCAAAATCTTTGTTTCTCATTGTCTATACGACAAACTTCTTGGCTGGGCATACACAGTTTGTATTGTCAGGGCTTTTTGAGTTGGAGGTTACGGAAACTCAAACTGATTAAAACTGAAAAAGGAATATATTGGTTTAGCTTGTATTATGAAGTCTAGAAGTCCACCAGTTTCAAGCCTGGCTGGATCCAGGTGTTCACACAATATCAGGAGGCATCTGTCTCTTTCCATGTCCCACCTCTTTTAAAAAATTGATTTTACTTTCAAATAGGTTCTCCCTATAAAGTGACAAAGATCTCCACTAGTAGCCTTAGCAACTCTTGGAAAGAGAGTTCCTCTTTTCTAATAGTTCTAGCAAAAGTCTTGAATCTGTCTTTTTTGAGCCTACCTTGAAGCACTTGCTCATCCTTGAACCAATCACTGGCCAAAAGGATGGAGTACTTTCACTTTCTAGGCCTTGAATTCCTATCTATAGAAAGGGGAAGGGGTATCAATCCTACCTAAACTATATGGACTGAGAGTTGGGGAGGGAAGTATCCCCACATGGATCTTACTAATCTCTGGCCTTGTCTGCACTCCATAATTCAACTGTATTAAACTTTGCATAGCTTCCTAAATACTCTAACTCTGATGATTTCTCTGCCTGAAATGCTGTGGGGTTTTTTTGTTTTTTTTTTTTGTTTGTTTGTTTTGAGACAGAGTTTCGGTCTTGTTGCCCAGGCAGGAGTGCAGTGGCACGATCTCAGCTCACTGCAATCTCTGCCTCCCAGATTCAAGCAATTCTCCTACCTCAGCCTCCTGAGTAGCTGGGATTACAGGCACCTGCCACCATACCGAGCTAATTTTTGTATTTTTGGTACAGACGGAGTTTCACTTTGTTGGCCAGGCTGGTCTCGAACTCCTGACCTCAGGTGATCCGTCCTCCTTGGCCTCCCAAAGTGCTGGGATTACAGGCGTGAGCCACTGTGCCTGGCCCTGAAATGTCTTATCTCAGCCTCCTTTTCTTTCTTTTTTTTTTTTTTGAGACAGAGTCTCGCTGTGTCACCCAGGCTGGAGTGCAGTGGCGCGATCTTGGCTCACTGCAAGCTCCACCTCCCGGGTTCATGCCATTCTCCCGCCTCAGCCTCGGAGTAGCTGGGACTACAGGCGCCTGCCACCACGCCCGGCTAATTTTTTGTATTTTAGTAGAGACGGGGTTTCACCGTGTTAGCCAGGATGGTCTCGATCTCCTGACCTCATGATCCGCCCGCCTCGGCCTCCCAAAGTGCTGGGATTACAGGTTTGAGCCACCGCGCCCAGCCTCCTTTTGTTTCTTACTATCCAAACCTTATTTATCATCTGGGCTGTTGTTCAATGGCCCCTTTGGCCTGGGGTACAGTCAGCCCTCACAGTACTTTGTTGTGTGGTGGCACTTCTCTTTCAGTAGCCCCAGTGCTCTCAGAGTGACACTTGGTTGTTCTTCATACCCTCAGTCTACAATGTGCTGCTGCCATACGCACAATAGACCTTTAAAATTTTTACTTTTATTTTTTTAATTTTAAAACTTATATTACTAGATATTTGTATGTTAAATTATGTGGGTTTTCAAATCTGTTGAGAATAAGTAATAGAGACATTAGTTTAAGGACAATGTTTCATCAGGACACTATTTTAGTGAATCTTATGTTTAAATGTCTGTTTCAGGAATTCATGTGAATCTTTCTTTTTTATAGAGGACCCACAGGCATGAATTATTTACTCCTCCGGTGATAGGTTCTCACCCTGATGAAAGTGGAAGCAAATTCCAGGTTAGAACATTATTCTAGTTATGTAGGGGATATAAGTGTATAAGTTTAATATTTGTTGCTTAATTCTAATTCGTTGAATTTTAAATGAAAATAAACTACTGGTAACTGTTTAGCTAACTGGACTGGCTGCATGCCCACTTTTGATATAGTCCATTCCTAGAGTCCTGTGTCCCACAAATCTCTAACAGAAGCTACTGCTTCCTTTGAGAAGGCCCTGATCCAATGCTAGCCCCAGATACACTCTGGCCTCCAAGATAGCTTCCTAGCCCATTTGGATACTATACTGGCTTTCTGATAACTTTTCAACATTTCTTTTCTTGCCCTCACTCATCCCTTAGTGACCATAGCACTGAGGAACTCAAATACTGGTTTCTTGCCCAACTCATCCCTCGTGACCACACACACAGTTATTGAACTAGAATGTGTTACATTGGTTGAAGTGAAAACTTTACTTAAGGTACTAAGGAAACAACATTTATAGAATGAATGTGAGAACACAAATGGATCCCACAACCTGGGCAACATAGCAAGACCTCATCTTTACAAACAGTAAAAAACATTAGCCAGGCATGGTGGTGTGCACCTGTGGTCCCAGCTACCTGAGAGGCTGAGGTGGGAGGATGACTTGAGCTTGGGAGATTGAGGCTGCAGTGAGCTGAGATCATGCCACTGTACTCCAGCCTGGGTGACAGTGTAAGGACCCCCTCAAACAAACAAACAAAACTTTTATTAGAGTATAAATTAGGTTTTAGAAATTGGCATTACTTATATTTCCCTACCAAAGATCATCTATATGTTTTCTATATTAGGTTTTCTCTGGCAACTGAGATGCCCATAGCCCAGGAGCCTTTTCCCTCGTCTCCTCTTTGACAAAGCAATTTTAAGGCTTAACTAAATAATTACTCTTTTCGAACTGTCTAATTCTGTATCTGTGATGGCACATACCCTACTTAAATTACATTTATCTACCTGTATGATAATATCCCTTTACAGATTGCAAAAACGATGTGCTAAAAAATACTGTTATTTTTACTTCTCCTGTGTTGTTTAAGGTCTCTTTTTTTTTTTTTCTTTTGATAGAGACATGAGGTCTCGTGATGTTGCCCAGGCTGGTCTTGAACTCCTGGCCTCAAATGATCCTCCTGCCCCAGCCTCCTGAGTAGCTAGGACAATAGGTGTGCACCACTACACTTGGCTAGGTTCTTTTCCCTTCCCTTCCCCCTTCCCCCTTTCCCTTTTCTTTCCTTTCTTTCCGACAGTCTTGCTCTGTCACCCAGGCTGTAGTACAGTAGTGCAATCTTGGCTCACTGCAACCTCCTCTTCCCAGGTTCAAGCAATTCTGCCTCAGTCTCTTGAGTAGCTGGGATTATATGTGCACATCACCGTGCCTAACTAATTTTTTTGCGTTTTTAGTAGAGATGGTGTTTTGCCATGTAGGCCAGGCTGGTCTTGAACTCCTGACCTCAAGTGATCCATCCGCCTCAGCCTCCCAAAGTGCTGGGTTTACAGGTGTGAGCCACCACGCCCAGCCCTACGTTCATATTTTTTAAGAGTAACTCCAGTATTAAATGTTAATGTGATTATTATGGAACGATAGGATTGTATAAGTTTTTATTTCTTTCTTGTCTATATTTTAAATTTTTTTCTATAGTAAACATGAATTATTTGTAATAAAAAAACAAAGATAAAACATAAAGATAAAAGAAGCTCCACTTGGTAATTTCTATAAATATGAAAACTTATATATCCTTTTATCTAGCAATTGTGTTTCTAGAATGTGTAGAACTTTATTCAACAGTTATTATCTGTAGCTGGATGCAGTGGCTAGTGCCGGTAATCATGGAGACTCAGGGGGCTGTGGTGGAAGGATCACTTGAGCCCAGTTGAAGGCTGCAGTGAGGTATGAGAGTGCCACTGCACTCCAGCCTGGGCAATGTGAGACCCCATCCCAAAAAAAAAAAAAGAGAAAAGTTTCTATCGCTGTTGTGGGCCAAAGAAAGGTGCACAGAAATATTAAAAATTGTTTTTATTAGTAGAAAACTGGGAACAACTTAAATGTCCTTTAATAGGAGTTTGATGAAATAAATGGTCATATGTATAATATAGATATCTCTATTCTTTAAACAGAAGGAAATTTATATGTAGAAAAATGGAAAGCTATCTCAGATATTAACTTCAAAAAGTTAAGTTGAAGAATAGTACATATACTATGATTTCATCTTTGTGAATAAACTGTATAGGTGTGTGTCATAAATTATGTATGTATTTACATATATTTAGGATTACATACAGAAAAGTTGGAAAGGATTTTATTTGTTTATTTATTTATTTTTATTTATTTATTTTTTTTGAGATGTAGTCTTGCTCTGTTGCCCAGGCTGGAGTGCAGTGGCACGATATCAGCTCACTGTAAGCTCTGCCTCCTGGGTTCACGCCATTCTCCTGCCTCAGCCTCCTGAGTAGCTGGGACTACAGGCGCCCACCACTACGCCCGGCTAATTTTTTGTATTTTTAGTAGAGACGGGGTTTCACTGTGGTCTCGATCTCCTGACCTTGTGATCTGCCCGCCTTGGCCTCCCAAAGTGCTGGGATTACATGTGTGAGCCACTGCGCCCGGGTGGAAAGGATTTTTTACAATGGTGTCCCAATTTTTACTACCTTGAACTTTCTGATTAGAAAAAAAGATCAGATTGAGAATGTAAATAATAATGAGAGCCTTTTAAAATACTAAGTAAAATTAGAATATATATTTTTAAATAGCTTGCTAATTTTCAAAAGGTACTGTTCAAATAAAATAAAATTGATATCTTTTCTATATTTGAAAAATAAATGTACTTATCATTATTCGGAATGATAGGGTGTGGATTCCGTCATTGGTAGGAGCCTGAGTTGATGTGGTGTTTCTTTAGGCATGATTCTTCTAGGCCATCATACACTTGATCTTACAGCTTTTTTGTAGGACAAAATTAAACATCCTAAGTTTAATTTTACAACTTTATTTCCATTTTATTTGATTTTCTACTGTAAAGTAGCTATAAATGCTGAAATGTGTACCCCAAATTTACTTATTTATAAAAGTTTAGTTTCTTGAAAGAATGTATTTATAGTCTTTAAAATTTATTTTGTTTTATTTTAGCTTAAAACAATAGAAACCTTATTGGGTAGTACAACCAAAATCGGAGATGTGATTGTTCTTGGAATGATAACGCAGTTAAAAGAGGTAACTTAATAAACATCAAACTTTTAGTTTTGGCCTTGGATTGATGAAATGTCGGTTACATAGAACATTTTTGTGGCGGGCACAGGAATGTACTCTTTATTGAAAACTCGCCTCACGAACAGAACAATATTGGAATAGTGGTAATATAAGGAAATAGTATCATCATGTTAGAAGCCTTGGAATGAGGATAAATAATGGCTGTTGGCCAGGCACGGTAGCTCACGCCTGTAATCCCAGCCACTTTGGGAGTCCGAGGCGGGCGGATCACCTGAGGCCAGGAGTTCGAGACCAGCCTGACCAACATGGAGAAACCCTGTCTCTACTAAAAGTACAAAATTAGCCGGGTGTGGTGGCACATGCCTATAATCCCAGCTACTCTGGAGGCTGAGGCAGGAGAATTGCTTGAACCCAGGAGGTGGAGGTTGCAGTTAGCCGAGATGGTGCCATTGCGCTCTAGCCTGGGCAACAAGAGCAAAACTTTGTCTCAAAATAAATAAATAAATAAATAAAATAAAATAATGGCTGTTCAGCAGAGAAACCCATTTCCTGTCTCCATAGGGCCTGTTTTACAATGATGTAAAAATTAGGTCATGTACATTTTCATATTAGACTTTTGTTAAATAAACTTTTGTAATAGTCAAAAAAAAAAAAACATAAAAAAACAAAAAACAGAAAACAAAACACAAAAAACTTTTCTCAGTTACCAAGTGTCTTTTTCGTTTGTGTTTGGTTTCCTGAGTAGACATCAGGACAGAGTGTCTTGTCCGGGAGCCCAGTTTGCATAGCCTGAAATTAGGCCCCTAGTGACCTCTGGATAAACAGAGAGTACTGGGTTTCTGAACAAGCAATCTGCAGAGTATGTGCTGGTCACTTGGCGATGCTGTTGGCTGTCTTAGAAGGTACCTGGGGAGACCCTCCCCATGGCAGACATTGAGTGTCCCTCTTGCCATTTCTTATCTGTAGGAGTCATTCTCCATTTTGTACCTGTGAGGAGTCAGAATCTCAGTTAAGTGATTAGTCTGGGGTTATCAGACTAGTAAATGGAAGAGCCTGGACTAGAAATAATAGCTGATTTTTAAAATCCACTTTTCTCTCGACTGTATTCTGTTGTCAAACTTGTAGTTTAATTTTTTTGTCATAGTTTTCATTGTTACATAAATGTGGATTTCTTTCTTTTCATTTTTTTTTTTAGGGAAAATTTTTTCTGGAAGATCCTACTGGAACAGTACAACTAGACCTTAGTAAAGCTATATCCTTCACTTGTATTTTTTAAAATCTGCATTACGTGAATTGGGGAAATTGACTATATATCCTTCTAAAATTTACCTATTTGGGTTCTCAATGTAACTTCTCTATGTTGCTGGTATAGGAATATAGAGATATAATCCTAAACAGAGACAGAACAACTTTAATTTCCTCTTATTTGAAGAATCTAGACAAATGACTGATGAAGTTTATATCATGGTAAGAATGATCCACCTTGTCAATATTACCAAGAATTAAACATGAGGACATTTAAACCTAAATTTTTTAAAGCTTTTTCTAAGCTGTGGTCTATTCACAGTTTCAAATGGGAAGTCTTTGAATTTATTATTTAGAAGGCTTGTTGGTCTCAAAATGTATGTTGACTTTATTACTGCCTCAAGAATAGAATTATTTTCCTCAGCTGTTGTGTACCAGTTCCACAGTGGTTTATACACAGAGGCATGCTTTGTCTTAGCAGAAGGTAAGTCAGTATACTTTGTTACTGTCCTCCTTCTCATTCTCCAGTAAAACTATTTCTGCTTTGGGTAAAATATGTTAACATGATATAATTTGGGATACCATTAATTAGAAGAGCATATTTTTGGCAAAATAACTCTTAGACTGTTAATGGGCTAATAGAAATCTTTCTGGGGTGATGAAAATGTTCTGAAATTAGATAGTAGTAATGGCTACACAACTTATGAATACACTAAAAATCACCAAACGACACACTTTTTTTTTTTGAGACAGAGTCTCACTATGTCACCTAGGCTAGAGTGCGGTGGTGTGATCTCGGCTCACTGCAACCTCCGCCTCCTGGGTTCAAGCGATTCTTATGCCTCAGCCTTCCGAGTAGCTGGGATTACAGGTGCATGCCACCATGCCTGACTAATTTTTTGTATTTTAGTAGAGACGGGGTTTCACCATGTTGCCCAGGCTGGTTTCAAACTCCTGAGCTCAGGCAATCCACCTGTCTTGGCCTCCCGAAGTGCTGGGATTACAGGCGTGAGCCTTGCCCGGCCTGAATTATGCACTTTTTTTTTGTTTGTTTGTTTTTTGAGATGGAGTCTCACTCTGTTGCCCAGGCTGGAGTGCAATGGCACAATCTCGGCTCACTGCAAGCTCCACCTCCTGGGTTCATGCCATTCTCCTGCCTTGGCCTCCCTAGTAGCTGGGACTACAGTTGCCTGCCACTACACCTGGTTAATTTTTTTTTTTTTTTGTATTTTTAGTAGAGATGGCGTTTCACCATGTTAGCCAGGATGGTCTCAATCTCCTGACCTTGTGATCTACCCGCCTCAGCCTCCCAAAGTGCTGGGATTACAGGCGTAAGCCACCGCGCCCGGCCCTGAATTATATACTTTTAAAGGGTGAATTGTATAGTATGTGAATGATATCTCAATAAAGTTGAAAAAAACACTTAATTTTATATAGGCCATAAAATGAAACATTTCCTAATATGTATTTCAACACGTACTGCCAAACTGAAAAGTGAAAAGTTATGAATCTATTTCTATTTAATGAACTTTATAAGTTGAGACTCTCTGTGGATCTAAAGTTGTTGTGTGGTTCATTGAGGCTGGCAACCTCTGTAATTAGTTCACAGGGCATGAGACTAGCCTGGCATTACTGCTTTGTTGTAACATAATTTTGTCTTTTCAAACACAGAGGATTAGACAAATGAAAGTGATGTTACTTTTTTTCAGGTTGGTTTGAAGATCAAGTGTTTCATGTCAATGCCTTTGGATTTCCACCCACTGAGCCCTCTAGTACTACTAGGTATTAAAATGTTTGGTTTATACTCTACGGGAATTTGATAATGCTGGCAGGATTGAGTGTAAGATAGTACGTCATATCTCAGTTACTACAAGGTGTCAGGCTTTGTGTCAAAATGGAAAGAGCAATGGAAAATGAGAATTAGAAGACTGGGTTTTATATGTAATGTGAAAACTCACAGATGGGCCAAAGATTAGTTGCAATACCGTCTTTGTACTTCAGCTTTAACTGGGAAAGATTTCCAGTCTATCTGTTTTATCTTTGGGGTTGATGAGAAGTTCAAGTGAGATAAGAGAGATAGAATAACACTTAGAAGAATATAATTCCATGTTAATATAAAATTCTCACTTTTATATTCTAATGAACAAAAGTTATGTGAGGTAGCTTATAGCTCCTTAATATAAGTAAAAGCATCATAATATTAGAGCTATTCCAAAATGGCCTTCTCTTAGAGGAAATGAGCTCCCTGTCACTTGAGTTATTTGGGCAGAGGCTGTATGATAGTATAAAAGTTGTACTTGGTGGCTCATGGGTTGAAAGTAGTCTATAGACCTTTCTTTTCTTCTCCCCACTTTGAGGTGTTTAAAAACATTTTGAGTTAGTTTCCATTGTATAAAAATTAGAAGATTTCTCATAAAGGTCTAGGTTTTGGAGTTCTCTTTTAACAGTAGGATCTGGCAATAGAGTGCCTGAATTCTCACATGGCAAAAACTAAACTGCAGTGGTTGCCCACTTTGGGCAGGGCAGGTATGTCTGCCCTAGTTACTGTCAGTGGACTGCTGCTTTGCTATTTGGTGTTATCTTTTTGGAGCCTGTAAGCATTCGAGTTTGCCACCTCTGGGGGAATTAAAGTAGTTGACTTCTAATCATGAGATTCTATATGATGGTGATGATATCAAAAGGAAGCATAAGGATTAAGATTTTAGTTTTATCAGGAGGCAGAGGTTGCAGTGAGCTGAGATTGCGCCGCTTCACTCCAGCCTGGCAACAGAGCGAGACTCCATCTCAACAACAACAACAACAACAAAGATTTTAGTTTTAGTATGCCTGTATAAATTCAGGATGCAAAGGCAACATTTTCTGGCTGGGAGTTGACTGGCAGGGCAGCCTTTGCAGAGCATCTACTCTTCCTGTTGAAGTGACTAAGGGAAAGGTACTGATCTTGCTAAGGAGAACAGAAGCCCTAATCAAGCCAATCTCACCTCGATTTGAGTGCTTTTGGTGCAGTTTGTGGCTTTTTCCAATATGGTAAGTTTCCTTTGGAATATGTTTAGAGCAAAATTGCCATTGTTGTGTTTTGTTTGTTTTTTTTTTTTTTTTAATTATACTTTAAGGTCTAGGGTACATGTGCACAATGTGCAGGTTTGTTACATATGTATACATGTGCCATGTTGGTGTGCTGCACCCATTAACTCGTCATTTACATTAGGTATATCTCCTAATGCTATCCCTCCCCCAGGCCCCCACTCCACAACAGGCCCCGGTGTGTGATGTTCCCCACCCTGGGTCCAAGTGTTCTCATTGTTCAATTCCCACCTATGAGTAAGAACATGCGGTGTTTGGTTTTCTGTCCTTGCGATAGTTTGCTCAGAATGATGGTTTCCAGCTTCATCCATGTCCTCAAAAAGGACATGAACTCATCCTTTTTTATGGCTGCATAGTATTCCATGGTGTATATGTGCCA
>NW_016814053.1:1262249-1265758 GCF_001698545.2 Rhinopithecus bieti | reverse complement strand
AAATTCTTTTCTTTAAGAATGTTGAATATTGGCCCCCACTCTCTTCTGGCTTGTAGAGTTTCTGCTGAGAGATCCGCTGTTAGTCTGATAGGCTTCCCTTTGTGGGTAACCCGACCTTTCTCTCTGGCTGCCCTTAAAATTTTTTTCCTTCATTTCAACTTTGGTGAATCTAACAATTATGTGTCTTGGAGTTGCTCTTCTTGAGGAGTATCTTTGTGGTATTCTCTGTATTTCCTGAATTTGAATGTTGACCTGCCTTGCTAGGTTGGGGAAGTTCTCCTGGATAATATCCTGAAGAGTGTTTTCCAACTTGGTTCCATCCTCCTCGTCACTTTCAGGTATACCAATCAAATGTAGATTTGGTGTTTTCACATAGTCCCATATTTCTTGGAGGCTTTGTTCATTTCTTTTTACTGTTTTTTCTCTAAACTTCTCTCTTCATTTCATTCATTTGATCTTCAATCACTGATACCCTTTCTTCCAGTTGATCAAATCGGCTACTGAAGCTTGTTGCATGTGTCACGTAGTTCTCATGCCATGGTTTTCAGCTCCATCAGGTCATTTAAGGTCTTCTCTACGCTGTTTATTCAAGTTAGCCATTCGTCTAATCTTTTTTCAAGGTTTTTAGCTTCTTTGCGATGGGTTCGAACATCCTCCTTTAGCTTGGAGCAGTTTGTTATTACCGATCGTCTGAAGCCTTCTTCTCTCAACTTATCAAAGTCATTTTCTGTCCAGCTTTGTTCTGTTGCTGGCGAGGAGCTGCGTTCCTTTGGAGAAGAAAAGGCGCTCTGATTTTTAGAATTTTCAGCTTTTCTGCTCTGGTTTCTCCCTATCTTTGTGGTTTTGTCCACCTTTGGTCTTTGACGATGGTGACGTACAGATGGGGTTTTGGTGTAGATGTCCTTTCTGTTTGTTAGTTTTCCTTCTAACAGTCAGGACCCTAAGCTGCAGGTCTATTGTAGTTTGCTGGAGGTCCACTCCAGACCCTGTTTGCCTGGGTATCACCAGCGGAGGCTGCAGAACAGCAAATATTGCAGAACGGCAAATGTTGCTGCCTGATCCTTCCTCTGGAAGCTTTGTCTCACAGGAGCACTGGGCTGTATGAGGTGTCAGTTGGCCCCTACTGGGAGGTGTCTCCCAGTTAGGCTACTCGGGTCAGGGACCCACTTGAGGAAGCAGTCTGTTCTCAGATCTCAAACTCCATGCTGGGAGAACCACAACTCTCTTCAAAGGTGTCAGACAGGGAAGTGTAAGTCTGCAGAAGTTTCTACTGTCTTTTGTTCAGCTATGCCCTGCCCACAGTGGTAGAGTCTACAGAGTCAGGCAGGCCTCCTTGAGCTGCAGTGGGCTCCACCCAGTTCAAACTTCCTGGCCGCTTTGTTTACCTATTCATGCCTCAGCAATGGCAGATGCCCCTCCCCCAGCCTCGCTGTGCCTTGCAGTTTGATCTCAGACTGCTGTGCTAGCAGTAAGCGAGGCTCTGTGTGCGTGGGATCCTCTGAGCCAGGCGTGGGATATAATCTCCTGGTGTGCCATTTGCTAAGACTGTTGGAAAAGTGCAGTATTAGGGTGGGAGTGTCCCGATTTTCCAGGTACCGTCTGTCACAGCTTCCTTGGCTAGGAAAGGGAATTCCCTGACCCCTTGCACTTCCTGAGTGAGTTGATGCCCCACCCCGCTTCGGCTCACACTCTGTGGGCTGCACCCATTGTCTGACAAGCCCCAGTGAGATGAACTGAGTTCCTCAGTTGGAAATCCAGAAATCACCTGTCTTGTGCATTGCTCATGCTTGGAGCTGTAGACTGGAGCTGTTCCTATTTGGCCATCTTGGAACCTCAAGCACCGTGGTGTTTTTGTTTTGTACAAACTTCAAAATTACTACTTTGGAAGAGAGGTATATTTGAGTTGGCTGGCTGTCAGTTTACCGTTTGTTTCTCTTCAGCCAAGAGATCATTATTATAATGTTTCAAATAATTTTCCACATAAATTATACCATTTTCTCTACATCCAGCTGTTCAGTATATGCTTAGTAAACCAAAGGACTGGTAATGAGGTGTAATAAAGTACATTAAAATGAAATAATCATTTTATTCTTGTTAGGATTATAAATTACTTTTCTCTTAAACTGCCTTCAAAATACAAAATTCAGGGTGCTAAATCTGGTGGCAGACAATCAACTCAACAACTAATATTTTACTGAGTTTTTTTATGTGTAAAATACTGTTTTAGAAATAAGTGCAAATAGGTCTACAGCATGGTCCTATCCTAAAGAGATCTACACTGACTTAATAGCCTCCCTACCATTGTGTAGTTAATGCAAATAATTTTTTTAATGGAAGATGTGAGTAAGGGTTTTCTGAAGTTTCATTTCTCAATATTTAGCTTAATAGGTGTTTCTGTGATGCTCTGGTTTATGTTTGGGTATGTGCTTAACTGAAGTCATCATATAATTATATCTACTTACTGCATTCCTCTAGCAACCGCAAAATTATTACTGTACCTTTGAAAATGCCAGTTGGTCCACTTGGTGGGAACAATATCAGTTACCATGTCTAAGGGCTCACAGTGTACTAAGTACTGTGCCCTATCTGCTTTCTGTACATTATCACTTTTATTCCTTCTAGTAAACCTGTGCAGTAGACATGAGTTTAGTTTTTTTGCATGAAGAGTTAGGTTAAGAAGTGTTGATTTCGGAGGCTGAGGTGGGTGGATTGCTTGAGCTGTGGAGTTCAGGACTAGCCTGGGCAACACGGTGAAACCCTGTCTCTATTAAAAATACAAAAATTAGCCAGGTGTGGTGGCATGTGCTTGTAGTCCTAGCTACTTGGGCGGGACAATCGCTTGAACTTTGGAGGTGGAGGCTGCAGTGAGCCGAGATCCTGCCACTGCACTCCAGCTTGGGCGACACACTGAGACTTTGTCCCTCTACCCCCCAAAAAAGAAGGGTTGGGTAATTTTTCCACGGTCACAAACTTTTTTTTAAGATGTAGTTTCACTCTTGTTGCCCAGGCTGGAGTGCAATGGCACCATCTCAGCTCACCGCAACCTCTACCTCCTGGTTTCAAATGATTCTCCTGCCTCAGCCTCCCAAGTAGCTGGGATTAGAGGCATATGCCACCTCACTCAGCTAATTTTGTATTTTTAGTAGAGACGGGGTTTTGCCATGTTAGTCAGGCTGGTCTTGAACTCCCGACTTCAGGTGATCCACCCGCCTCGGCCTTCCAGAGGGAGGCTGGGATTATAGGTGTGAGCCACTGAGCCCGGCCCAAACTTTTTAGTGTTAGAGATGTGCTTTGATCCCCAGGTTTCTGACTCAAGCTGGTATGCTGCACTGGAAAAGTAGTTGGGTCTTGAAAAAAAAAAGTTTTTTTCTTATTGACAATGTAGTTTATGATTGCAAAAAAAAATTAGAAAATATACAAAGGCACACAAAAGGAAAGGAAAATCACCTGTAATTTTACTAAACAGAGAAAACACTGTTAACATTACTTTTTTTTTTTTTTTTTTTTTT
>NW_016814053.1:1251462-1261954 GCF_001698545.2 Rhinopithecus bieti | reverse complement strand
TCGTATTTTTAGTAGAGACGGGGTTTCACCGTGTTAGCCAGGATGGTCTCGATCTCCTGACCTCGTGATCCGCCCGTCTCGGCCTCCCAAAGAACATTACTTTTTATATGTATATACAGTTGTGTATTACATAGCAACAGGGATACATCGTGAGAAATGTGTTGTTAGGTGATTATGTCATTGTGCAAACATCACAGTGTACTTACACAAACCTAGATGATATAGCCCACTGCACACTAAGGTTGTATGGTACAGCCTGTTGCTTGTATGCTACAAACCTGTATGACATGTTGCTGTATTGAATACTATAGGCAACTGTAATACAATGATAAGTATTTGTCTATCTAGATGTAGAAAAGATAAAGTAAAACTATGGTGTAAAAGATAAAATTGGTACACCTATATAGAGCACTTATCATGAATGGAAGTTACAGGACTGGAAGTTGCTCTGGGTGAGTCAGTGAGTGAGTAGTGAGTGAATCTGAAGGCCTAGGACATTACTGTACACTACTGTAGGCTATTAACACCGTACACTGAGGCTACACTAAATTTGTTTAAAAAGAGTTTTCTTTTTTTTTGAGGTGGAGTCTCACTCTGTCGCCCAGGCTGGAGTGCAGTGGTGTGATCTCAGCTCATTGCAAGCTCCGCCTCCTGGGTTCACGCCATTCTCCTGCCTCGGCCTCCTGAGTAGCTGGGACTACAGGCGCCTGCCAGCATTCCCGGCTAATTTTTTGTATTTTTAGTAGAGACGGGGTTTCACTGTGTTAGCCAGGATGGTCTCGATCTCCTACCTCGTGATCCGCCCGCCTCGGCCTCCCAAAGTGCTGGGATTACAGGCGTGAGCCATCGCCCCCGGCCAAAAAAAGTTTTCTTTCTTCAGTAAGAAATTAACCTAGGCTGGGCACAGTGGCTTACACCTGTAATCAATCCTAGCACTTTGGGAGGCTGAAGTGAATATTGCTTAAGGCCAGGAGTTTACGACCAGCCTAAACAGCATAAAAAAACCTCATCTCTACCAACAACAACAACAACAACAACAAAATTGGCTGGGTGTGGCAGCGTGTACCTATAGTCCTAGCTACTTGGTGAGCTGAAGTGGCAGCATTGCTCGAGCGAGCCCAGGAGTTCAGGGCTGCTGTCAATTATGATTGTGCCACTGTACTCCAGCCAGAGTGACAAAGCAAGACCCTGTCTCAAAAGAAAAATTTTTTGGCCGGGCGCGGTGGCTCAAGCCTGTAATCCCAGCACTTTGGGAGGCCGAGACGGGCGGATCACAAGGTCAGGAGATCGAGACCATCCTGGCTAACCCGGTGAAACCCTGTCTCTACTAAAAAATATTTTAAAAAAACTAGCCGGGCGAGGTGGCGGGGGCTTGTAGTCCCAGCTACTCGGGAGGCTGAGGCAGGAGAATGGCCTAAACCCGGGAGGCGGGGCTTGCAGTGAGCTGAGATCCAGCCACTGCACTCCAGCCTGGGCCACAGAGCGAGACTCCGTCTCAAAAAAAAAAAGAAGCAAAAAAAAAATTTTTTTTAATGAAATTAACTGTAGTTTACTATAACATTCTTACTTTAGAAACTTTAAAAAATTTTAAACTTCTTGACTCTTTTGTAATAAACAGCTTAAAACAAACACATTGTACAGCTGCACAAAAATTCTTTATATCCTGATTTTGTAAGCTTTTTTCTTTTATTGATTAATTGACTTACTGACAGAATCTTACTCTCTCTTCAGGCTGGATTATAGCTCATTGCAACCTCAAATTCCTGGACATAAGTGTTCCTCCTGCCTCAGCTTCCCAAGTAGCTAGGACTGCTAATTTAAAAAAATTTTTGTGTAGGGATTAGTCGGCGGGGGGGGGGGTCTCACTATGTTACTCAGGCTGGTCTTGAACTCCTGGCCTCAAGCAGTCCTCCTGTCTCAGCCTCCCATAGTGCTGTGATTACAGGCATGAGCCACTGTGCTCAGCCACTTTTTTCCATCTTTATATTTTCTAAAAATGTTTTTTCTTAAAAACTAAGACAAATGTATTAACCTACGCCTATACACAGCTAGAGTCATCAGTATCACTATCTTTCACCTCCACATCTTTTCCACTGGAAGGTCTTCAGGGGCAATAATTCATGGAGCTGCCATCTGTAGTAACAATGCGTTCTTCTTGAAGGACCTCCTGAAGGACCTGCCTGAGGCTGTTTTACAGTTAACTTAAAAAAAAAAAAGTAGAAGGAGTACACTCTAAAATAATGATTAAAAGTACAGTAAATGTTTACATATTTACTAGTAACATAGTCATTTATTATTGTTATCAAGTGTTACATATTGTACATTATTGTATGTGCTCTACTTTCCTGCAACTGGCAGCTCAGTAGGTTGTATACACCAGTGTTTCTACAAACACAGTAATGTGTGGCACTAGGACATTTTGACAGCTAAGATGTCACTAGGCAATAAGAGCTTTTCAGTTCCATTGTCATTCTATGAAACCACTCATATATGCAGTCCGTCATTGCCAAAACGTGTTATGCTGTGCACGACTGTCCATATATAGTAGATCCTCATTATTTACAGATTTGTGCTAAAATGTTTTTGTACCTCCTAAAGTCAATACTAAAGGTGCTTTAGTCATTTATGCTCAGCAGAACAGCAAAACATTTTGAGTCACCTGGCATGCATGTTCCCAGCTGAAGTCGAACAAGACCACACTGCCCTCTTGTTTCAGCCTCATTAAGAGATGACCAGAGGGGCCAGGGGCGGTGGCTCACGCCTGTAATCCCAGCACTTTGGGAGGCCAGGGCGGGCGGATCACTAGATCAGGAGATCAAGACTATCCTGGCTAACACGATGAAACCCTGTCTCTACTAAAAAAAGAAAAAAAAATTAGTGGGGGTGGTGGCGGACGCCTGTAGTCCAGCTACTCAGGAGGCTGGGGCAGGAGAATGGCATGAACCCGGGAGGCGGAGTCTGCAGTGAGCCAAGATCACGCCATTGCACTCCAGCCTGGGTGACAGAGCGAGACTCATCTCAAAAAGAAAAAAAAAAAAGAGAGATGACCAGAGGACAGAGACTGCAGGGAACAATACAGGGTAGTGCAAGAAGCTCTGGCCCTGGGGCCAGTTGTGAGTGGGGTGGCGGGGGGGGGAGCATTTGAATCTTAGCTCTGGCACTTGTTTTTGGAGCAACCTCAGACAAGTCACTTAAACTTTTCTCATTTGTAAATTAGAATCTACCAGGATAAATTCGTTTTAGGACTTAAGACTATAATCAATCCATGTATATATATGTACAAATTTTCTCATGGAGCAGTGGTTCAGTGTTTGCCAATTCATTGTGGAGATTTTATAGAACATGACTATCACTAATAACAAGAATCAACTGGCTGGGCATGGTGGGCTCATGCCTGTAATCCCAGCACTTTGGGAGGCCGAGGAGGGCGAATCATTTGGGGTCAGGAGTTCAAGACCAGCCTGACCAACATGGTGAAACCCCATCTGTACTAAAAATACAAAATTGGCTGGATGTGGTGGCACGTGCCTGTAATCCTAGCTACTTGGGAGACTAAGGCAGGAGAATTGCTTGAACCTGGGAGACAAAGGTTGCAGTGAGCTGAGATTGCACCATGCACCACTGCACTCCAGCCTGGGAGACAGAGTGAGACTCCATCTTTAAAAAAAAAAAAAAAAAAAGGAAATCAACTATAACAGGGTATGTATGTGTATCTGGAGAGTTTCTTTTTATGCATGAATGCAGAGGTCTATATTCCCTTTTTTTGGTACTATAAATGGATACATACTGTACCTTGCTTTGTACGTGTTTTTCATCTAATAATATGCTATCAACATTTTCTATTACTGTGAAATATTGTTTTATAGCATGATTTGTGACATTTAGGAAATATGTTTTGAGCACATACTGTTTTGCCACTAGGTGGGGGAGACAGACATGAAAGAATCGCCCAATTACAATTGACCAATTACAATTTTTTTTTTTTGAGACTAAATCTTGCTTTATCGCCCAAGCTGGAGTGCAGTGGCACGATCTTGGCTCACTACAACCTCCGTCTCCTAGGTTCAAGCGATCCTCCTGCCTCAGCCTCCCAAGTAGCTGGGATTATAGGTGCCTGGCACCACACCTGACTAATTTTCATATTTTTAGTAGAGACTGGGTGGATTTCACCATGTTGGTCAGGCTGGTTTTGAACTCCTGACATCAAGCAATGCCCCCACCTCGGCCTCCCAAAGTGCTGGGATTACAGGTGTGAGCCACCCTGGCCTGATTACAAATTTGATAAGATCTGCAAAGGAGAAGCGCAGGTTCCTATGAAAGTGTATAATGGGAAAATCTAACCTCTTTTGTGATCCTCAGAGGAGGCCTCTGGGGTATTTGCATTTAAGCTGGGAACTGCAAGCTGTCAGTGTAGACTGGGCAAGAGTGGTCGAGGCTGGGAGTGTGTAGATTACCCACTTTCCTACTGACCCTTGCTTGGTGAGCGTTGAATAAAACCAAGCTTTGAAGGAACCGTTGAATAATTTTTTTCACAGTTCTTGGATATAGGCTAGTCTCTGTATATATCCTTAATTCCTTAGGATTAACCATTCCAGAAGTGGAATTACTTGGGCAGATGGTTAGCACATATTTTGAGGTTTCTATTAGGTATTGTTCAAATGGTGTACTCATTTCTCTTACTTTCAGCGACATAGGAAATTGTTATTTTAATGTTTGCTTTAGTCAGTTTTAAGACACAGATATAGCCTATTATTTTATTTACTGCTTCCATATTGCTTGTCTTATTTTAGAATATTTAGATAACCTTTGTACTTTTAAAGTATTACAAAGAGTACATTTTCACCTATTTACACTGGAAAATAACTTCATTAGATAAAAGAAGCTAAATGTATAAAATTATTAGAAAATATCTCTAGTAGTATATAGAAGATAATTATGTTATAATTATCTAGGGCATACTATGGAAATATTAATTTTTTTGGAGGTCCTTCTAATACATCTGTGAAGACTTCTGCAAAACTAAAACAACTAGAAGAGGAGAATAAAGATGCTATGTTTGTGTTTTTATCTGATGTTTGGTTGGACCAGGTGGAAGTATTGGAAAAACTTCGCATAATGTTTGCTGGTAGGTCTTATTTTTTTTCTTCTTTCTTGAACTCTTATGAGGGTTCATATCTTAAAACTTTTGAGTATTATATTTATCTTTTGAGTATTCTATTTAAAAAAAAACACTGAGTTAACAATGAGATAATTTAAATTAGATTTCATTTTAAAGACTTAAATTTTTACATTAAGAACAAAACCTGTGTGTGTGTTTATAGTCATGATAAATAAGAATTGGTCCTGAAGTTCAAGACCAGCTGGCCAACATAGTGAGACCCCATCTCTAAACAAAAACAAAAACAAACTGGGTTTAAGTGTGAGCCTATTACCTTGGGCATGTTATTTAACCTAAGTCTCAGATTATATGGACATTCTAAGGAGTAATTAAGCCAGTGCAGGCCTGGCCTATAGTAAGTGCCCAATAAATGAGTACTGTTATTAGTATTATTTTAGTAAGTTATTAAAATGTTATTTTAATTAAAATAAATTTTATTATTAAAAGTCATAGTTAAAGGTTTTTAACTTGATTTGTAGACTAGAAAAGTATTGTTCATTACTCTTTTATTCTTTAGGTTATTCACCAGCACCTCCAACCTGCTTTATTCTGTGTGGTAATTTTTCATCTGCACCATATGGAAAAAATCAAGTTCAAGCTTTGAAAGGTATTAAGGGTCTATTTAATAAGAAGTGTTTCTATAGTCATATAAACTAAAGTAATAAGGAATTATCCATAATATTTTAATTAAGAATATACAGAATTGTGTCTAATCAAATATAATTTTTATGGCATTATATGCAAATTTAATTCAATACCTTTTTAAAATTTTAGATTCCCTAAAAACCTTGGCAGATATAATATGTGAATACCCAGATATTCACCAAAGGTAATGATCTCACCACTATATATCTTTTTCACCATTTTGCTTAAAAAAAAACCAAAAAATGAATTTTGTTTTATCAGCAATAATTATTACAAAACTAAGGAAGAAAGATAAAGTTGAGAAAATTAAAAAAGCTAAGAGATAAAGTTATCCTCACATTGTACTAGAGGTTTATAATGAAAAGTACTGAAAGGGATAGAGGTAATTTCAGCCATACTTGGAATTTCTTCGTGACATTACTCTTAAGAGTCTAGAGCTTCACTCTCCAATATGATAGTCACTGGCCACATGTCTCTTTAAATTTAAGTTTAATTGAAGTTAAATAAAATATAAAATTCAGTCCATCAGCTATGCTAGCCACAATTCAAGTGTTCAATTGGACAGTGCGGATATAGAACTTTTCTATCATCACATTACTAGACAGTGTTGGTCTGGAGACTTAATAGTTCATTTATTATAATGCATGAAATTTAAACATTTTTTAATTTTAAAGTGAAAACAAAGGGAATAACTTGTTTTTAAGCTATTGGATAGTGTTACAATAATATTTTGAAATGAATTGTGTTGAATTTTGCTACAGTAGTCGTTTTGTGTTTGTACCTGGTCCAGAGGATCCTGGATTTGGTTCCATCTTACCAAGGTAAGTTTTGTTCAAATTTTGCAACAGTGTAGAAAATGTTGTAAAATTTAAAAGATAAACTATATCACATAAATTGTTTTTATAGGCCACCACTTGCTGAAAGCATCACTAATGAATTCAGACAAAGGGTACCATTTTCAGTTTTTACTACTAATCCTTGTAGGTAAGAATTAGTATTTTGTGTTAAACATTTTTCCTTTCATTTAAAAAATAACTCAGCCAGCTGCGGTGGCTCATACCTGTAATCTCAGCACTTTGAGAGGCCGAGGCAGGCAGGCTGCTTGAGCTCAGGAGTTCCAAGACCAGCTTGGGCAACACAGTGAAACCCATCTCTACAAAAAATACAAAAATTAGCTGGGTGTGGTGGCACACGCCTGTGGTTCTATTCAAGAGGCTGAGATGGGAGGATCGCTTGAGCCTGGTCGGTGGAGAGGTTGCAGTGAGCTGAGAATGCACTACTGCATTCCAGCCTGCAGCCTGGGCGACAGAGTGAGACCCTGTCTCAAACAAACAAAAAAAAAACAGCAAAAAAAACCTAACTTGATTCCTAAAGTGTGTCTCTGAATTTCAACTGTTATGGAATAAATATAAGAAAATTTATTTTTGTTTTAGGTTTCTCAAAACTTTGAAAATAGTTTAACTATATTTAAATAATTTATTGGTAGTGAATTCAGACTCTTGAATAATGGATAGCGATTTAAAAATAGATACTATTATTACACATCCTTTAAGAAAGGTTACAAAGGAAGAATACAAAGATTACTTATTTACTGTTGGTATTGCTCATTGTAATCATGAATTCTTCCTGTAGGAATACTGTCAGAGTCAGCCTTGGTTGGCCTCTCTTTTCTGCCTACATTCACTCCTTTGCTGGCCTTCTCCAGTGTCCTCTGTGTATTGACACCTCCCACATTTATATTTCCACCTCAACCTACCTTCCAAACTCCAGACTCAGGTATCCAGTTGCCTACTTATCACCATCCCAACCTAAGTGAACTCCTGATCTTCCTCCCCACCAGTGCCCCTAACCTCTTCTGTAGACTTCTCCATCTTAGTTCGTGGCACCTTCATGGCCTGAATAACAATTATTCCAGTTGTTCAGGCCAAACACTTTAGGGTTTCTCTCACATATGTTTTTTCAGGAAGTCCTATTAACTTCAAATTATATCCAGAATCTGCCACCTGTCTATACCTCCACCTCCACAACCCTCTACCACAGTGGTACCCAACCTTTTTGGCACCAGGGACTGGTTTTACAGGAGACAGTTTTTCCAGAGACCCCAGGGGCTGGGGGTGATTTTGGGATGATTCAAGCATGTTACACTTATTGTGTACTTTATTTCTGTTATTATTACATTGTAATATATAATAAAACAATTATACAACTTACTGTAATATAGAATCAGTGGGAGCCCTGAGCCTGTTTTCCTGAAACTAGATGGTCCCATCTGGGGATGATGAGACAGTGACAGATCATCAGGCATTAGATTCTTATAAGGAGTGTGCAGCCTAGCTCACTCACATGTGCAGTTCACAACCGGATTCATGCTCCTGTGAGAATCGAATGCCCATACCGATCTGACAGGAGGCAGAGGTCAGGATGTAATGCAACTGATGGGGAGTGGCTGTAGCTACAGATGAAGCTTTGCTTGTTTGCAGCCTGCAGCTCACCTCCCGCTGTGTGGCCCAGTTCTTAACAGACCATAGACTGCTACCAGTCCGTGGCCCAGGGGTTGAGGAGCCCTACTCTGCCATCTTGTTGGCCTGGATTATTACAATAGCCTCCTAATTGGTCTCCAGCTTCTACCCCTTCCCCTCCATATTCTACTCTTAATGCAGTGTGAAAGTGATCCTGTAAAGCATAAGACATATCCAGTCCATCTTCCTGATCCTGGAAAAAGGGCCCCCTCATGTGATTTAGTGACAGCCATATCCTTGCAGTAGGAATCAAGGCCCTGTGTGATCTGGCCCCGTTCTCTCTGATTTCCTCTCCTCCCCATTTACTCCAGCCACCCTAGCTTCTCTTCTGTTTCTCAAGGATGCCAGGCGAGCTCCAGTCTGAGGGCCTGTGCTACATCTGTTCCCTTTGCCTGCAGTGCGCTTCCTCTGGATATCTGCTTGACTAAGTCCCTCTTCCGCTTCAAGCCTGTGCTCAAGTCATACTAAATTATGAGCCCTGCCTGTTCTGATCATCCTATTAATATGCCAGCCTTCTAGGCTCTCTCTTCCTACATATGTTATCCCTCTTAGCCTGTCTTTTTCTCATACACTTAATTATCTTAAAACATACTATATAATTATGTTTGCTTTTTATTTTCTTAGCCCCACTCCTCACTAGAATGTAAACTGTATGAGGGCTGGGATCTCTTGTTTCTGTTCGCTAATCCCTAGAATGAGGTAGGCACATATTAAGAGCTCAATACATAGCTGTTAAATGAATGGATGAATAGACAGACTCTGGTTGAAGTTTTGTGTGGTGAACAGTTGATGTGGGAATGGGGTTGTATTCTAAGAGATTTTACCTTTAAAATTAATCTCATTTTTTTCTGAGAAGTCAAATTCAACTACTGTTTTCATTTCAGAATTCAGTACTGTACACAGGAAATGATTGTCTTCCGTGAAGATTTAGTAAATAAAATGTGCAGAAACTGCGTCCGTTTTCCTAGTAGCAATTTGGCTATTCCTAATCATGTAAGTGAAACATCTTTTTTATTAAACTGTCTTACATGTTGCATTATATAAAATTTTATGAAGCCACTTAATAATTTGTCCTTGGGTTAGGACATTTATTTATGGTTCAAAATAGTTTGAACATACTTTTGTCAGTAAGTTAATTTTTGTTAGTGAAGTCAGTGTTTCACAGCTTTCTACCAAAGTGCATACCCTAAAGGACAGAGAAAAGCTGAGAATAAGCAGAAAATTTCTTTCAAGCTTTGTGTTTTACCTTTTAAACTCTTAAATCATACTTTAAAATATATGTATATTTGTTTTAATAAACTGTTCTTATTTATCCCATTGGTTACATATTTTATATAGTATGTCCATATCACAAGAATGTGCAGTATTTATCTTGTAGCTTCAAGGTTCCCTCACATACAGTTGTCAATCCCAGGTTACATATACCTCCGTTTGAGAAGTATGGAAATAGATGTTACAGAGCATTTGTGTTACTCATTTTATAATATTTAAAGTTTATGGACCAGGCGCAGTGGCTTATGCCTGTAATCCAAGCACTTTGGGAGGCTTGTTTGAGGCCAGGAGTTTGAGACCGGCCTGGGCAGCATAATGATGTATATATATATGTTATTATATGAAAACTCATAGATTTTTTTCCCCTAAAATACAGAATAGTTCATTTCGTTTTTAAATTAGTGTCTCCCAAAGCTCTGTGAGTCAAAGCTTTCCTAGTTGTTTCTCAAATTTTCTGGTTCCTTTTGGTTTAATTTGAAGTTATTTGTTTAGCTATTTTCACTTTTGCAAATGAACTGAAGTTTGCTTTGTTTTGTGCTTTTTTGTAGTTTGTAAAGACTATCTTATCCCAAGGACATCTGACTCCCCTACCTCTTTATGTCTGCCCAGTGTATTGGGCATATGACTATGCTTTGAGAGTGTATCCTGTGCCTGATCTACTTGTCATTGCAGACAAATACGATCCCTTCACTATGACCAATACTGAATGCCTCTGCATAAACCCTGTAAGAATGTAATTAATCTTATATAATCATTATTTGTCAAGATTAGAGTGCATTTTTTAATTTAAAATATGTATTTAGGCCGGGCGCGGTGGCTCAAGCCTGTAATCCCAGCACTTTGGGAGGCCGAGACGGGCGGATCACGAGGTCAGGAGATCGAGACCATCCTGGCTAAC
>NW_016814053.1:1231496-1249576 GCF_001698545.2 Rhinopithecus bieti | reverse complement strand
AAAAAAAAAAAAAAAAAAAAGTCTGCTTTAAGGATGAACACAGTTAACTGATTTGATTTGGTTTTATTGCTTAGAAATTTATGACCTCATTTTTATTCACATTGAAATAGTCTTTCATGGTGATCCTATATCCTTACTTAAACTTTGGGCATTCTAGTTAATGCTCTATTTGAATACAACTTATTTCTGAATTTTTCTACTTTTTCGTTCCTGTGAGTAAACCACCACCTCCTACACCATCATTATATCTTTTTTACCTTATTTATACCTTTTGGGCAAGCTCAAAACTAGCTTTAGACATTACTTCATCCTTTCTTGAAGTTTATTCACATTAACGAATGCCTGCTATAGGCTAGGCGCTGGGTTCAGTGCTTGGGGCACAAAGACTGAAAAGACAGGGCCTCTGCTCAGCCACTTCAGAGTTTCATAGTAGACAATTGTATGTGTGATTATTGCTCAGTTGCTTTACAGGCACATAGGAAGGGAATCAAACAGGCACATAGGAATGCAAATCAGATTTGCATTAGAGGGAGGGGCAGGAAAGACTTCTTGAACTTGCTGATTGTCTCACATGCATATTTGGCATCACGCAGTCTATTTCTTATACTAAGTAGAGCTCCTCCTCAGCATTTCCAACCTCATCTTTTAGCATAAGACTGTCTAGCTAACTCGAAAGACTTGCTTCAAGTGGAGATATTTTATAGTAACAACTCTGTACAGAGATCATGTAAAAATCTGTTGTGTTACTTTATAGTCACATCTTGTCATTTTAAGTCATAACCAAGGAATTTAATTTAAAAAACAGGGATTATTTTATAAAACTTGAGTATTCGGCTGGGCACGGTGGCTCATGCCTATAATCCCAGCACTCTGAGAGGCCGAGGTGGGCAGATCACATGTGCCCAGGAGTTCAAGACCAGCCTGGGCAACACAGTGAAACCCCACCTGTCTTTACAAAAAATACAAAACTTAGCTAGGCGTGGTGGCCCATGCCTGTGGTCCCAGCTACCTGGGAGGCTGAGGTGGGAAGATCGCTTGAATCCTGGAAATGGAGGTTGCAGTGAGATTGCCCCCACTGCACTCCAGCCTGGGTGATGAGAGTGAGACCATGTCTCAAAAAAATAAAGAAATAAAATAAAATATATATATATAGTTTTTAAAAATTTATTTTAAAAAAAGTTGGAATATTCACTTACAGGCATTTTCTCCCCCAAAGGGCTCTTTTCCAAGAAGTGGATTTTCATTCAAAGTTTTTTATCCTTCTAATAAGACAGTAGAAGATAGGTAAGTGTGTGCACAGACACAGTAAAAAAGATCTTTCTCTAGGTGTTAAATTACTGAAAATTAGATGTTCTATCAGTGTGTTGAGATTTTTTGAAAATGTCTACACTGGCCCGTAAGAAATATTATTGGCTGAGCTTATCATGGTTATGCTGTGTGACACAGAATTGTGCATACATGACAGTACGTTTGTGTTGAAATAGATCAAGAACTGTTTTTTGGGGGAAATCTCAGGCCAGCTGTGGAGGTGGGCTAGTTCTCTTATAGGCTGACTCCTGATGATGTTCTCATTCTTCTGAGAGGTCAGCCCTACTTTCCCTTAAATTAACAGTGAGGGAGCTGTGTGTGAGTTTGGTGATGGTATGGGGTTGGAGTTACAGAAAGGTCTTGGGAGAGAAGAAAATAACTACCTAGTGGGTAGTAGTTTTCACAGAGTGATCTATATAGATCACCCACATCAGAATCCTCTGGGGTCCTTGTTAAAAATGTTAAGTTTTAGGATTTTATCCCAGACTCATCAAATGACTTTCTAATTGTAAAGAATAGGCATTTTAAATATTATTTCCCTTGATTTCAGACATCCTAACGTGATTTCTCAGGTAACTATATTTTGAAAAAGCTCCCAGCACTGGTTAAGAACAAGTGACCAGGCAGGGCGCAGTGGCTCACACCTGTAATCCCAGGACTTTGGGAGGCCGAGGTGTGCGGATCACGAGGTCGGAGTTCGAGACCAGCCTGACCAACATGCTGAAACCCCGTCTCTACTAAAAACACAAAAATTAGCCGGGCCTGGTGGCGTGTACGTGTAATCCCAGCTATTCAGGAGGAGGCGGCTACGGCAGAATTGCTTGAACCTGGGAGGTAGAGGTTGCAGTGAGCAGAGATGGTGCCACTGCACTCCAGCCTGGGCAACAGAGCGTCTCAAAAAAAAAGAACAAGTGACCAAATCAAGTAACTCCCCTCCAGATTCTCGTCAGAGAATATAATCTTGAATACAGCCCAATTGTCTTTTTCTTTTTGGAATTAACATATTTATTTAAATAAAAGTGAATACAAAATGAGTAACAAAATTTTCAAAATAATGCTTACAAATATAAAATTAAAAAGGAGGCCGGACACTGTGGCTCAAGTCTGTAATCCCAGCACTTTGGGAGGCCGAGGCGGGCAGATCACCAGAGGTCAGGTGTTTTGAGACCAGCCTGGCCAACATAGTGAAACCCCATCTCTACTAAAAATACAAAAAACTAGCCAGGCATGGTGACACGCACCTGTAGTCCTAGCTACTCAGGAGGCTGAGGCAGGAGAATCTCTTGAACCCAGGAGGCCGAGGTGCAGTGAGCTGAGATTGTGCCACTGCACTCACAGCCTGGGTAACAGAGCGAGACTCTGTCTTAAAAAAAAAAGAGAAAAGGAAAAACACCTCTGTTTCCTAATCCTGAAACCATGATTAAGTTTCTTAAATATATTTATTTTAGAAAATTTTATGCATATATTCTTGCTGCTTAATACTCATGGAAGATTTAAGTCCATTTATTCTATGATATATTCTAAATTTTATTCTTGAATTTGCTTATTTTACATACAGCTGATTCTTGCTGTATTCCAAGCACAGCTTAGTTCTTGGAATATAGGCAGATAAAAAGGTCATAGATATTCTAGCCCCTAGTTTTATGAAAGCCTAATGTGTATTTGATTTTACCTAGCCCACACTGAATACTTAAAAAATTGATTTGGAATGCCTTTAGGTAAGGGACAGACATATGCTCTTTTCCAGTCCACTTGTCTACGCTGGATATCCTGAGGGCACTTGATTTTGTGACCTCAAGACTAAGTCAACTCTGAGGGCTGTCAGCCTGGAGCATATGGTCTTGTCCACTGTTAGAATGACTTTTACTAAAGTAAGATTTGGCATAAAACTTGTAGACATAAAATGGCCTGCAGCCATTCGTGGTGACTCACACCTGTAATCCAGCACTTTGGGAGGCTAAGGCAGGGAGATGGCTTAAGTCAAGAGTTTAAGACCAGCCTGGGCAATATAGCAAGGCCCTTTCTCTACAAAAAATTAGCTAGGCGTGGTGGCCCACGCCTGTGGTCCCAGTTACTGGGGAGACTGAGATGGGAAGATCACTTGAGCTCGGGAGTCGGAGGCTGCAGTGAACTGTGATTGGTCCACATTGCACTCCAGCCTGGGTGACAGCTGTTAAGTACCGTCTCATGGTACTTGTAGTTGATGCTCACTCTTTGTCGAACTGAAATAGTTGCTTCCTTTATCTGCTGTGGCCTCAGATGCTGAAAGCCTTGACATACTTTCCAAACTATAATTTTGTATTGGTAACTGGGGAATCTTTTCAATGCTAGATCAAACAAATTGATCTAAGTTTATGTTTTGGGAAAACAGAGAAGTTTCAAGATATATTGAAATAATCTGGTCTTCTTGCCACTTAGTTTCTTCTAAGAAGTCTTCTGTTAGAATATTTGCGAAATTATATTGTGGAATTAATCACAGAAATGTAGTCAAAGTTGATAAAATTAACCCTATTTCAACATGACTTTCAAGTAGTTTTATTTAAAAACAATATTGGTGATGTAGTGGAGGAAAGACACATTCTCACATGTACTTGGTCAGAATGAAAAATGGCAAAACCTTTTCGGAGGACAATTTGACAAGATTTATTAATGCCTACACCAACAATTCCACTTTTAGGAATTTATCCTAAAAGGAATTTATCCTTAAGGTATACTTAAGCCTATGTATACAAGTACATCATGTAGAATTAGGTACAATTGGCTTTTTACTGCAGTTTTTTTTGTGAGACGGAGTCTCACTCTGTTGTCCAGGCTAGAGTGCAGTGCCACAATCTCGGCTCACTGCAACCTCCATCTCTCAGGCTCAAGTGATTTTCCTGCCTCTGCCTCCCAAATAGCTGAGATCACAGGCACACACCACCACACCCAGCTATTTTTTGTATTTTCAGTAGAGATGGGGTTTCACCATGTTGACCAGGCTGCTCTCAAATTCCTGACCTCAGGTGATCCACCAGCCTTGGCCTCCCAAAGTGGCTGGGATTACAGGCATAAGCCACTGTGCCCAGCCTTTTTACTGCAGCTTTTATACCAAGAAATTTTTAAAATGTATATATATATCTAAATGTACCTATTCAGAACTTTCTGATTTACTTAAATTTCAAAGCCTTAAACAATTAAATATAAATATAATGTATTTACTACTCATGGAAAAAAGGTGTAGAAAGTATGCATAACATCCTAAGACCACATATACATGTGCTTACATAGGATTAGACTTACTTTTTTTTTTTTTGGAGATGGAGTTTCACTCTTGTTGCCCAGGCTGGAGCGCAGTGGTGCCATCTTGGCTCACCGCAACCTCCGCCTCCTGGGTTCAAGATCTCAAACTCCAGATCTCAGGTGATCCATCTGCCTCTGCCTCCCAAAGTGCTGGATTATAGGTGTGAGCCACCGCGCCCAGCTACCTTTTTTAAAAATTAGCCTACCTTTATAAGGACATACAGTTATTGGCAGGGCGCGGTGGTTCATGCCTCTAATCCTAGCACTTTTTGGGAGGCCGAGGCAGGTGGATCACTTGAGGTCAGGAGTTCGAGACCAGTCTGTCCAACATGGTGAAACCTTGTCTCTACTAAAAATACAAAAATTAGCCGGATGTGGTGGCGGGTGCCTGTAATCCCATCTACTCAGGAGGGTGAGGCAGGAGAATCACTTGAACCCAGGAGGCAGAGGTTGCAGTGAGCCGAGACTGCGCCACTGCGCCCCAGCCTGGGTGACAGAGTGAGACTCCATCTTGAAAAAAAAAAAGGGATATACACTTGCTTTTTGGGGAGCAGAAAAGGGGCGTGAGAATGACTTATTTTTTAGAGTCTCCTTTTGAATTTGAAACAGTATGTATGTAGTAACCTACTTTTTAAAATCAATTATACCTATTTTTAAAAATTAACTACAACTAAGTATTAGTAAGTATACAACTTAGGTTTCCAAATATTTAATTTTCTTTTTCTATTTTCAGCAAACTTCAAGGCTTTTGAGATCTTGAAGACCATCTGAAGAAAATTCATCAGTTTTCTGCTTAACTCTGTATCTTATGTGATTTTGATATTACAATAAAATTATGGTCAACTTTAGGATATTCTGCTTAAATTTGTATTTTGTGGAATTTTGATACTAAGTGATAAATATGATGGTATACTTTAGAAAGTTTTCTAGGAAAATATTTTCTGCATATTTTAAGAAAATATATGGGGGCCAGGCGTGGTGTCTCACACCTGTAATCCTAGTGCTCTGGAAGGCCGAGGCGGGTGGATCACCTGAGGTCAGGAGGTCAACACAAGCCTGGCCAAGATGGCAAAACCCTGTCTCTACTAAAAAAAATACAAAAATTAGCTGGGCGTGGTGGCGGGCACCTGTAATCCCAACTACTCAGGAGGCTGAGGCAGGAGAATCACTTGAACCCAAGAGGTGGAGGTTACAGTGAGCCAAGATTGTGCCATTGTACTCCAGCCTGGGTAACAGAGCAAGACTCCGTCAAAAAAGAAAGGAAAGGAAAGGAAAAGGGAAGGAAAGGAAAGGAGGAAGGAAGGAAGAAAGAAGAAAAGAAAGAGAGAAAGAGAAAGAAAGAAAACTATGTGGATATGTGTTAAGATATACTCTTTTTTTTTTTTTTTTTTTTTTTTTTGGAGGATCAGTTCGTCTGTCACCTCACCCAGGCTGGAGTGCAGGGAGAATTGCTTGAACCTGGGAGGCAGAGGTTGCAGTGAGCCAAAATCGCACCACTGCTCTCCAGCCTGGGCAACAGAGACTCCATCTCAAAAAACAGAAAAGACAAAAAACCCCAAAATTCAATAATTAGCTGGGCGTGATAGCACACGCCTGTAGTCCCAGCTACTCAGGAGGCTGAGATGAAAGAATCGCTTGAGCCTGGGAGGCAGAGGTTGCAGTGAGCTGACATCAGGCCACTGCACTCCAGTCTGGGTGACAGAGTGAGACTCTTGTCTCAAAACAAAACAAAATAAAAAAAAATGAAGAACCTGGACTGGAAGACATTGCTTTCAAAGAGAATTAGCTTTTGAGAGAAAAGGTACTAATAAAAAAATATAAAAATGACACAGTGAACGGGAAATTCCTCAAGGAAATTTAATATGAATGCAGTGATAAGTGAATTTAGCAGCAAGGACATGACAATCTGACATGTGGTTTGGGGATGGAAAATTGGATGTTAGAAGGGGCCTAATGTTAGAAAAGCAAGGTTTAGCTTTAATTTCAAGAATAACCTGGTAAAATCAAAATTTAAAGATGAAATCAAGACATAAATTTAAACAGGGCTTAGAAAGTGGCAGTAAAATACACATGCAAGGCTGCTGGTCCAGTTATGAGAGTCACAGAGCTAAATATGAATGATGATGGGTAGAAGTTTATAAATGGAAATTGAAATCAAGGTGTCCTCTCATTCACTGGTTACATAATTACTTCTATAATTAGAGGTATCTTGAGATCTTTTCAAGAACACAGTGAAAGTGGGGTGTATTTAGGGATTAAACAAGATGAAGTGAAGTGAAACAAGGCAGTTAACCCAGAGCAGTAAATTGCCAGAAGCAGGCCATCAATAGAATAAGGTAAGGCAGGAGCGAGAACCAGGTGAGGATCAACATCATTCAGAGATGGAAAAGAAAGCCAAAGTCTGTGAGAGGAGACAGCAGAGGAGCTGGTGTGAAAGAGTGTCTGGACTTTGCTTTAGTAAAGAACAGAGACAGCATGTTCCCAACTGGGTGTTTAATCAGCTGAAGCCCAGCTGATCTCACTGCTGCAGTCTGTTTACGAGGCACCATTAAGTAAAGGTGCACCTCAGAGCAGGAGCCAGATTATTAACACACAAAAGATTTCTCTACTATAAAAGCAAACACGTGGTCTCTATAGGGAAACCATGGAAAACCAGAGACTGGACAGACCGAATGAAGCATTCTTTAGCCACGGGCGGCCATGCAGGAAACCAGGCCTATAGGGCCATTTTAGAGAAATCTGGATTTTTTGGTACAATATCCTGACTTCGCAAGCACAAATTTAAATTGCAGTTTGCAACCAAGAAGACATGCTTACAGATTGGATTGTGCTCACGAACTGTTTTCTCTCCTTTATAGGCACAGGAATTTAATTTTGTGGTCCATAAGATATCCCTATTAAGCAAAATCAGGTGAGCCCCAATCATTCACCACCATCTGTGAAATTTAGTGTCCTCTTGTAATGGTGACGAGGGAAGGTAAACAAAATGGGACATTTCATTCTGATCCTGTGCCCACATACACGTTTTCTCTGGAGCTAAGGCTCCTACACACTATTCAAAAGCTCCACTTTTATTGTTTTTATTGTGCTTACACTTTGGGCTTCATTTTTAGGCAGGTTTTCTGAATTAAAGGGCTGGGGGGTTGCGGAAAGGGTTGCAAGACCGTTGCTCCAATTCCTTAATACATGTATTAAATGTTTACTATGTTAGGCACTGTGCTAAGTGCTTATTCATTGCGCAGTTTAATCCTCATTAGGTTCACTATTACCTTTAGTTATACATGAAGAAAACAGGCATAGGGAGGTTAAATAAGTTGTCCAAAGTCACACAGCTGGTAAGGGTCACAGCAGAGTTGATGCTGGGTTATCTGACTGGAACCCAGGCGCCTCACCAGCATAGTATTGTCTTGCCTTCCTCTACTTCCTTACTGAACATGCTACTGAAGCTACAAAAGATCATTTATCTTGAGCAGTGTTTCAGACTGAAGGTCAAACTAATCAGTGGGTTGAAATATAAACGAGTCACGGCAGAACAGAAAATTCCAGTGCATTAAGTTTTGTCTCATGAAGCTGTTTGTTATGTATTAGGATCTGGCATGTGCTATCACAGTGTCTCACTTAAGTCAGTAGGTCTCAGCCATCTACTCTGGACCTCTACTTCCCAATAAACAGAACAATGGCATCTGAAGAGAGCAAAAGCAGTATTTGTGGAAGGATAGGATAAGACAGGTTGCACGAAGGGGTTAATAACTGATAATGGCTCTAATACTTAGGACCTTCTCCCTCCAAAAGGCATTAATTCTTTTTTTTTTTTTTTTTTTTGAGACGGAGTCTCATTCTTGTCGCCCAGGCTGGAATGCAATGGCACAATCTCGGCTCACTGCAACATCAGCCTCCCGGGTTCAAGCAATTCTCCTGCCTCAGCCTCCTAACTAGCTGGGATTACAGGTGCCTGCCACCACTCCTGGCTAATTTTTATATTTTTAGTAGAAGTGGTGGTTCACCATGTTGGCCAGGCTGGTCTCAAACTCCTGACCTCAGGTGATCCACCCACCTCGGCCTCCCAAAGTGCTGGGATTATAGGAGTGGGCCACTGCGCCTGGCCCATTATTTTTTTTAAGGACAGCTTTCTTTAATGGATGAATTTTAGTCAAGGGAACATTTGTCTTGGGCAAGGGGGCTCTTCCACAACTACACTGTCTTTTCCCAAAGAGACTCTTCTGGGAAAGAGAACATCACATAGTAAGAAATTTGGCAAAGCAGAGGGTAGGAACCCTCAGAAAATCTAATGAAAGCTACGGGCCCTATGGGCCTCTACTGAGACCCATGTCCCCCAGCCCCACATGAACCTACCCCTACGTGTAATTTCAGAGGGTTCAGGAACCCTAAAGGCCATCATTACTTCTAAACAACCAGTTGTAATTTGTCGTCTTTTGAGAAGTATGGTGTGTTCATGTTTGGAAATGCCTTTTTTAAGGTCAAACGTCCAGAATTTTGACATTACAAAGGTGAGTGAAAATAAGTTGACAATCCTTGGTTATGCTCACTGACCTCAGGGTTATAATAGAGAAGAGTGCAATTTTACACATCCCTCAGGTACTTTTTTTAAACCTTTTGGAACTCATCTTTACGTCTCAAAGCTATTTTAGATGCAAAGCTTTAAAACCTAACAGCAGGGTGTTCTAAGACTTTTTACTAAACAAGTTCATAGAAAATTATAAAATATAAGCAAGCATAAAGAAAAGTTTTAACAACCTGCAATTCCACTATCAGAAATATTGTTAATATTTGGTAAATATGCTTCCAGATTTTCTCTATGTATACATTTTCCTATAAAATATTTTGGGATCATACTATACGTACTAAACTTGATTTTTTTCTTTACTATATTAATTCATCTGCCTGCCCAATAATGTTCTAGGCATCAGAGAATGCAGTGGTAAACCAGAAAGGCAAGGTCCTAGATTTCATGATGCTTCCCTTTTCAAATGGGGAGAGCCATACCCTATGACAAGAAAATACCAAATATAAACCATGGTTTAAAAAAAAAAAAGTCAAGCATGGTGCCTCACGGCCATAATCCCAGCACTTTGGGAGGCTGAGGCGGGCAGATCACTTGAGGTAAGGAGTTCGAGACCAGCCTGGCCAACATGGAGAAAACCCCATCTCTACTAATACAAAAAAAAAAAAAAAAAATTAGCTGGGCATGGTGGTACCTTCCTGTAGTCCCAGCTACTTGCAGGCCGGGGCATGAAAACTGCTTGAACCCAGGAGGCAGAGGTTGCAGTGAGCCGCCATCGCGCTGCTGCACTCCAGCCTGGGTTACAGAGTGAAACTCCATCTCAAAACAAGAACAACAAAAAACGTTGCTGGCCATAATTATATAAGGTGTTGGAGGTGGGAGAAGCATGTTGCAGGGGGGTCACTAAGGTGACATCATTTTAGGTCTTGAGGTTCAATGGCCTGTACCCAGGCTGCACAGGAGTCAAGAGTATTCTGACATTAGATTGATCCGGGGAAGAAAATTAGATAGTGAATATGAAGAGGGTTAGGGATTAAGTGTAGACACATGTAAGGAACCTGGATATGAAGCTACCAGGTTTTCAGCAGAGAATGATGTAAATTGATTTGATTTTAAAGATCACTAAAGCAATTGTGTGGAAAAGAGATTGTCAGAAAGGAAGAGCTGAAGAGACCAATTGGAAGCTATTGCACTAGTCTGCGATGGAGATGATGGTGGCTCACAGCAGAAATAGAAAGAAGTGGATATATTTGGAGTGTACAAGAAGAGGCAACAGGACTATGTAATTGAATGGCAGCAGGGTGAGGGAAAGAAGAATCGAGAATTATGCTTATGTTTTAGGTTTAAGTAGCTGGGCAGGCAGTATCATTTAGTGCAACTGGGGAGAGAACAAGTTCAAGATGTAAAAATCAAGATTTCTATGTAGAACTGTTAATGTGAGATGCCCATCAAACATCCAGGTGGAGAACTCTGTGGGGCAGTGGCATGTAAGTCTCTTAGAGTTCAGTGGTCAGATAGAACTGGAGATACCATTTTGGAGTCACTAGTCTCACCCCAGATGAAATCCATGAGGGCAAAGTTTTTTATTTTTTAACAAAAAAAACAAAGTTTTTTTTTCTTTTTTTTAGGCTGAGTAAGGTGGCTCATTCCTGTAATCCCAGCACTTTGGGAGGCTGAGGAGGGTGGATCACCTGAGGTCAGGAGTTCGAGACCAGCCTGGCTAACATGGCAAAACCCCGTCTCTACTAAAAATACAAAAATTAGCCAGGCGTGGGTGGCGGGCATCTGTAATACCAGCTACCCAGGAGGCTGAGGCAGGACTACTGCTTGAACCTGGGAGGCGGAGGTTGCAGTGAGCTGAGGTTGTGCCACTGCACTCCAGCCTCGGTCACAGAGGGAGACTCTGTCTCAAAAAAAAAAAAGTACATTTTTTGACTTTAAAAGATACATAAAATCCATTGTCAGTGTACAGCACAATGAATTTCACAAATTGCATACCCGATGTAACCAAGATTAACAGACCCTCACCCCAGAAGCTCTCCCAAAATGGCCATCACTAGTTTGGCTTAACAGATTTATTTTGCCAAGTTTTATCTATTATATGACAGAGTCATATGTATTATTTTACATCTGGTTTCTTTCAAGCACCATGATGTTAATCATATTCATCTATACTGTTGAGTAGTGCATTGTGTGGGTGGGTATTTACCATTTATTTATCCATTCTACTGTGAATGAGAATTTGGGTTGTTTCCAGAATTTGTCAGTTATGAATAGTGCCACTATGAATACACACATTGTAGTACATGTCTTTTGGTGGGGATACGTGTTTCTGTTGAATGTGTATCTGGGAGTAGAATTTCATTGTCATAAGCATTATGTTAACAGGGTTCCAATACAGACTCTCAGGATATGAAAGTGTAATTGCTGGCTGGGCATGGTGGCTTGCGCCTGTAATCTCAGCACTTTGGGAGGCTGACATGGGCGGATCACCTGAGGTCAGGAGTTCGAGACCAGCCTGACCAATATAGTGAAACCCCATCTGTACTAAATAATACAAATATTAGCCGGGCATGGTGGTGGGCCCCTGCAATCCCAGCTACTTGGGAGGCTGATGCAGGAGAATCGTTTGAACCCAGGAGGCGGAGGTTGCAGTGAGCCCAGATCGCGCCATTGCACTCCAGCCTAGGTGATAGAGCAAGACTCTGTCTCAAAGAAAAAAAAAAAAAAGAAATGCAACTGCTTCACATCCTTGTTAATTACCTATGTAATAAGTGCAATGAGCACACAATAAATATTTCTTGAAAGGACTAATTTGAACACAGATGGCATTTAAAACTATGGGCCTGCATAAGACATCTTGAAAGAAATATGATTAGGTAAGAGGGCTGATGAACAAAGCCTTGGGTGACTCCCACATTTGGAAAACTGGCAGGAGCATAAAGGAGGAGGAAAATGGGAGAGTTTGGAATTCTGCAAAACATGAGAAAAATGTGTTTCAAGGGGGCAGTCAACTGCTTTGAATGCTTCCAAGAGACTATAAGATGAGGCAGTGGTTTGGGAAGACAGTCAGGAGTTCTGCCGATCTTGATCATTTCAAGCCTGAGTAGCTTATGCATTAATCACTCAAATGGACACCTCGAATGTGCAGCTGGATATAGGAGTGTAAAACCTGAGTGTAAGACAAGTATGTGTGAGTGTAAATATATTTCTGAAGGAGAGTATAGATGGGTAAGAGACTGGGTCCTAGTTTTGGGGCATTTCCATGTAGAAGTTGAAAAGAAGTAGATACCTACAGAGCAAAACTATGAGAGTGACTGATGAGATAGAAATCTGGAAAGTGTCTTGTCACTGAGGTAATGCCAACATCAACTGTATTAAATGTTGCTGAGAATAGAAAAATGATCACTGAATTGACGAATTACCAATGAATAAATAACTACTCTAGTAAATAAACATACTTCATATGATCATTTTGAATGGTTGCACAAAATTCTGTTGTGTGGCTCTACCAAAACCTGCTCAATCAGTTCCATTGTTGAATTTGTAGATTCTTCTCAAACCTTTAGAATCATAAATGATGTCACCTTGAGAATGTTCTAAGAGTATTGTGTCACATACTCTAAGGGCATTTGGGTCAAAAAAAAATACGCACATTAGAAAGGTTTTAGGCCAGGCGCGGTGGCTCATGCCTGTAATCCCAGCACTTTGGGAGGCTGACATGGGCAGATCACTTGAGGTCAAGGGTGGGAGACCAGCCTGGCCAACATGGTGAAATCCCATCTCTACTAAAAATACAAAACTTAGCCGGACGTGGTGGTGAGTGACTGTAATCCCAGCTACTTGGGAGGCTGAGGCAGCGAGAATTGCTTGAACCTGGGAGGCGGAGGTTGCAGTCAGCCATGACTGCACCACTGCACTCCAGCCTAGGCAAAAGAGTGAGACACCCTCAAAAAAAAAAATAAAGGGTTTTGGACCTGGTGTGGTGGCTCATGCCTATAATCCTATAATCCCACCACTCTGGGAGGCCAAGGTGTGAGGATCATCTGAATCCAGGAGTTAGAGACCAGCCTGGGCAACACAGTGAGAACCCTATCTCTACAAAAACTTAAAAAATTAGCCAGGCATAGTGGCGCATGCCTGTAGTCCCAGTTACTTGGGAGGCTGAGGCAGGAGTACTGCTTGAGCCCAGGAGGTTGAAGCTGCACTCCAGCCTGGGCAACAGAGTGAGACCCTGTCTCAAAAATATATACATACATACACAAATGAATAAATGGTGTTGATATAATTGCACAACCGCTCTCTAGAAAGATTTTACTAAAGTCTACTCCCACCCCAAGGAAACACAATAACTACAAGGATCTTTGCTATTTTGGTAGTTTAAATGTGGTATATTTGCATTTTTATTATTAATGTAGTCTTATATGTTCACAGGCCACTGGCAATTGTTTATGAACACCCTGCCCATATGTCTTGCCCTAAATGAGTTTTTACTGGGTAAATATTATAGTGGAATCGCCAGAAAATGCAAAGGAGGAACACTGAGATTGAAAGGTTGGCCAGTCGCTCACATCTGTAATCCCAGCATTTTGGGAGGCCGAGGAGGGTGGATCACCTGAGGTCAGGAGTTCAAGACCAGCCTGGCCAACATGGTAAAACCCCATCTCTACTAAAATACAAAATTAGCCAGGCGTGGTGGTGGGCACCTGTAATCCCAGCTACTCGGGAGGCTGAGGCAGGAGAATTGCTTGAACCTGGGAGGCTAAAGCTGCAGTGAGCCAAGATCTCGCCACTGCATGCCAGCCTGGGAGACAGAGTGAGACTCTATCTCAACAACAACAAAAAAGATTGAAATGTTGGTTTAGCAAAGTGAAAAAACGCAGATAAACTTAGGTTTGGATTCGCCTGTTGAATACACTGGCTATGTGACCTTGGTTCAACTTCTCAGGTCCCATCTTCTTGTTTGTGAAAGGGGGATGAGGTTTTTATCTTTAAGTGGTGTGAGCAAGGAATGGGATAATGCACGTAATGCTGGAAATTATGACAGTTACTACAATAGTTATTCTGCAGAAGTAAGTAACTGCACCATGGCACAGGAATCTATAAAACAGAGAAAGTATGGCGGTGGGTTAATTTGAAGAATCTAAGAGGGCTATTTCTGGCGTTTTCACTATTCCACCATTCTTTCTTTCTTTTTTTTTTTTTTGAGAGCCTTGCTCAATCGCCCAGGCCAGAGTTCAGTGGCGCGATCTCGGCTCACTGCAAGAGCTCCGCCTCCCGCGTTCACGCCATTCTCCTGCCTCAGTCTCCCAAGTAGCTGGGACTACAGGCGCCCCCTACCATGCCCGGCTAATTTTTTTGTATTTTTAGTAGAGACGGGGTTTCACCGTGTTAGCCAGGATGGTCTCAATCTCCTGACTTCGTGATCCGCCCGCCTCGGCCTCCCAAAGTGCTGGGATTACAGGCCTGAACCACGCGCCCGGCCTATTCCAACAAGATTTCTACCCCTCCTCCCGAATGGAAGTGGTGTCACTATGGCAACAAGCACGCGCTGCTCAAGGCTCAATTTTCCAGCCGTTACCGACCTCCACCGCGTCACTCTCCGCTGCCCAGAGACTCTGAGGCGGATCCCCCAACCCAGTCTCATATTGATCCCCCTTGGCCAGAGGGCGAGAAGCCACAGGGCAGTATGGCCAAAGCTGAGGCCTCCTCGTCGCTGGAGGACTTAGACCTGAGTGGAGAGGAGGTCCAGCAGCTCACCTCCGCCTTCCAGGACCCGGAGTTCCGGCGAATGTTCTCCCAGTACGCCGAGGAGCTCACCGACCCGGAGAACCGGCGGCGCTACGAGGCGGAGATCACCGCGCTAGAGCGTGAGCGCGGGGTGGAGGTGCGGTTCGTGCACCCGCAGCCGGGGCACGTGCTGCGCACCAGCCTGGACGGGACACGGCGCTGCTTCGTGAATGTCTGCAGCAATACGCTGGTGGGCGCGCCCAGCAGCCGGCCCGGCTCCGATGACGACCGGGGTGCAGCTCCTGGCAGTCACTGGTCCCTGCCCTACAGTTTGGCGCCAGGCCGTGAGTACGCGGGGCGCAGCAGCAGCCGATACATGGTCTACGACGTGGTCTTCCATCCAGACGCGCTAGCGCTGGCCCGGCGGCACGAGGGCTTCCGCCAGATGCTGGACGCTACGGCCCTGGAGGCCGTCGAGAAGCAGTTCGGCGTGAAGCTGGACCGCAGGAATGCCAAGACACTGAAAGCCAAGTATAAGGGGACCCCCGAGGCTGCGGTGCTGCGCACACCCCTGCCCGGGGTCATCCCGGCCAGGCCTGAGGGGGAGCCGAAGGGTCCTCTCCCGGACTTCCCCTACCCCTACCAGTACCCAGCAACCGCCGGGAACTCTGCAACCCCCGGGCCCCGGGCGCCCTGCCCTCCGGAAGCGGCCTTGCAGCCCGCCCCCACCGAGCCCCGCTACAGCGTGGTGCAGCGCCACCACGTGGACCTCCAGGATTACCGCTGCTCCCGGGACTCAGCCCCGAGCCCCGTACCCCATGAGCTAGTGGTCACCATCGAACTGCCGCTGTTGCGCTCGGCCGAGCAGGCGGCGCTGGAGGTGACGGGAAAGCTGCTGTGCCTCGACTCAAGGAAACCCGACTACCGGCTGCGGCTTTCGCTCCCGTACCCAGTGGACGACGGCCGCGGCAAGGCACAATTCAACAAGGCCCGGCGACAGCTGGTGGTTACGCTGCCAGTGGTACTGCCGGCCGCGCGCTGGGATCCCGCCGTCGCCGGCTCAGTCGCCGCCGCCGCGCCGGAAGAGTCCTTGGACCCGTCCGGAACTGACGGCCAGGCCTGCGCTTCCGTTCGCGAAGGGGAGGCGGGACTCGCGGGGAGTCGCGCAGAGGACGAAGGCCGGGATACCTGCGTGGTTGGGGCTCTGAGCTCTGGGGTCACCACCGTGGGCGACCCCGAGGTGGCATCCCCGCCGGCCGGCGCTGGAGAGGAGCGTGTCCCCAAGCCGGAGGAGCAGGACTTGAGCAGGCACGCGGGGTCGCCTCCGGGCAGCGTGGAGGAACCATCTCCCGGAGGAGAGAACTCACCTGGTGGCGGAGGCTCCCTTTGTACGTCCTGCCGGGGCCTTGCCTGGGAGTCTTATGCGGGAAGAGAGAGTGCGCGCGGAGATACCGGTGTGGAGACGCGCGAGGAGTCGGAGGACAAGCGCTGCGAGCGCTCAGCCCGCGCCATGGGTGGTCCGGGGACCAAGAGCGGGGAGCCTTTGTGTCCTCCGTTACTGTGTAATCAGGACAAAGAAACCTTGACTCTGCTCATTCAGGTGCCTCAGATCCAGCCGCAAAGTCTTCAAGGAGATTTGAATCCCCTCTGGTACAAATTACGCTTCTCCACACAAGACTTAGTTTATTCCTTCTTTTTGCAATTTGCTCCAGAGAATAAATTGAGTACCACAGAACCTGTGATTAGCATTTCTTCAAACAATGCAGTGATAGAACTGGCAAAATCTCCAGAGAGCCATGGACATTGGAGAGAGTGGTATTATGGTGTAAACAACGATTCTTTGGAGGTAACAGTTCTTTCCAGAGTCCTCATATTTGAAATATCCCATCTCACTTTAAAAATTTGCTATTACGGGCCGGGCGCGGTGGCTCACGCCTGTAATTCCACCATTTTGGGAGGCCTAGGCGGCCAGATCACGAGGTCAGGAGTTCTGGACCAGCCTGGCCAATATGATGAAATCCCGTCTCTACTAAAAATACAAAATTAGCAGGGCATGGTAGCGGGCGCCTGTAGTCCTAGCTACTTGGGAGGCTGAGGCAGGAGAAAATCGCTTGAACCCGGGAGGCGGAGGTTGCAGTGAGCCGAGATCGTGCCACTGCAGAACAGTCTGGGCGACAGAGCGAGCTCCATCTCAAAAAAAAAAAAAAAAACAGCCATTACGGGCACCCTTTCAGTTTATCCTAAACAAAGCATTTTCCATTATAACTTTTCTTGTAATGACTTGCACTGATGCACATGATGAAAGATGTCAGTGCTTGTTAAGCGTATTTTGAAAAAAAAAAAAAAACACGCATCGCGTCTGGTGGATGGGTTTCAGATCTTCAAAGTTACCTCGAACGCGTTGTTTCCTGAGGTCCATTGACTCGGAAGGAGACCTTAAATGAATATTCAGGGAGCCGTAGACCTCTGGAATTGTATGCAAAAAGTAGGGAGTGATCTCTTCCTGGGAGAAGGGCTATACTTTTAGTTATATTCTTAAAAGGGGTTTGTAACACAAAGAAGTTTAAAAATCACTCTATAATGGGCATTTGAAGTTAGTAAATCATTTTTTCCGAGCTTAGAAAGTAGAGAAGAATAGTAATTTACTTCCAGAGAGGAAATGTAACTCAGCCAGTTACTTTTCCAGTTACTCACACAATTATTATGTTCAAATGCCCTTTGGGCCATATGGTGCTGCTTTATTTTAGTCTAAGATTTTGGCGGGATTGTCCTTGGATTGGCGCTATATGAAATTGAGATTATGTCACTTTGCATCTCGTAATCATGCTTAGGTCCCTACTAATATTTAGCACAATAACTAGCATTTAACAAAGTGTGATAAATATTTGTTGAATCTAACAGTACATACGTTAACTGCACCTCTTCTGGGAAGAGGTTATTTTATTTATTTATTTTGTTGTTGTTGTTGAGACGGAGTCTCGCTCTGCCGCCCAGGCTGGAGTGCAGTGGCTCACTGCAACCTTCGCCTCCTGGGTTCAAAGGATTCTCCTGCCTCAGCCTCCCAAGTAGCTAGGATTACAAGTGCTCGCCACAACGTCCGGCTAATTTTTTGTATTTTTAGTAGAGAGGGGGTTTCACCGTGTTAGCCAGGATGGTCTCCATCTCCTGATCTCGTGTCCCCCCACGCCTCGGCCTCCCAAAGTGCTGGGATTACAGGCGTGAGCCACCGCGTCCGGCCAGC
>NW_016814053.1:1226644-1231365 GCF_001698545.2 Rhinopithecus bieti | reverse complement strand
TATATATTCCTTGGGTTAACTAAAATTAAAATATTTGCTGTATTATTTGCAATGAGTCAAAGATGATGTCTTTTTCCAGAGGCATGAACCTTAGAAATGCTTTTGATGGGGATGTTTCTGTAACTCAGTGTTATTCTGGATCTTCAAATAATAGCAAGGCCAATTACTCTAAATGTAAAATTTTTCTGTTCCCAAGGTTCACTTTTGTTTTGGTAGGTTTTCACGATTTTAAATACTGTTTAATGGAAGAAAAATATACAGCCAGGCATGGTGGCTCACGCCTGTAATCCCGGCACTTTGGGAGGCTGAGGCAGACAGATCACGAGGTCAGGAGATTGAGACCATCCTGGCCAACATGGTGAAACCCCGTCTCTACTAAAAATACAAAAATTAGCCGGGCGTGGTGATGCGCACCTGTAGTCCCAGCTACTTGGGAGGCTGAGGCAGGATAATTTGTTGAACCCGGGAAGTGGAGGTTGCAGTGAGCCGAGATGGCGCCATAGTACTCCAGTCTGGTGACAGAGCAAGACTCCCTCTCAAAGAAAAAAAGGTGTGTGTGTATGTGTGTAGAGAGAGTTTATTTGGGCCAAAATAGAGGACTGCAACCCGGGAGACACATATTCAAGTTGCCCTGAATATATGTTCCCAATAGAAGATAACTTGAAACTTGTTTCTTTCTGATATTTTCTACCTATTTGGACCAAACAATGAGCTGTGTTTCTTTTGTAATTACAAAATTTGCTTATATAAAAGTACAAAGGAAAACATTTTTATTTGGGGCAACAATGAACTGCTTTTATAAATTAAGTAATTGAAAATATGGTTATTCTCCCCACACCCTAACTATATACCTGTATTCACTTGACATGAACAAACTGCTTTGTGTTTGGAATGCAGGTAAAAGAGTGCTTTTTGCATTTCCTAGTAATAGTTTGGAAATCTTTTTGTGTCAGCATCTCGAAATCTACCTCATTCTTTATTTATTTATTTTTGGAGACAGGGTCTCACTCTGTCTCATCCAGGCTGGAGTGCAGTGGCGCAATCATGGCTCACTGCAGCCTCAACCTCCCAGACTCAAGCCATCCTCCCAGCGTAGCCTCTGGAGTAGCTAGGACCACAGGTGCATGCCACCACTCCTGGCTAATTTTTGTATTTTTTGTAGAGACGGGTTTTGCCATGTTGCCCAGGCTGGTCTCGAACTTCTGGCTCAAACAGTCCACCCGCCTTGGCCTCCTAAAGTACTGGAATTATAGGCATGAGCCACTGTGCCCAACCTATTTTTTTTTTCATAATTTACCTTTTCTCTGGAGCGTAGATTCAAAATGCCCTGAACATATGCTCTCTACTTCATTCTTTTAATAACTATACAGTTTGCTAATGTCACACTGGAGTATCCCAGTGCTTAAAAATACAATACACTTCTTGACTGGGTGTAGTGGCTTACACCCGTAATCCTAGCACTTTGGGAGGCCAAGGTGGGAGGACAGCTTGAGTCCAGGAGTTGGAGACCAACCTGGGCAACAAAGTGAGACCTGTCTCTACAAAAAACTTAAAAAAAATTTTTTTTTTCTTTTGAGACAGAGTCTCACTCTGTTGCCCAGGCTGGACTCACTGCAGTCTCTGCCTCACAGGTTCAAGTGATTGCAGTCTTAGTAGAGACAGGGTTTCACTATGTTGGCCAGGCTGGTCTCGAATTCCTGACCTCAAGTGATCCACCTGCCTTGGCCTCCCAAAGTGCTGGAATTACAGGCTGCCACACCCGGCCCAAAAAATGTAAAAATTAGTTGGGCATTATGGCATGCACCTGTAGTCCCAGGTACCCAGGTACTTGGGGGCACAGGTGGGAGGATTGCTTGAGCCAGGGAGGTCAAGGCTGCAGGAAGCTATGAGTGCCACTGCATTCCAGCCTGGGCAACAAATCGAGACCCTGTCTCAAGGGAAAAAAAAAAAAAAGGCTGGGTGTGGTAGTGGCTCATGCCTGTAATCCCACCACTTTGGGAGGCCAAAGCAGGTGGATCACTTGAGTCCAGAAGTTTGAGGCCAGCCTGGGCAACATGGCAAAACCCTGTCTCTACAAAAAAATACAAAAATCAGCTGAGAATGGTGGCATGTTCTGTGGTCCCAGCTACTCTGGAGGCTGAGGCAGGGGAGGATCACTTGAGCCTGAAAGGTCAAGGCTGCTGCAGTGAGCCGTGATTATGCCACTGCACTCCAGCCTGGGTGACAGAGCAAGACTCTGTCTCAAAAACAAAAATAAACAAAAAAACACACCACTTCTTTTAAATAAAATACTGTAATTAGCTCTTACCTGCCCAAGAACTATAAGGCAAACTGGTCACATAAAATTTGAATAGCTCCTTTCATGTATATTTCTTAGTCACCTCATTAGGAAATGTTTTAAAGCTGAATTATATTTTGTATCTGGGATCCCATTTATAGCCCTAGAGATGATGTTATTCTTATGAAATACTAAAAGAGGCCAGGTGCAGTGGCTCACACCTGTAATCCCAGCCCTTTGGGAGGGCAGGGCAGGTGGATAGCTTGAGGTCAGGAGTTCAAGACCAACCTGGCCAACATGGTAAAACTCCGTCTCTACCAAAAACACAAAAATTATCCTGGCGTGGTGGCGGTTGCCTGTAATCCTAGCTGCTCTGTAGTCTGGGGCAGGAGAATTGCTTGAACCTGGGAGGCGGAGGTTGCGGTGAGCCGAGATTGCACAACTGCACTCCAGCATAGGCAACAGAGTGAGACTATGTCTCAACAAAACAAAACAAAACAAAACAAACAAAAAAAGAAAGAAAAGAAATACTAAAAGGTCAGATTTAATAGACAAAGTACCAAGACCTCTTTCTTTTAGGTTCTTTTCCTATACATTTATGTTTGTTCTCAGTATAACTCTTACTGCTCTGTACAATACCAAACTTAAATTTTTCCAAGACAGCTCATAGGAATAACATTAAAATAAACATTTTAAAAAATGTATCCCTGAACAATGTGAGAAATTTTGTGAGCTGCTTTGAGATACAACTGTGTCGAGTGTGACTTATAAGGCAGAATATTTTTTCCCTTTTTATTTTAGGAAAGGTTATTTGTCAATGAAGAAAATGTTAATGAGTTTCTTGAAGAGGTCCTGAGCTCTCCATTCAAACAGTGTATGTCCTTAACCCCACCATTAATTGAAGTTCTTCAAGTTACTGATAATAAGATTGAAATTAATGCAAAGGTAAGGAAGTTTGTGGGCTCTATAGAGGAGTAATGAAGCACAGAGTTAAAACCTAACAAATTATTGATTTCTTAATGTCATAACTTTAAACAAAATGAACATAATGGTGGAGCAGAGTGATGTTAAGAGAAGAAAAGTCTTTTTTTTTTTTTTCGAGATGGAGTCTCACTCTGTCATCCAGGCTGAAGTACAGTAGCGTGATCTCGGCTCACTGCAACCTCTGCCTCTTGGGTTCAAGAGATTCTCCTGCCTCAGCCTCCTGAGTAGCTGGGACTACAGGAGCGTGCCACCATGACCGGCTAATTTTTTGTATTTTTAGTAGAGATTGGGTGTCACCGTGTTAGCCAGGATGGCCTCGATCTCCCGACCTCGTGATCCGCCCGCCGCAGGCTCCCAAAGTGCTGAGATTACAGGCGTGAGTCACTGTGCCCGGCCAAGAAAAGCCTTTTGTCTGTGTATTTATTATGTGCTAAACACTTTGCTGTTCATTTTCACGTCATCTCATTTAATCCCAAAATAACCCTACAATGAGAAACAAAGAGAGAATAACACTTAGGAAGTTTGAGTACTATTCCAGGGACATAAAATCTTTTTTGACTCTCAAACCATGGGAACTATGTCATAACATTCTTTCTAATTCAATCTTAATTTTGGTCATTTTTATAGTCTTCAGTATTGAAGATGCAAATAATTTAGTAACTACCACAATTGACAGACATATGTATTAGAAGGGCGGCTCCGAAAAATTAGAGGAATTCAAGAAAATTCAAGAAATTCAACAATGTGCTTATAAGAATAACAAATAGTTTTGTAGACCATGTTGAAAAGTATGGATTATTGTTGTGAAAGGATATAATCAGGATATTAATGCCAGGCTTACATTGTTAAAAAATGACTGGCAGTAGGCTAGGTGCAGTAGTTCACAACTGTAATCCCAGCACTTTGGGAGGCCGAGGTGGGCGGATCACCTGAGGTCAGGAGTTTGAGACCAGCCTGGCCAACATAGTGAAACCCCGTCTGTACTAAAAATATAAAAATTAGCCAGCTGTGGTCACGGGTGCCTGTAATCCCAGCTACTTTGGAGGCTGAAGCAGGAGAATCGCTTGAATCTGGGAGGCAAAGATTGCAGTGAGCCAAGATTGTACCACTGCACTCCAGCCTGGGCGACAGAGCCAGACTCAATCTCAAAAAAAAAAAAAAAAAAAAAGACTGGCAGCAAACCAGTTGTGATGGTTCATGCCTGTAATCCCAGCACTTTGGGAGGCTAAGGAGGTGGATCATTTGAGGCCAGGAGTTAGACACCAGCCTGGGCAACATGGTGAAATCCTGCCTCTACAGAAAATACAAAAATTAGCCGGGCGTGGTGGTGCATGCCTGTAATCCCCTCTACTTGGGAGGCTGAGGCAGAATTGTTTGAACCCAGAGGCAGAGATTTCAGTGAGTTGAGATTGTGCCAGCCTGGGCAACAGAGCAAGACTCCATCTCAAAAAAAAAAAAA
>NW_016814053.1:1188343-1226551 GCF_001698545.2 Rhinopithecus bieti | reverse complement strand
TCATCCTTCAAATGCTGCCCGTCTTTTTCTTTTTTTTTTTCTCATTCTTTCTTTTTTTGACAGGGTCTTACCCTGTCACCCAGACTGGAGTACAGTGACACTACCTTGACCCAGTGCAACCTCTACCTCCCGGGTTCAAGTGATTCTCCTGCCTCAGCCTTTCAAGTAGAGGGGATTACAGGTGTGCACCACCACACCCGGCTAATTTTTGTGTTTTTAGTAGAGATGGGGTTTCGCCATGTTGGCCAGGCTGGTCTCGAACTCCTGACCTCAAGTGATCTGCCTGCCTTGGCCTCCCGAAGTGCTGGGATTACAGGCGGGAGCCACAGTGCCCAGGCTGGCGGATGAATTTTGACAGGGAAGCCTGGACGTTTATCAGCAGGTGTGTAAGGGCTATTACCTCACAACTGTTAAAAATTTTATTTCCAGAGGGTAGTACAATTTAATTTTATATTATTTCAAATAATTATTAATTTGTTGTTTCTCTTGACACAGTTGCAAGAATGTGGTAACTCTGATCAGCTACAAGGAAAGGAAGAAAGAGTAAACGAAGAAAGTAGTCTAACTGAAAAGGAATATATAGAACATTGTAACACCTCTACAACTGATTCTGATTCATCTATAGCAGTTAAAGCACTACAAATAGATAGCTTTGGTTCAGTTACATGCTTTCAACAAGAGTCTCTTGATGTTTCTCAAATGATACTTGGAAAATCTCAGCAACCTGAGTCAAAAGAAAAAAGTGCTACTTGCTCAAATGAGGAAAAAGATAACTTAAACGAGTCAGTAATAACTGAAGAGAAAGAAACAGATGGAGATCACCTATCTTCATTACTGAACAAAACTACAGTTCACAATATACCTGGATTTGACAGCATAAAAGAAACCAATATGCAGGATGGTAGTGTACAGGTCATTAAAGATCATGTGACCAATTGTGCATTCAGTTTTCAGAATTCTTTGTTATATGATTTGGATTAATTCTATATAATTTTGGACTTTTAAATATTAAGGTTAAAAAATGCCTGTATCTAAAATTGATTCTGCTAACTGTTGTCTTAAAACCAAAGGCATTAAAGTATAAAATTAAAATTTGCAATTTTTTTTTAAAATTGAAGTTTTGATTCTCATGGGGAAATTGGAGATTTTATTTTTTTTTACCTCTGGAGTTTAAAGTTTCCTTATGGAGATAAGTTTGTGATTCCTGTAATAGATGTGTATATTTTTCTATTTGAGAGTTAAACATTGTTTAATACAACCTGTGTATATATACTTCTGTGTTAAATTTTGCTGTCATTACTTTAATAAAATTTCAAAATAAATATTCACTAAGTTGTGTTTGTCAAACAAAGTAATTCTCAAGAATGCAATTAACTGGAATTGTGAGTACATGTGTCGGGGGTAGAATTTCAAAACTGTTTCTCAGTCTCTAAATAGGACATATTTAAGCTTGAAATAGAACTTAGAGGGGAAAGAACTTTACTAACCAATATTAATCTAAATAATTACGATACAAATACACCAGATAAAATACAGTATTTTTCATCAACTCTATATTTTACTTTGTCACACAAACTATATATATTTTTGTCACAGAAAGTATATATAATAGATTTAGTTATTTAGTAATGATTTTGAAAATTCAATTTTGAAGAATTTCTTGTAAGTTATTGAAATATTAAAACATCTTGTGGTTTTATAGAAATTTAAGAGTAAAACTGGAATTTTTAAAATCTGGCAATTTGCTCTGATAGGAAAGTTGCCTTCATTATATTATTACACACACAAAAAAACAAAAAAAGCCAGTGTTTCCTAATCACTTCCTTTCTTTCAGAGATAGGGTCGGCCGGGCGCAGTGGCTCACGCCTGTAGTCCCAGCGCTTTGGGAGGCCAAGGCGGGTGGATCACGAGGTAAGGAGATCGAGACCATCCTGGCTAACATGGTGAAACCCTGTCTCTACTAAAATACAAAAAATTAGCCAGGCGTGGTGGCAGGCGCCTGTAGTTCCAGCTACTCGGGAGGCTGAGGCAGGAGAATGGCATGAACCCGGGAGGCAGAGCTTGCAGTGAGCTGAGATCCCACCACTGCACTCCAGCCTGGGCGACAAAGAGAGACTCCGTTTCAAAAAAAACAAAAACAGATAGGGTCTTGCTATGTTGTCCAGGCTGGATTCAAACTCCTAGGCTCAAGCGATGCTCTCATCTCAGCCTCCTGCATAATCAATTTCTTTTATAACACCTAAAATGTGAGGCAAAGAGAAGATCCTAACAGGTTTTTTTCTCACAAAAAATTTTAGGGCAGCCAAAGAACATTAAAGGAAGGAAATGCAGAAAGGAAAAGAAAATGAAGAAGGGAAAACATTTGTTGATCTAATCACTAACCCCCAAAGCCAGGAGCTGATCTATTTGTTTCAAAAACAGCTACTACTTCAGACTCTGGCCTTCTTAGCTCAGTCCTGGAAATAACCTAAGTTTTTAGTTCTTTGAACTAGTGATGTCAGGTCAGAATACCAGAAATAGGTAAAGAGCCTCCTGATTCACCCTTATTTATAACCCCCCAAATCTTGCACCAGATTGGGCTGTGAGGGTAAGTCTAAAGGTAGCTCGTAAAGCAAGAGAACTATTTACTTTACCTTGGATGAGCATATGTGCTCTTAAACCACTATGAATCTTAAATTGATGCAATAATTTTGAGACTACCATTTAATAGTTGTAAGTTTAAGTAACTTTTTTTTTTCTTGAGATGGAGGCTTGCTCTGTTGCCCAGGCTGGAGTGCAGTGGCATGCTCTAGGCTCACTGCAACCTCCGCCTCCCAAACTCAAAGGATCCTCCCACCTCAGCCTCTCAAGTAGCTGTTGACTACAGATGCACCACTACACCTGGCTAATTTTTTGTATTTTTGGTAGCGATGGGTTTTTGCCATGTTGCCCAGGCTGGTCTCAAACTCCTGAGTTCCAGCAATCTGCCTGCCTCAGACTCCCAGAGTGCTGGGATTACAGACATGAGCCACCATACCCAGCCCCTAATAGTATCTTTACACAGAAATTAGTCTTTTATGAGAAATTTTTGGTTGAATGCAATTACAAATTAAGGGAAACTTCTACATCAAATATGGAGCAAAATTTAAGCCTGTTTCCTATAATTTTCTGTATCTGTCCTTTTAAAAAGTATGATTTAAGTTAAAGCCGGCACTAGAAGGTATTTCACTTTGGCATGACTGAACTTTGTACCATTTCTGGCTTTCAAAAACAATTTAGGCTGTATTTACCTTACACAGCAACTTTTTATTCTTCATTATCTATGCCTGGGTAATTTGAAAGCCAAACAGTTTCTTGCACAGGGAATGCATTGTCATGAGCTGGGTTTTATTTCAAAATCAATTATACAATGTAGCAATAATAAATATTAAAATGTAATGCTAACTCAAAACTTGTAGAATGCCTTCACTAAATTTGGTATAAAGAGTAAACAAAACTTATTCTGCAAAAGGATTAGGAACCTTTTATGCAAAATGAGTATTTTATTTTGTCAGCACTAAAAGAAAAAAAAAAAAACAAAACCACTGTATTTCTACATTGAGGTGAAAACAATGTTTAAACTTTCTTATCAATCAAATACATTCCAAAAGAAAGTGTGTTCTATGAAGGTTCCAAAGCACACTCAAAACACAATAGCACAGGAATCTAATACTGAAAATGACTGTTCTGACAGGGTGTTTTAACAAACATAACTTTTTAATTATTAAACCAGTGAAGCAATCCCTTCCTAGTAAGTGTGTCAATACAGTGAAACTGGGTTTGTTCCATTAATACCCTAACAATTTCATGGTAATACTTTTTACTGCTTTGACAGTTTTTTTTTGCTGTACTTAAAATAGGTTTTAAAAGTGGAAAAGTGTACAAAGTTTCAGATAAAAAGACTAATAGATGCAATTTAAATCAAATTTCCCCTCCTCTATCAATCACCAATAATCAGTTTTAGCAGATACAGATGGAGCTTTAAAACCCTACTCCCAAAATGAAACCTTCAGTTTTAAATCTTAATCAGACATAATTGGAAAAGATTACTATATATTTGGACACCTTTTACAAGATTTTGTTTTTGTATTAAAGCAGAAACCAGTTCCTAAACTCTTTTATTCAATTGTATGTCGTGTCCTGTTTGGACAAATATCAAAAATAGAAGACTGTCACTTTTGCTTCTGTAATTGTGATTTTCACTGCAGTCTTCTATAACTTTTACAGAGTTCATGGTCCCTAATATCTCCCCACCCTCCATTTTTTCTAGGTGGGGAAATGGCTACCATAGTAAACTTCTCACTGATAGTTAGAGTTTCTGGAAACATGTATTGTTTGTTATTATTTAAGAGTGACTCAATTTGGGCACTCTGGGTGGATGGCCTACAGGTTTTCTTGTGATGCATACCACAGTCTCCAGCATGAAAAATCCTAGGAACTTGAGGAACTAGCACTTTCCAGAATTTTGGAAGACAAGATACAGTCAAGTATTGAAGAGTCCAGTCCCAGTTATAATCATCATAAGTACAGAAAGTGTCTGTGCACTCGATCAGCTTCTGATAGGCATTCCGGGTCAAGGCTAGACCCATATTGTGCTCTGTGGATTTCCAAGTTTTCACATCTACCTTGTCAGCCATGCCATAGAAACTGCGACTGGCAGTATAGGTCCCCAGGGAGAGAACATCACATTCAGGGCACTCTTGCTGCTTCAGTTTCCACATCTTTTTGAAGACATGGTAAAAGTCTGGGGCTAAGTAGTGATCCTCTTCTAGGAAAAGTATAAGGCCAGCATAATCTCGAAGAATTTTGACTCTTTCCCACACAAAATGCAGCTTCCACCACCAGTGATGTTTGGTCTGGGAGAATTTGGCCTCTCTATAATGGCCGAAGGAGTCGGGATACTCAGCATTGATGCACCCCAATTTCAAAGCGGCATTCTTCGACAGGTCTCTGGGACAATCTCTAGGGTCACTGCCTGGAAACTCGTTAGGGTACAACTGAATGCTGAAAGGAAAGAACACCTGCAGAACCGGACAGAAATCCACCCCGGCGATCAGCTGATTGATCTCGGTCGACCAGAAGTCGTGGCTAAAGATGACGAGGACGTTGTCAATTCCCTGGGCTTTTCGAAGTGAGTCCAGCAGCAGTCTGAGGTATTCGGGCCGGTTATGCACCTGGACCACCAGCACCAGCTCCCGGGGGGCCCAGTTGCCAGTCTTATCTACATTCCTCAGCGTCTGATCAAAGTTCAGCTGGTACACCAGGGACCGGTACCGCAGCGTCAGGTTGTCCGCCTCGGGCTGGGGGACCGCCGGGATCAGGGGAGCCGCCGACTCGTTGGAGACCCTGCGGATGCCCACAGCCACAGAGGGGTGGTCCCCGCCACGGCTGCCGGCACCCCGCACGGGTTCGGCGTCCACCAACGGCGGGGCGAGGGCCTCGTTCTTCCTTTGTCGCCCATTGCTGCTCCAGAGGACGAAGCCGCAGGCGGCCACCACGAGCGTCAGGATTAGCACCTTCCGTTTGTAGATGCGGAACCTCATGGTCTCCAGGGCCGGGAGCGCGGGCGGGCGGGCGCGGAAAGGAGTAGCTGCTTCTGCACGGATGGGGCGGGCGGGCGGCGGCCGTCGCCTTGGCCTGTCACGGTCGGAACTGGACCCCGCGGCTGCCCTCGCTAACTCATCCCGGGCCCCGGGGGTCCTGGGGCCCGAGACCTCTCAGCTACCCCGCGCCGCCTGCGCTCCACACATCCTCGCCTGGCAGCTACAGCTCCGGCATCCGCGCCGCCGCTAGGAGCCGCGGCTCGGCTTCGTCTCGGTCCTCTCCATTCAGCACCACGGGTCCCGGAAGAAACCCAGCAGCTGCCCCACCGCACCCTAGCTTCGTTACCTGCGCCTCCAGCGGCCCTGCGTCCTCTGCGTTCTCATCCTTACGTGGGCCCTAGACGGCCAGGACTGAGCGACGCAGCCTCGCCCCACTCCGGTGGCGACAGTTCTGACAACCCGCAACTGGCCCGCTGAACACCGCGGCCCTCCGGCCCACACCCCTCCGGCCCGCCCCTTAGACCGTTGGTTGGTGCTTTCCAGACGCGACCGAAGGCGCTTGGCCGCCGTGACCGGCTGCCTATTGGTTCGCAGTACTGTCGCTCAGGTGCAATTCCTACTTCCGCTTCTCTCTTCCCTTTCCTGTTAGGCGAGAGCTGCGCTACGCGAGGGTGTCGGACGCGGTTTCTCGGTAAGCTAAGAACGGGACTGTAGCGGTTCCAATAGGAGCCTCCGTTGCTCAAAATCCGGGGTAGGACTAGGCCTTCTTAGGAAAGGGAAGGCGAGACCCACGGCCCTCGTCGGCCTTAGTTCGAGAGCAGGCTTCTCCCTTCAGGCATGGCGGCTATAGGATCGCGAGGCGCGCCGGCTTGATAAGGACACGTCAGCCCTCTAGGCTGCTGACGGGTGACCGTGCTTCGGAGGGGAAAAGTGATACCACCCTGATGTGGTTCTCGGAGAAGGAACGGGGCGGGTCGTAACCGTAGCTACGACGTCGCGCACTGCCCCAGCCATTCTCTAGAGTTGGAAAATGGAGGAGGTGGGTGGGGGAAAGAGAGTCAAATAAATTCTTTTTTTTCTGCGGAAGAAAATTAGATGAACCGCACATTTCTTTTGGGGCAGCCACAATAAATTAAACCCATTTCGTACAGAAAACTGACTGTATTGGGTGTCCTAAAGCTACTGCTCTTGGTTTTCGTGAGTCTTGTTCTATATGAGAAAAGAAAAATGGCTCGGAGCATTGTGAGTTACTTGAGGTCTGCAAAATTTGCTGGGCCCAGAGAGACAGGACTATGAGACTTCAGACACCTCCCCACTTCATGCCCGGCATTTTATTCCTGACTAGCTGCTTCACCCATTATGTCCGTGCTCATGGAATTTGTCATAAAAAGAACGATGTATAGCCAACCAATCGCTTGTGTAATTTTAATGTAAATTCTTGGTAAACAACTTAGGAACTGCCGTTTTTTTCTCTAAAAACCCGCTTGCAACTGCTGCTATTCACGGCAATTTGAATCTGTGCTCCGGGTTGCAATCTCAAACTTGGCCCAAGTAAACACTCTACTTAGAATTTTGCCCCAGTTGTTTTTTTGTTTTTGTTTTTGAGGCGGAATTCCGCTCTTGCTGCCCAGGCTGGAGTGCAATGGTGCGATCTTGGCTCACTGCAACCTCCGCGCCCCGCGTTCAAGCCATTCTCCTGCCTCAGCCTCCCCAGTAGCTGGGATTACAGGCATGCACCACCACGCCCGTCTAATTTTGTATTTTTAGTAGAGACGGGGTTTCTCCATGTTGGTCAGGCTGGTCTCGAACTCCCAACCCCAGGTGATCCGCCCACCTCGGCCTCCCAAAATGCTGGGATTACAGGCATGAGCCGCCGCGCCCGGCCTTGCCTCAGTTCTTTAGGTTGACAAATTAGTCCTCCAGTAATTTAAACGAAGTGTTTAAAAAAGGTATGCACTTACATGTGCATTTATTCATATGGAAAATGAGTTAGTGGTGGGTTTATATTTATGTATACGGTTTTCGTATATCTACTTGTGTAGCACTTTCACTTTTCAGAAGGTTTAATGTCTGCTATCTTATTTTACTAGTTTTCATCATAGACAACAGCCCTGCTGCAAAGATGGTCAATGTACCTAAAACCCGAAGAACCTTCTGTAAGAAGTGTGGCAAGCATCAGCCTCACAAAGTGACACAGTATAAGAAGGGCAAGGATTCTTTGTATGCCCAGGGAAAGAGGCGCTATGATCGGAAGCAGAGTGGCTATGGTGGGCAGACAAAGCCAATTTTCCGGAAGAAGGCTAAGACCACAAAGAAGATTGTGCTAAGGCTGGAATGTGTTGAGCCTAACTGCAGATCCAAGAGGATGCTGGCCATTAAGAGATGCAAGCATTTTGAACTGGGAGGAGATAAGAAGAGAAAGGGCCAAGTGATCCAGTTCTAAACTTTGGGATATTTTTCTTCTGATTTTGAAGAGAAAATGTTGAAGCCATAGAAAAATTACCTGAGGGAAAATAAATAGTGATATTCTTACGCAAACCTTTTGTGGTTTTTACTTATAAATAGAATTCCATGTTTAGTGTAGTCCCACCTCAAACTTTACTAACAAGTTTATATATATATTTATCTATATAAACATATATATATGAAGGGAAAATACTGTATTTTGTTTTCTAGTCAATTTTAAATGTTGAGTGAATTCATAAACATTGAGCAGCTTAGAAGGGTCTTTTAAGATTTTGCAAGAGAAGAACAAGATATGCTAGGCTTGTGTATAGCAGGCTGGGTTAGGCAGAGGATCACAGTTGGGGGATATTAAGAGCTGACGGCAAATGTTCCGTCTAGTAGGGGTCACTAGCCAGGTAATGTGCTTCCTGTTAGGCTAGTCACATTTAGTACTCAACAGCCACATGTGGCTAGTTTATTGAACAACAAAGATATAAAACATTACCACTGTAGAAAGTCCTTTTGGACAGTATAGACTATGGCCTTGAGTATAAAAGAATAGTTCAAAATTGACTTCAAACTAAAGTTAATTGAGTGAAAGTCCAAGATAGCATAAATTTTGTTTTTTGAACCTCTCAGAACACTAGGAGGTACGGAAATTTTTTTTTTTTTTTAGACAATCTGTCACCCTGGAGTGCAGTGGCACATTCGTGGCTCACTGTGGCCTTTCAGGCTCTATAGGCTCTACCTTAGCCTTGGGGTAGTTGGGCACCACCATGCCTGGCGAATTTGCCTGGCCTTTTTTTTAAGATGGGGTCTCACTATGTTGGTCTGGGCTGGTCTCAACTCGTGGGCTCAAGCAATTCTCCCATCTCAGCCTCTCAAAGTGTTGGGATTACAGTGTCTGCTACTGTGCTTGGCCAGAACTTATTGACAGTTGGGAAGGTTTAGGAGTTATAAACTGAAAACAAAAAGGTTGAAATTCACAATGAAAAAAATTGAGCCTTGTAATTATGAAAGGCAAGAAAAGTTCAGCATCAAATGAAAAGCTGGGAAAAGGTATGGGTTATAAGAGGACAAATTCTGCCTTTTGTATATGAATTTAAGTTGACTAAGATACATGGGAATGACTGAAGAGAGGAATGCAAAGGGCTAGGGTGTGTAGGAATAACATGGTTTGCACATAATCCCAATAATTGACGATTATAGCTGCATTTGTTGATTGTAAAAATCATGTATACAAGTTTATTTTTAAATACGTCACCATCACTTTTTACTTTTTTGGAGACAGGGTCTTGCTCTGTTGCCCAGACTTGAGTGCAGTGGCTTACCCCGCTCACTGTAGCTTTGACCTCCCAGGCTCAAGCTATCCTCTCACCTCAGCCTTCCTAGTAGCTGGGACTGCAGGCACGCAGCACTATGCTCGGCTAATTTTTGTATTTTTTATAGAGACGGAGTTTTGCCATGTGGCTCAGGCTGATCTCGAATTCCTCAGGCTGATCTCGAATTCCTGGGCTCAAAGGATCCACCCATTTCAGCCCAAAGTGTTGGGATTACAGGCGTGAACCACCTCACCTGGCCTACCATCACTTTTTAAAGAACGTTTTAATGCAGCTGTTTTGTAATATTTATGGACAATCCCTCACCAATCTACGAGTTTAGAAAATCCTAAAATATTTTACTTAGAGAATTCTTGGTTTTAAAGACCAAAAGTGAATTAACTAGAAGATAGTAGCCTGGGCTTAAAATCTGATCTGGGTTCATAGTACTTCCCTCGTAGGATGATTTGTAAAGAATAAATGCTTATAAAACACCCGGAATGGCTGGGCACAGTGGGTCATGCCTGTAACCCCAGCACTTTGTGAGGCCGAGGTGGGCGGATCACTTGAGGTCAGGAGTTCGAGACCAGCCTGACCAACATGTGAAAACTCTACTAAACATACAAAAATTAGATGGCCAGGTGCAGTGGCTTATGCCTGTAACCCCAGCACTTTGGGAGGCCAAGGAGGGTGGATCACGAGGTCAGTTCGAGACCGGCCTGGTCAACATAGTGAAACCCCGTCTCTACTAAAAATGCTAGTGAAACCCTGTCTCTACTAAAAATGCAAAAATTAGCCAGACATGGTGGCACATGCCTGTAATCCCAGCTACGTGGTAGGCTGAGGCAGGAGAATCACTTGAACTCGGGAGGCAGAGCAGAGGTTGCAATAAGCCAAGACCACGCTATCACACTCCAGTCTGGGTGACAGAGCAAGACTCCATCTCAAAAAACAAAAAAACAAACTGCATCTACTCAGGAATATCTGAACTTTCAAAAAAGAAAAAAAAAAGCCCCAAATAAACATTTAAAGGAGATACGGGCAGTAATTATTTTGTAAGAAATAATCTTACAGAGACCCTGCTAACAAGTCCAAAACAGCAATTATATTATGTTAACACTGGAGAGGGCTTTTCTCCAGTAACTTTTATTCTTTCCTTTGTTCATAAAAACCAGTCTGAGGTTATTGCAATGTTCTGGTGGAGAGGCTGACGAGGTTGGTCAGTGGGAATGAACAGAATGAAAAAGTTAATACTGGTTCTATTTTCCATGAGTCTTTCAAGTTGGTTATTTTTCCATTCCTTATGCCCTAGTTCACGTCATCTTTTTTTGAGACAGGTCTCCATCTGTCACCCAGGTTGGAGTGCAGTGGCATGATCTTGGCTTACTGCAATCTCCCAGGCTCAAGTGATCCTCCTACTTCAGCCTCCAGAGTAGCTGGGACTACAGGCATACGCCACAATGCTCAGTTTTGTATTTTTTGTAAAGATAGGATTTTGTCTTGGTGACCAGGCTGGTCTTGAATTCCTGGGCTCGAGCAATCTGCCACTCTCAACCTCCTGAAGTGTTGGGATTACAGGAGTGAGGCACTGCACTGGGCCCAAATCACCATTTAGCTGGTGTATTGCCACTCCTTTTAAAATTAAAAACATTAAACATTTTGTCATTTAATATGACAAAAATAATATATTAAACATTTTGTCACTAATACATTTTGTCATCTTATGTGACAAAATAATTTAAAACCCACCCTAATAATACAAAATGTAATCAGCAAAATGTAGCAATTTTTGGCCAGGTGCGGGGGCTCACGCCTGCAATCCCAGCACTTTGGGAGGCTGAGGCAGGCGGATCACGAGGTCAGGAGTTCGAGACCAGCCTGGCCATCATAGTGAAACCCTGTCTCTACTAAAAATACAAAAAAATTAGCCGAGTGTGGTGGCACACGCCTGTAGTCCCAGCTAATCGGGAGGCTGAGGCAGCAGAATCGCTTGAACCTGGGAGGCAGAGGTTGCAATGAGCCGAGACCATGCCACTGCACTCCAGCCTGGGTGACAGAGTGAGACTCTGTCTCAAAAAAAAAAAAAAAGTATCGCAGGGCGCGGTGGCTCAAGCCTGTAATCCCAGCACTTTGGGAGGCCGAGACGGGCGGATCACGAGGTCAGGAGATCAAGACCATCCTGGCTAACACGGTGAAACCCCGTCTCTACTAAAAATACAAAAAACTAGCCGGGCGAGGTGGCGGCGCCTGTAGTCCCAGCTACCCGGGAGGCTGAGGCAGGAGAATGGCGTGAACCCGGGAGGCGGAGCTTGCAGTGAGCTGAGATCTGGCCACTGCACTCCAGCCTGGGTGACAGAGTGAGACTCTGTCTCAAAAAAAAAAAAAAAGTATCGCAGGGCGCGGTGGCTCAAGCCTGTAATCCCAGCACTTTGGGAGGCCGAGACGGGTGGATCACGAGGTCAGGAGATCGAGACCATCCTGGCTAACACGGTGAAACCCCGTCTCTACTAAAAACCACAAAAAACTAGCCGGGCGAGGTGGCGGCGCCTGTAGTCCCAGCTACCCGGGAGGCTGAGGCAGGAGAATGGCGTGAACCCGGGAGGCGGAGCTTGCAATGAGCTGAGATCCGGCCACAGCACACCAGCCTAGGTGACAGAGCGAGACTCTGTCTCAAAAAAAAAAAAAAAAAAAAAAGTAGCAATTTTCTGTTCCCGTTCCCATACCACCCAATCCCAAGGCACGGTGGCTCAAGCCTGTAATCCCAGTACTCTGGGACGCCCAGATGGGTGGATCATTTGAGGTCAGGAGTTCGAGACCAGCCTGGCCAACATGGTGAAACACCGTCTCTACTGAAAAATACAAAAAATTAGCTGGGTATGGTGGTGTGCACCTGCAACCCCAGCTACGCAGGAGGCTGAGGCAGAGGTTGCAGTAAGCCGAGATTGTGCCAGTGCACTCCATCCTGGGAGACAGAGAGAGACTCCATCTCAGAAAAACAAAAAAAGAAATCACAACAATTACTATGGGAACATTTTTAAAAATTATGAAAGCTAAAGTCTTTCCCGAAACAATTCCTATGTTTTGCTTGGTAAATGTAAATTCCACATGTAGAATAATGTATCTGAAAACACAAAAGTGGTATGCTTAAAACTTACATATAATTTCATAATAAACAAGTTTTCACCATAATTTAGGACATATTAGCCCTCCAACAGATATTTTCTGCACACAGAAACTCAGATGTGTTGAACTGAAATGCAAGAAGAAAGTAAAATTCTTACGAACAGAGTAATTGGGATCAATATCTGTTTAACATTAAAAGAAAACTCCACAACCCATCTTGGAAACTTTAGGCTGAAATAACCACAAGTACAATAAACTAAAAAAAAGTTAACCCCACAGTAAAATTAAAATTGGTTTTAATAAAAGTTTTAGAGTCAAATGAGTAACTATACACATTCCTCCTCTCCAGCAACTATACAGAAATCTTCCCTTACTCCACTTTGACATCGCAAAATCATACATGCATCCCAAACTGATCTGTTATTGAAATTTCTTTTTCTGGTCTCACCCATTACTTTAACATATCAGAGGAATTTACATAACAGCCTAGAGAACAGAAATAAGAGACAATAGGTGCTTCAGTACCACCCATATTATCTACTAAGACCACAGTGTGGGCAACAGAATGCAGATTCATGGTAGTAGTTCCCTGAATGAAAGAGTTCAGACAGAATCTTCCACAAACACAGGTTTTTGCGGTATCCAAATCTTGGCAGAGATGGAATGGAATGATATGAGAGCCATATGGAATCCTATTGGAAAGAATGATAAAAATATTTTATAACATGTTACTAGATTCAGGACATGAATTATTAGGACATGGAATTGTAACAATGAAAAATAAAATTATTAAGTGATTAGTACATTTAAAATATACTAAAATACAGCATATGACGTATTGTACACTTCAGATACGACACCATAAAATATCTTCCAGCACAACCACTTAATAGCATAACTTCCTAAACAGAATGAAAAAGTCACCTGTCCTTTATATAGGCTCTTTCAGGGATCAACTGTTCAAAAGGGAAATTTAAACTCTGTAAGACAAATTTAAAATACATGTTACTTGGGACATGAGTTTTACTTTAGTGGCTGGGCAAGTAAGGCTAATCTTACCTTGCTTAAGGCATTTCACTCTCACACTTAAAACCCTTCAATGGTGCCCAAGTCGAACTTCCTATTTTTATTTTTTGAGACATAGTCTCACTTTGACACCCAGGCTAGAGTGCAGTGGCGCGCCATCTCACTACAACCTCTGCCTCCTGGGTTCAAGCAATTCTTTTGCCTCAGCCTCCCAAGTAGCTAGGATTACAGGCACCTACCATCACGTCCAGCTAATTTTTTTTTGTATTATATTTTTAGTAGAGATGAGGTTTCATCATGATGGCCAGGCTGGTCTCAAACTCCTGACCTCAGGTGATCCGCCAGCCTCAGCCTCCAAAAGTGCCCCGTTCCTTCTCCAAGAACCACATCAGCGTGGTATCACTTTTCCCCTCCGAAGCACGGTCACCCGTCAGCAGCCTAGAGGGCTGACGTGTCCTTATCAAGCCGGCGCGCCTTGCGATCCTATAGCCGCCATGCCTGAAGGGAGAAGCCTTCCCAAAGTGCTGGGATTACAGGCTTGAGCCACCGCGCCCGGCCGTTTTTTGTATTTTTTAGTAGAGACGGGGTTTCACTGTGTTAGCCAGGATGGTCTCGATCTCCTGACCTCGTGATCCGCCCGTCTTGGCCTCCCAAAGTTCTGGGATTACAGGCTTGAGCCACCGCGCCCGGCCAACTTTGGTCAGTTTTAAGAGACCCTCCCCCCTTAAAAAGTTAAGAATTTCTTATTTGAAATATGATCCTTCTACCATTTTATAGGCTTTCAGGAATACTTTGGTCCACATCTTAGCTTCCACACATGCATTAAAGAAGCCTAAACAGGCCAGGTGCGGTGGCTCACATCTGTAATCTCAGCACTTTGGGAGGCCAAGGCAGGTGGATCACAAGGTCAGGAGTTCGAGACTAGCCTGGCCAACATAATGAAACCCTGTCTCTACTAAAACTACAAAAAATTAGCCGGCCATAGTGGTGGGTGCCTCTAATCCCAGCTACTTGGGAGGCTGGGGCAGGAGAACTGCTTGAACCTGGGAGGCAGAGGCTGCAGTGAGCTGAGATCATGCCATTGCACTCCAGCCCACGCAACAGTGAGAGAGACTGTCTCAAAAAATAAAAAGCAGCCTGAACAATGGCCGGGCATGGTGGCTCACGCCTGTAATCCTAGCAGTTTGGGAGGCCAAGCCAGGTGGATTGCTTGAGGCCAAGAGTTCAAAATCAGCCTGGCCAACATGGTGAAACCCCATCTCTACTAAAAATACAAAAAATTAGCTGACCATGGTGGTGGGTGCCTGTAATCCCAGCTACTTGGGAGGCTGAGGGAGGAGAATCACTTGAACCCAGGAGGCACTCAAGCTTGGGCACTGCACTGCAGCTTGGGCAACAAGAGCGAAACTCTATCTCAAAAAAGAAAAAAAAAAAAAGCCTGAACAAAATGAATCTGGTGCTCAGGGTGTCATGAAACCAAATGCAGTTAGTGTTGTTTAAAGACAAAGAGAAGAGAACCAACAGCTACCGAATCCTACTATATGCCAAATGCTTTGGCATTACATTAGCTCATTTATTGTCACAACTCTGTCAGGTGGGTATTATTGTTCCTGTTTCACAGCTGAGAAAATGGAATCAAAGAGGTTAAATAGGTCGGGCGTGGTGGCTCACGCCTGTAATCCCAGCACTTTGAGAGGCTCACACCTGTAATTCCAGCATTTTGAGAGATCGAGGCAGGCAGATCACCTGAGGTCAGGAGTTGGAGACCAGCCTGGTCAACATGGTGAAACTCCATCTCTACTAAAAATACAAAAATCAGCTGTGCGTGGTGGCACACGCTTGTAATCCCAGCTACTCAAGAGGCTGAGGCAGGAAAATTGCTGGAACTCGGGAGGCAGAGGTTATAGGTGAGCTGAGATCGTGCCACTGCACTCCAACCTGGGCGACAGAACAAGACTCCATCTCAAAAATTAAAACAATAAGGCCAGACACGGTGACTCACACCTGTAATCCCAGCACTTCGGGAGGCCAAGGTGAGCAGATCACGAGATCAGGAGTTCAAGACCAGCCTGAACAACATAGTGAAACCCCGTCTCTACTAAAAGTACAAAAGAAATTAGCCAGGTGTGGTGGTGGGTGCCTGTAGTCTCAGCTACTTAGGAGGCTGAGGCAGGAGAATCGCTTGAACTTGGGAGGCAGAGGTTGCAGTGAGCCGAGATGGCACCATTGCACTCCAGCCTGGGTGACACAGTGAGACTCTGTCTTAAACAAATAAATATAACGAAAATACAAAAATGAGCCAGGCATGGTGGCAGGGACCTGTAATCCCAGCTACTCAGGAGGCTGAGGCAGGAGATTCGCTTGAATCCGGGAGGCAGAAGTTGCAGTGAGCTGAGATTGGACCACTGAACTCCAGCCTGGGCAACAGAGTGAGACCCTGTCTCAAAAAAAAAGAGGTTAAAGTCATACAAAGTGGTGAAGCCAGGAATCAAACCCAAGTCTGACTTCAAAGACCACACTTCATCACTGTGCCAACTCTCTAATTTTACAGTACATGAAAATCATCTGGAAGACTCACTAAAACACAGATAGCTGGACCCCACTCTCAGTTTCTGATTCAGTAGGTCTGGAATGTTAGAACTTGCATCTCTAAGAAGTTCCTAGGTGATGCAGATTCTGCTGGTCTGGGGAGCACACTTTGAGAAACAATGTCATTCATTCCTTTAACTACTTATTGAGTGCTTAATATATGCTAGGAGCAGGGGATACACAGTTTAGATCCTAGGGAAATAGTGGAGAATAAAACAACATCCAAATGCTCATGGATCTTACATTCTAGTGGGGAAAACTGACAGTAAACCAAAAAAAAAAAAAAAAAGTTTAAAATATATAATAGGCAATGAGTCCTGTGACAAAAAAAAAAAAAAAAAAAAAAATCAAGCAATGTAAGGAGGTAAGAAATAAAATTTAGATAGAATGGACAGGTAAGACCTTTCTGGGATGACACCTGGGCAGAGAACCGAATGAAGTGAGGGAGTGAGCTATGAGACTTCCTGGAGAAAAATCATGCTAAGTAGAGGTAAGGAACAGTAAGAAGACTATTATAGCAAAGGGTTAGACTGTGCATAGTATTGTAAGCAATGTTAGACTTTATTACCCTGAGTTTGATGAAAATATCAGAATGCTATCAAAGACACCACATTACATGACTATTAAAATCTTACCTATTATATAATATGGTTCGTGCAGAAGATTCCAATAAAGTTAACGGTGCTTGCAGCTTTATTACTGGAAGGACTTTTGGTTGTTCAAAAGTATTTCCAAAAAGATCCAAGTATTCAAGGGATAAATTTCTAAATTCACTAGGCAAAAATGGAAGCTTATTTCGAGCTGCTGACAAAAAGCGAAGGTTTATTAGTTGTCCTATCTTGCAAGGAAATTGAATCAATTCATTATCGTCAAGTTTTAAATTCGTAAGTTCGTGGAGCTGGCAAAACTGCACAGGGAGTGCCTTAATTTTGTTCTTGCTGAGGTCCAAAGTCCGAAGTGACTTCTGGAGTGTAGACTGACACAAAGCTACACTAAATGACTCCAAGTGATTGTCATTCAGGTTAAGTTCTTGAAGGTGTATGAGGTCTCCAATTGTAGCTGGAAGCTTTTTTATATGGTTGTGACTCAAGTCTAATTTCCTAAGGTTTTTTAAGCAAAGCATACGCATATCAACTCGGACAAGCCCACAGTAAGAAGTCTGAAGATGTTCCAAGGAATATGGAAAGTTCTTACTTAGAGGATAGTCTTTTTTGGATGTGATAACCATTTTAGTTTTAAAGTTTTCAAATTCTGAAGTCTTCACTGGTGTGAGCGTTGAAACTGGTATATCAACCTTACAGCCTCTATGAGCCAGTCTCACAGCTGAAAGGAAACCTTTTAAACTGCTGGAATTGGCCTGAATAAATAAAAGTTGTAGAATTATAAATTCCACTGGAGACAATGCATACATGCTAGTTCTTCCCATAACAAATTCTATAGCATTTCTTATTAATGTGACACAATAATTTATTGAAATTGGCTGTAAAACTTTTCTTAGTACTTTGACTAAATTTCAAGTTTAAAAGTTTTTGAAAAAAAATTACATGGAGGGACACATTCTAAATAAAACTGTTCAAAGGGAAATCATGCCAACACTTTGGGAGGCTGAGATGGGACGATCACCTAAGCCTAGGAAGTAGAGGCTGCAGTAAGCATGATAGTATCACTGCCCTCCTGACTGGGCAACAGAGTAAGACTGTCTCAAAAAACAAAAATTAACAAAAATAAAGGGAAATCATAAGAGTATAAAATAAGACAGGAAAGGATTGAATATTCTACTTAAGATTTGAGTTTAGGTGGGGTGCAGTGGCTCACACCTGTAATCCTAGCACTTTGGGAGGCCGAGGCAGGTGGATCAATTGAGGTTAGGAATTTGAGACCAGCCTGGCCAACATGGTGAAGCCCCGATTCTACTAAAAATACAAAAATTAGCTGGGCGTGGTGGCACATGCCTGTAATCCCGGCTACTTCAGAGGCTGAGGAAGGAGAATCGCTTGAACCCAGGAGGCGGAGGTTGCACTGAGTCGAGATCATGCCACTGCACCCCAGGCTGGGCAACAGAGCGAGACTCCGTCTGAAAAATTAAAAAAAAAAAAATTGAATTTAAGGCCAGGTGTAGTGACTCAACGCCTATAATCCTAGAACATTGGGAGGCCGGGGCAGGTAGATTACTTGAGGTCAGGAGTTTGAGACCAGCCTGGCCAACATGGTGAAACCCCTTCTCTACTAATATATAAAAATTAGCCAGGCAACGTGGCGCACGCCTGTAATCCCAGCTACTCAGGAAGCTGAAGCAGGAGAATGCTTGAACCTGGGAGACAGAGATTGCAGTGAGCCAAGATCACACCACTGCACTCCAGCCTGGGTGACAGGAGTGAAACTCCATTTCAAAACAAAAACAAACAAACAAACAAAAAGGCTGGGAGGGGTGGCTCACGCCTGTAATCCCAGCACTTTGGGAGGCTGAGGGGAGCGGATCACCTGAGGTTAGGAGTTCGAGGCCAGCCTGGCCAACATGGTAAAACCCCATCTCTACTAAAAATACAAAAATTAGTGGGGCATGGTGGCAGGCACCTGTAATCCCAGCTGCTCGGCAGGCTGAGGCAGAAGAGTTGCTTGAAACTGGGTGGCAGAGGTTGCAGTAAGCCATGATCATACTACTGCATGGCAGCCTGAGCAACAGAGCAAGGCTCCGTATCAAAGAAAAAAAAAGCTATTTTTTATTGGAATGTGGAAGCTATGTAGAGCAAAAGATTGGAAATATAATATGAGGACAGATTGTAAATGAGCTCAGATGCCAGTATAACGTGGAAGGATTTTAACCAAGAAAGTTACATGACAAGAGCTAAATACTATTTTGGTAGCACTGTACACAATGAACCAGGGTAGGGAAAAGTCTGGAGAAGACCTGGGTCAACTAGGTACTATAAAACATACTGGCTCACAGACTTGGGAGTCACCCATATAACAGCTGAGCTATCAAACGGAAGGCAGGTATAACAGAAAACAGCAGAGGACTGAAATAAAGCCTTTATTCTGGGTATAGAAAAAAACATTGCTGGAAGCAGGAGACAAAGAAGTGACTAAGAAAACTGAAGGTAACCCATAGTGCCCTATCACAGATACCAAGAAAAGAGTTTTATTAAGAAAAGGGTAATTATCATTGTCAAATTCTACAGAGTGCAAAAATAATGAGAAATGATACTGTGATAGACAAGTGAAAAGATCATTGATCTCTGAGGCAGTGTTTTCAGTAAACCAGTAAAAGTAAAGGTCAAAAGATAGAAAGTGGAGACAATGAATTCAGCCTTGTCTTTCTAGAAATTTGTTTTGTTTTTTTAAAATCAGTAAGATCTCAGCTTGTTTTTAGATAGAAAGGAGGAATTAGTGAAAGAATAAGCTGCAAGTCAAGAAAAAAATGAAAAATCACAAGGAGGATCAAATGGACAAAATGATTCCATTCAATCCAAACTCCTTAGTTATTAAACTTTTAATGTTGCAAAGCACTTTGCTTGGAGTTAATAATAATGCACAGTTGGGCCAGATGTGGTAGATCATGCCTGTAATGTCACCACTTTGGGAGGCCACCGTGGGCAGATTGCTTGAGCCCCAAAGTTTGAGACCAGCCTGTGCAACAAGCTGAAACCCTGTCTCTACCAACACAAAAAAATTAGCTGGGCATGTTGTTGTGCTCCTATAGTCCCAGTTACTTGGGAGGCTGAGAAGGAAGTATCACCTGAGCCTGGAAGGTCAAGGCTACAGTGAGCTGTGATGGTGTCACTGCACTCCAGCCTAGGTGACAGAGTGAGACCCTGTCTCACTAAAAAAAAAAAAAAAAAAAAAGTAAGGTTGAACGAGACATTGTTTCCACCCACCAGGAAGGGAAAGAGGAAAAGGGGAGAGAGGGCAAAAAACCCCCACTAGTTTTAAAATTCTAATGATTTATATATTTTTGTTTGAGAAAGGGTCTTGCTCTGTCACCCATGCTGGAGTACAGTGGCACAATCATAATTCACCAAAGACTTGAACTTTTTTTTTAGACAGGGTCTCCCTCTATCAACCAGGATGGAGTACAGTGACTGCAATCACAGTTCACTGCAGCCTTGACCTTCCAGGCTCAGGTGACCCTCCACCTTAGCCACCCAAGTAGCTGAGATTACAGGTGTACACCACCGTGCCTAATTTTTTTGTAGAGATGGGGTTTCACCATGTCACCCAGGCTGATCTTGAACACTTGGATTCAAGCAATCCATCCACGTAGGGCTCCCAAAGTGCTGGGACCATATACATGAGCCACCATGTCTGGCCTCCAGCTTCTAACTTGTGGGATTAAGTGATCCTCCTGCCTCGGCCTCCCAGGTGTGAGCCACTGCACCCAACCAATTTATGGTATTTTTGTTTTGTTTTGTTTGAGACAGGGTCTGACTCTGTCGCCCAGGTTAGAGTGCAGTGGTGCAATCTTGACACACTGTAACCTGCACCTCCAAGGGTCAAGTGATCCTCGCACCTCTGGCTCCCAAGTAGCTGGGACTACAGATACGAAAACCATGCCTGGCTTTTTTTTCTTTTTTTTTTTTTGTGGAAATAGGGTTTCACTATGTTGCCCAGGCTGGACTTGAACTCCTGAGGTCAAGTGATCCACCAGTCTTGGCCTTCCAAAGTGCTGGGATTAGAGGTGTGAGCTATGGCACCCAGCCTCAGTTTATGTTTTCATAAGAATGACTACAGTCCAGGCAAGGTGGCTCATGCCTATAATCCCAGCACTTCGGGTGGCTGAGGTGGGCGGATCACGAGGTCAGGAGTTTGAAACCAGCTGGGCCAACATGGTGAAACCCATCTCTACTAAAGATACAAAAAGTTAGCTGGGCATGGTGGCAAGTGCCTGTAATCCCAGCTACTCGGAGGCTGGGGCAGGAGAATCGCCTGAACCCAGGAGGCGAAGGTTGCAGTGAGCCGAGATCGCGCCATTGCATTCCAGCCTGGATGACAAGGAAAGACAGTCTCTCTGTCTCAAACAAACAAAGAAAAAAAAGTGATTACAGTAGGGGCCAGGCGTGGTGGCTCACACTTGTAATCCCAGCCCTTTGGGAGGCTGAGGCAGGTGGACTGCCTGAGCTCAGTTCAAGATCAGCCTGGGCAACGTAGTGAAACCCCATCTCTACTAAAAATACAAAAATTCACCAGGAGTGGTGGTACCCACTTGTGGGTTGCAGTGAGCCAAGCTCTTCCCACTGCACTCCAACCTGGGTGACAGAGTGAGACTCCATCCCAAAAAAAAAAAAAACAAAAAAGAAAAAAGAATGATTATAGTAAATAAAATACAAGACAGTTCTAATTGAATTTTTCCTCTTTTATTACACCAAACTTAAGGTTTGTAACCTGTGGTTTAGCTGGCAAAATGTAGACCTGTGCAGTTGCCTTATGGCGTTCCAGTCCAAGAATACCCTAGGGCTCCATCTTCGGCACAGAAGCAAACCCAGTTTTCTTCCCATCCTGGGAATCCTACTGAGGCAGACTTTGCCCTTTTAGAAGGCACACAAGCATATTTGGGAAGCTACCTCTTGTGCCATTGCCTCTTCAAACAAACCTGCAAGAGTCTGTCCCTATTCAGCTATATGGAATATCAGAATGTGCAAACAGCCTTCTTTAAAGAAAATACAGGCCAGGCCAGGCCACAGTGGCTCATGCCTGTAATCCCAGCACTTTGGAAGGCCAAGGTGGGTGGATCGCCTGAGGTCAGAAGTTCAAAACCAGCCTGGTCAACATGGTGAAACCCTGTCTCTACTAAAGATACAAAAAAAAAAAAAAAAAAATCAGCCAGGCATGGTGGCAGATGTCTGTAATCCCAGCTATTCAGGAGGCTGAGGCAGGAGAATCGCTTGAACCCAGGAGGCAGAGGTTGCAGTGAGCCAAAATCGTGCCACTGCACTCCAGCCTGGGAAGCAAGAGTGAAACTCCGTCTCAAAAAAAAAGAAAAAAGAAAAAAGAAAAAGAAGGAAAGAAAATACCTGCCAGGCCAAGCATTGCTTGAGGCCAGAAGTTTGAGGCCAGCCTGGGCAACATCATATCAAGACTCTGTCTCTACAAAAAGTTATTTAAAAAAATTAGCCGGGAGTGGTGAAGTACATCTGTAGTCCCAGATATTTAGGAGGCTCACTTGAGCCTAGGTGTTCGAGGCTGCAGTGAGCTATGACTGTGCCAATGTACTTCAGCTTGGGTGACAGAACAAGATTCTGTTTCTAGAAAATACAGCCAAACATTAACCATTAATGTTTTTAATACCATACCTTACTTAGACAGATATCCACAGGAGGCTCCTTTAACCGAACAGTGGCCTTCCCCTCATCTACAAATTTGGTGAAGAATTGCTCAATGTTCTCCCTTAGCTGCATAAAACCAGTGGGAAAAAAGAACAAAACTAACTGTTGTTACTCAGTAACATTTATTACAACTAGAATGTGCCAGTCACTTTGCCAGACTTTGGTTTGGCTTTTAGTCCTTGAGTCTGAGTGTTTTCATAGTTTTAAGTTTTAAAGCTTTTTATCACGCCACTGCACTCCAGGCTGGGCAACAGAATGAGACTCTTTCTCAAACAAACAAACAAACAGTTGTTTTGTTTGTTTTTATTGAGATGGAGTCTCACTCACTCTTGCCCAGGCTGGAGTGAAGTGGTGCCATCTTGGCTCACTGCAACCTCCGCTTCCCAGGTTCAAGCAATTCTCCTGACTCAGCCTCCCTAGTAGCTCAGATTACAAGTGCATGCCACCATGCCCGGTTAATTTTTGTATTTTTAGGAGAAACAGGGTTTCATCATGTTGGCCAGGCTGGTCTAGAACTCTTGGCTTCAAGTGATCCGCCTGCCTGGGCCTCCCAAAGTGCTGGGATTACAGGCATGAGCCACGGCGCCTGGCCAAGTTGTAAAGTTTTTTTTTTTTTTTTTTTTTTTAGCAGTTGGGAAGTTATACTCCCCATCTAGCTGGCAGTGGATGTTACTGCTCTGTCTGTCCAGTAACTCTCCTTTGAGAACAGGATCACCATGTTTTGAGAGAATGCTCCTCTTCTTCCATTCCAACTATGTAACTGTAGGTAGAGGTGCCAATAGTAGTTACTTGCCTTCATAACTTCAGTCCATTAGCCTGGGGTGGGCACACCTCCCAGTAGATTATATACAAACTCCATGAGAGCAGGAATCTTGTCTCCTTTGCTATTCTATCCTGAGTGCAAGAACGGTGACTGACACATAATGGATGCTCAAAAAAATGACTATCATCTATATAAATGGAATATTTAAAATTTAAAAAAATTGACGATTGCTGTTGCATCTGCTTTAGATTTCAACAACTATTGAGTCACAACCCACTATGTACCAGGTACTCTAATAGGGGCTTGGGACATAGCAATGAATAAGACTGACAGGGTAACTACACTTAGAGTTGACAATCTAATGAGAGAGCGTTATTAAACAAGTACTTATAACAAATATCAAGACAAGGCAAGTGCAGGGTGCAGGATGCTATGACCTGCTTTTTTAAGCTAAGGAAAATACTGTGGGAGAAAGAATTCACTGAACAGAAGTGAAGTTATTTTACTATTCCCCAATTGGACCGCGGCTTCATTTGCAGTTGTTTCACGCAAAATTTCAGAAGCTTGAAACAGGCGGGATTGCCATCCACTACTAAATAACAACACTGTAAATTCAAAGTCGTAAAAGTGGGGAGGAAAAATAGCGAAAAGGTGCACTCTCAAAAGCTTTCTTCTTTCGGGTCCGTAGGAAGACGCACAGGACCCTGGGGTCGGGTTGGTGGTAGGTCTCAGGGATGGGAGTTCAGGAACCCCCAAGGCGGGCTCTCGCCTAGGGAGCAGGCGGGCGCATGAGGACCGAGGGCGGCCCGCGTGTCGGCTTCCGAGAAGAACTCGAGGCTGACAGGGCCTGCCCACTTAACGCACCTCATAGCGGGTCCCGCGCTTGTCCTTCAGGGTGGAGATGAGCAGGAAGGCTCGGGCCGACGGCTGACTCCTGGAAGTCTGCTGACAGAGGCTCAACACGGCTCGGACGCCCTTGCCCCGGTTCCTAAGCCCCAAGGCGGGCAAGTGCCGGCTGATCACCTCCACCTCACAGTGTAGCTTCATCTCGCCCATAGGCCACAACCAGGCCACCTGGCTTTGAAACTTCCTCCTTCCCGCCACCCAGCGCCGCCACCGAGGTCCTCACGCACGCGGGCTGCCCGCGGATCCGCCTGCCTGTTGGACTTGTCCTCGACTCGGGCTGTCTTAGTACCTTGGCTCTATGAAGCCCGCGGGAAACGGCTTTCCTTCTCCCTTAGCAGCGCCAGGTCCTCGCCATGGCTGCGTACCGGGACTGACCACCTGAGATCCAGGCTCGCGCCCCCGGAAACCGGCAATCGGCCGGGGCGCAACGTCTTTCCCCCCCGAGCGCGCAGCTGGCAGGGGTGGTTGTTTCTGTTTGGGGCGGATTCCGAGGGTTTCAGCTGTTGACGCTTTACGCGTTGCCGGCGCACGTCGGGCCGCTGTTTCCCAAGGGAAGGCAGGTGTGCCTCTGCGTTACAGGGAAAGGGATTTAGAACTGTCCGCGTGGCCCCGCAAGCCAGCTAGGGCGCATTTCCCGGCGCGGACGGGCTGCTGGTGGTTTTGGTGGCTACTCCCCGGAGGCAAACCTGGCACGTCGGAGGGGGGCTTTATATGGCTGTATTTGACTTGTTAATTCTTGCTGAACAAATAATTTTTCATGGCGAGTAGGGTGGATGGAGTGTGACTGGCTTAACTGCACGTGAGACGTGGAAAGACCAACCAGACCGCACAAGGCCTTCGTACTCTTGATTTTCTTGATTGATTGAACTAGGGCGGGGCCCGGCTGGGGAGTGGGAAGCGCCTGTGGAGCAAGTGTTAAGGAGGCGTTCACTGTCGGGGTAGTAGTCTTGCCTCCTTAAAATGTGTGCTCTAGGCGCCTCCCTCGCCTTAACCTAGTCCTAGCCGTATATTAAACATTTTATTTTGTTTGAATTACACTTCCGTAATGGTAAAATGACGTTCAGAAATACCGATTTTTCAATACAACTGTGACAAAATGTGACTTATTCTCAAATGAGCGTCCCTATTTACATGTTGAACCTGAGGTGTCGGTTAATTCCTCATTCTTTAAGACGTAATCGTTCCTGAAAAATAGTGATTAAAATAAAATTATGGCCGGGGGCGGTGGCTCACGCTTGTAATCCCAGCACTTTGTGGGGCTGAGGCAGGCAGGTCGCTTGAGCCCAGGAGTTCAAGACCAGCTTGGGTAACATGGCAAAACCCCGTCTCTACGAAAAAATACAAAAAAACTAGCCGGGCATTGTGGCGCGTCTGTAGTTTCAGCTACTCGGGAGGATCACTTGAGCCTGGGGAGGTCGACAGATTGCGGTGAGCCATAATCACGCACTGGGACTCCAGCCTGAGTGACACAGTGAGACCCCATCTCGACTCAAAAAAAAATATACTTCCCCTCCATTTAGTATTCTTACATGTACATCTAGTAGAGCATTAAAACGCTACTCAGCATTTAGCAAAACTTAACTTTATGGCTAAAGAGAAAACGGACACTACAATTTTCAGACTATTACACTTTACAGGAGTTACCTGCTTTTGTTCTTTGAGAAGGTAATAATATAGAAAAAATAAAACACCAGCCTAAATTATTACAAGTACATTAAATGGACTCTGAACTTCCAGGTACAGTTGGGAACTAGGAAAACTAAAAACTTATAATTTTCATTAGAGTAGAAATGTTCTGCCAGGTGCGGTGGCTCACGCCTGTAAGCCCAACAATTTGGGAGGCCCGAGGCAGGAGGATCGCTTAGCCCAGGAGTTCGAGATTAGCCTGGGCAATAGTGAGACCTCGTCTCCACGAAATATTTAAATTAAAAAATGAGCTAGGCCGGGCCCGGTGGCTCACACCTGTAAGCCCAACAATTTGGGAGGCACGGCGTGGTGGCGCGTGCGTGTAGTCCCAGCTACTCGGGAAGCTGAGGCAGGAGAATCACTTGAACCCAGGACGCGGAAGTTGCAGTGAGCCGAGATCGTGCCACTGCACTCCAGCCTGGGCGACAGAGCAAGACTCTCAAAAAAAAAAAAAAGAAGAAAGAAAAAAAATTAGTTGGGCGGGGCGGCGCGCCCTGTAGTCCCAGCTTGAGCCTGGGAGGCGGAAGTTGACGTGAGCGGAAACTGCCCTCCAGCCTGGGCGACAGAGCGAGACCTTGTCTCAAAAAAAAAAAAAAAAAAAAGCTTCAATCTCAATCCTTTATTTGGTGTTACTTAGGCTTGGGTTGTTGAAGCATGGATTCAGTAATTAAATAAATCGGTGAAAGTTACATAACAGTTCAACGGTGATTTTAGAGTGAAACAGTGTATATACTGCCGAAAACGTGTCTTCCTGTCAGTCTCAAAAAAGAGGTAGTTTTGGTCTTAGTGGATTGCTTGTGAAGGAAAGAGCCCTTTGAACTTTACCACCATACAAATAAAATCTGCTCTTTGGTCTCTACCCTTAATTACCTCGAGTTAGTTTCCCTTGTAGACAGACTGAAAATGGAAATACATAAGGAGTTTAAAATAATTTGGCTACAAGTTTTTGACAAGAGAAATAAGAGATAAAACATTTAGATTTGTTTTTCTTCTATAAAATTAGTTCCTCTTCTACCTGGCCTACAAACTACATTCTTTTCTCTCTGTTTTGTTCATACTAATTAATATTATCAAATTCCAGTTCAGTTTCCGCTAAACCTTCTTTAGCATCTTGACTTTCCTTTTTGCAAGCTCCGATTGCACTTTTCGTTTATTTCCCTGGCTTTCTGGCACATACTAGGCATTCAACAGATAATGGATTCCCTTGGATTGAATCCCCTCCACTCCCCTCCCCTCCCCTGCCCTCTGTTTCCCAGGCTGGAGTGCAGTGGCAAGATCTCAGCTCACTGCAACTTCACTCTCCCAGGCTCAAGCGATTCTCCTGCCTCATCCTCCCGAGTAGCTGGGACTACATGTGCCCGTTACCACGCCCGGTTAATTTTTGTGTTTTTAGTAGAGACGGGGTTTCACCATGTGGGCCAGGCTGGTCTCGAACTCCTGACCTCTGGTGATCTACCCTCCTCGGCCTCCCAAAGTGCTGGGATTACAGGTGTGAGCCACTGCGCCCTGCTGATAATGGATTTCTTGAACTTTTCATTTGTAGTCATAGTGAACTTTGCTCACATTGTAGCTCACTAGATTTGAGCTAGTAAAATCACAGTCACATCAGAATTTTTTTTTAAGTTTAGTTTTGGAGACAGGGTTTCACCCAGGCTGGAGTACAGTGGCAACATTCATAACTCACTGCAACCTCAAACTTCTGGGCTCAAGCCATCCTCCTGCCCTAGCCTCCTGAGTAGCTGAGACTACAGGTGCATGCCACCATGGCCAAATGTGTGTGGTTTTCTTTCTTTTCTTTTTTTTTTTTTCACTTTTTGCTAGAGATGAGGGTTCTTGCTATGTTGCCTAGTCTGGTCTTGACCTCCTGGCCTCAAGCTGTCCTCCTGCCTCAGCCTCCCAAAGCACTCGGATTACAGGTATGAGCCACCATGCCCCACCCACATCAGATTCTTAAAGAACTAGGTCACAAGCTATGGACAATGTAGACTTGCTTGCCCTAGCACATTTGATCCAGATGTTGGAGTTAGTTTTTTTTTGTTTTTTGTTTTTTGTTTTTTTTTAGTGGTAAACATCATCTAAGACTCAGTACAGCTAAATAGTTAACAAATATGAACCTAAACACCAGACCTCTTTCAATATCAAGAAAAAAAAAAAGACTGGAGAAAAATGTCTCCAAATATGTTGAATTTATTCAGAAATGGGAAGAGAATATTAGAATTCAGGATGCATGAAATGGCAAGCCAAAAGTATGTCCAGTGAGGAAAGGGTAAAAGGAAGCTTTTATTGGCAAAAAGGGCAAGTTCAAATAAAGCTGCTTGGAAACAGAAACAAGAGTTCTGTTCAATGAACAGAGTTCATTGGTTCCAGAGGCTCAGAGCCAGAGTTGTCATCGTTTCATTAGTGGAGATGCTGTTACTGGGCAAGTGTTCTTTTGAGAGCATCTTATCTAAATTACTGCAGTCCTAAAGAATGATAAGCTTTGTCATAGAAACATATGTATATGTCTGAAACCTGCCGACTGTGCAAAGGAGGACATGTGTGAAGGATGTGAACTGATCTCTTGTGGAGCTTTTAGAAAGTCTTCAGAAATAGTTCTTATCTCAGACGTACAAACATGAGCCCCTTCCTTTGTGCCTTTCTGGCCCTATTTTGTTTGGTTCTGACAAAAGTAATTTCATCCTGGTATCTGCAACTTTTACTCCTCTCAGTGCTGCCTTTCTTCAGTGACACTTTGATTATGTCTTATAGATTGTGTTTCCACGATTATTTACTAATGAATGACCACCTTTCCATTCTTAGCACTGCCGTATCAATTCAGAGCTGCATTACTTTGCTACAGAGCTGTTGCAAAATTTACAAGGTCTTCTTGCTTCAATACATTTATTCATTCATTTAACACAGGGTTTTTTTGTTTGTTTGTTTGTTTGTTTGAGACAGGTTCACACCCTGTCCCCCAGGCTCTGAAAGTTCTGGAAAACCTTTGAAAAATTTTAAGAAGAATAAAATTCAGACCTAATCAGGAAAGGTTCTTGTGGTCAGTAAAAAGATGATTTTGGAGGTAGAGCAAGCCTGAAAGCAGATGTATCAGGAGGCTGTTGTAATAATCCACCATCCATACTGCAGCCAAATTAAATTTGTAAAGGGATATCCTATCATAGAATCCTCAAGTTTTAGAGCTGAAATGTTGATTACAGATATTTTACTTCAATTCTCTCATTTCGCACAAGAGGGAATGGAATTAAGAGTAAAGGTACACTATTTGACCATGACCTCATAGATAGTCAATGTTAGACTAAAGAGGTCTAGACCTCAAGTCTCAGATGCTGTATTTAATTTCTCCCAAAAACCTTCATGGATTTCCACTCTTCACAATTTAATTAAATACAAAGATTTGTCTCTTGCCCAAAGGCTTGTCTCTTGCTCCCTTTGGAATCCAGGTTATATTTAATATTACTTAGCAGGACAAATCGCCCCAGGACAGCCTCTGGTTTTTGAGTTCCCACTTAGCACCTGCCCCCAGTATACCCCTTTCTTGTGAGCTCACCTCTGCATTTTAAAAGGTTTTTTTTTTTGTTGTTGTTGTTTTGTTTTTTTTTTTGAGACGGAGTCTTGCTCTGTCGCCCAGGCTGGAGTGCAATGGCGCAATCTCAGCTCACTGCAACCTCCACTTCCCAAGTTCAAGTGATTCTCCTGCCTCAGCCTCCCGAGTAGCTGTGATTACACTATGCCTGGCTAATTTTTATATTTTTAGTACAGATGGGGTTTCACCATGTTAGGCTGGTCTCAAACTCCTAACCTCAGGTGATCCACCCACTTTGGCCTCCCAAAGTGCTAGCATTACAGGCATGAGTCACTGTGCCCAGTCAAAATGCCATATTTTATCCAGCACATTTGGGAGTTGATGGTAAGAGGAATTTTATTCTGTTCAAAATATTGCTATATGATTACTTATTTAATGCTTATCTTCACCTCTAGATGATATGCTTCCTGGCTTCTGAGTCACTACTATTATATACAAAGCCTAGCATAGTGTTTATATGCAGTCGGTACTCAATGCATATTTGTAGAAAGAATAAAAAAATACTGCTTTTCATTTATTCATTTAGCAAATATTTGTGAAAGCATGCGTTGTGCTAGAATACAGCAGTCTTACATGCTTGTGTTGGGATAAGTAGCCATTTGGGAGGGGAAAAGAAGCTGAATTTCTCCCTCATTCCTGGGCAACAGTGACACAAATTTTAGGTGGTTTCAAGATTTAAAATAAAACTTTAAAATATCACAGGAAAACACATGTAACCTTTAAATAATTTTGATGCAAAACCTAAAGGCAGTAGTGTGACAAGTTAATACATTTAATACATAGACGTTTGTCCAGGCACAGTGCCTCACGCCTGTAATCCCAGCACTTTGGGAGGCTGAGGCGGGTGGATCACCTGAGGTCGGGATCTTGAAACCAGCTTGACCAACCTGGAGAAACCCTGTCTCTATTGAAAATACAAAATTAGCTGGGGTGGTGGCACATGCCTGTAATTCCAGCTACTCGGGAGGCTGAGGCAGGAGAATCGCTTGAACCCGGGCACAGAGGTTGCGGTGAGGTAAGATCATGCCTTTGCACTTCAGCTGGGCAACAAGAGCGAAACTCCATCTCAAAAAAAAAAAAAAAAAAAAAAAAAACAAATGACCTTAAAACTTTTTGCATGGTGCTGGGTCTGAGTGCATGGAGTTTACAGCATAAACCAGTTACAGATTTATTTGTTCCTTCTCCACTCCTACTGCTTCACTTGACTAGCCTAAAAAAAAAAAAAAAACTTGTTGCATGGAAAAATATACTATAAACAAATTTAAAAAATAAATAATCTGGGATGGTGGCAAAGAAAATAACTTTGCATCTTATCTGAAGTCAAAGGTGTATTTCCTTATACATAAGTATTTATAAATATATAAACTCTAGATTACCGATGGATTAAAAAATTGGGCTGTGGACTCAAAAAAGTTCCCAGATAAAGATGTATGTCTGGCTTATAAACATAGGAAATTATGCTCTGTCTCATCAAAAAATCAAATTGAATCTTGCTAAATGGACTTCAAAAAATCAAATTGGGGTGAGGCGCGGTGGCTCACGCCTGCAATCCCAGCACTTTGGGAGGCTGAGGCAGGCAGATCATGAGGTCAGGATATCGAGACCATCCTGGCTAACACAGTGAAACCCCGTCTCTACTAAAAATACACAAAATTAGCCGGGCGTGTTGGTGGGCACCTGTAATCTCAGCTACTCGGGAGGCTGAGGTAGGAGAATCATTTGAACCCGGGAGGCAGAGGTTGCAGTGAGCCGAGATCATGCCACTGCACTCCATCCTGGGTGACACAGCAAGACTCTATCTCAAAAAAAAAAAAAAAAAAAAAAAAATCAGATTGGGCCAGGCGTGGCACCTCATGCCTGTAATCCCAGAACTTTGGGAGGCTGAGGCGGGTGGATTACCTGAGGTCAGGAGTTTGAGACCAGCCTGGCCAACGTGGTAAAACCCGTGATTACTAAAATACAAAATTAGCTGGGTATGGTGACTTGTGCCTGTAATCTCAGCTACTTGGGAGGCTGAGGCAGGAGAATCACTTGAGCCAGGGGGCAGAGGTTGTCCTGAGCTGAGATTGGAGATTGCATTGCACCATTGCCCTCCAGCCTGGGCAACAGATTGAGACTGTCAAAGAAACAAAACAAAACAAAACAAAACAAAAAAACCTCTAAAACTGCTAACTTGTTGGTTTGGACTGGGAGACTGGAAAAATAGGGGTCTAGGGTTGGAGAAAGACTTACTTTTAACAATATATTTAATGTATGCATGTATTATGTACTTTTTTTTTTCCTTTTTTGAGTCCCCTTTCCTGAAGTATGTATGTTTTACTTTAAATTATAATATGTATAGTTAATTAAAATTTAGTATTTGCTAAAATAGATATGGACAAACACATAACACTATTGAACAACTGAGCTTTTTTGAAGGGTTAATAATTATTAATAAAGACCTAATTCTGGGTGGGCGTGGTGGCTGACTCCTGTAATCCCAGCACTTTGGGAGGTCGAGGGGGGAAGATCACTAGAGGCCAGAAGTTCGAGACCAGCCTGGCCAACATGGCAAAACCCCGTCTTTAATAAAAACACAAAAATTAGCTGGGAGTGGTGGCGCACGCCTGTGATCCCAGCTACCCAGGAGACTGAGGCAGGAGAATCACTAATGCCCGGGAGGTGGAGGTTGCAGTGAGCCTAGATGGTGCCACTGCACTCCAGCCTGGGTGACAGAGTAAGACTCCGTCTCAAAAAGAAAAGAAAAAAAAAAAGACCTAATTCTAACCGGGGCATGACACTGAAGTGTGCATATTGTAATAACCAAACATGCAAAACATGTATTTTAGACTCTGTCTCTGGTAAAACAGGCTTTGTAAAGTTTAGAGGAAAAGTATGATTCTATTCCTAAAGAATCTATTGTGGTTTTTTTTTTTTTTTTTTTTTTTTTGGGACGGAGTCTTGCTCTGTCGCCCAGGCTGGAGTGCAGTGGTGCAATCTCGGCTCACTGCAACCTCTGCCTCCTGGGTTGATGCCATTCTCCTGCCTCAGCCTCCCGAGTAGCTGGGACTATATGTGTTCGCCACTACGTCCGGCTAATTTTTGTATTCTTTAGTAGAGACGGGGTTTCACTGTGTTAGCCAGGATGGTCTCGATCTCCTGCCTCATGATGCGCCTGCCTCAGCCTCCTAAATTGCTGGGATTACAGGCGTGAGCCACCATGCCCAGCCTGCTAAAGGTTCTGAAATTGAAAGTAACTCAAGAGCAATGCAGGGTTTTTTGTTTTTTTGTTTTTTTTTTGAGATGGAGTCTCACTCTGTTGCCCACACCAGAGTGCAGTGGTACAATCTTGGCTCACTGCAACCTCCGCCTCCTGGGTTTAAGCAATTCTCCTACCTCAGCCTCCAGAGTAGCTGGGACTACAGGCGACCGCCACCATGCCTGGCTAATTTTTGTATTTTTAGTGGAGACTGGGTTTCACCATATTGACCAGGCTGGTCTCAAACTCCTGACCTTGTGATCTGCCTGCCTCAGCCTCCCAAAGTGCTGGGATTACAGGAGTGAGCCACCACGCCCGGCCAGGTTTTTTCTTAAAAAAGTTTTAGTTTCAAGGAAACATGTACAGGTTGGTTCTATAGATAAACTGTGTGTCACAGGGGTTATTATTTCATCAACCAGGTAATAAGCTTAGTACCCAGTAGGTACTTTTTGAATCCTCATCCTCCTCCTACCCTCTACCCTCAAGTAGGCACTGCTGTCTGTTACTTTCTTTGGGTGCATGTGTATTCAGTGTTTAGCTCTCACTTATAAGTGAGAACGTGGTGTTTGGTTTTCTGTTCCTGTGTTAGCTTGTTTAGGATAATGGCCTCCAATTCCATCCATGTTGTTGCACAGGACATGATCTTGTTCTTTTCTGTGGCTGTGTAGCATTCCATAGTGTATATGTACTACATTTTCTTTATCCAGTCTACTGTTGCCTAAAAAATTGCTATTCAGGTTGATTTAGTGTGTTTGCTATTGTGAATAGTGCTGCGATGAACATACACATGCATTTGTCTTTATTGTAGAATGATTTATATTCTTTTGGGTAAATATCCAGTAATGAGATTGCTGGTCAAATAGCAGTTCTGTTTTTTTTTTGTTTTGTTTTGTTTTGTTTTTTTTTTTTTGAGGCGGAGTCTCGCTCTGTCGCCCGGACTGGAGTGCAGTGGCCAGATCTCAGCTCACTGCAAGCTCCGCCTCCTGGGTTTACGCCATTCTCCAGCCTCAGCCTCCCGAGTAGCTGGGACTACAGGCGCCCGCCACCTCGCCCGGCTAGTTTTGTATTTTAGTAGAGACGAGGTTTCACCGTGTTAGCCAGGATGGTCTCGATCTCTTGACCTCGTGATCTGCCCGTCTCGGCCTCCCAAAGTGCTGGGATTACAGGCTTGAGCCACCGCGCCCGGCCTAGCAGTTCGGTTTTAAGTTCTTTAAGAAATCACCTGTTTTCCACGGTGCCGAAGTAATTTACATTCCCATCAGGAGTGTATACGCCTAAGATGAAGGTTCTTAAATGATAAAATTCTGGATAGACGATCACAGAAGATTGTAGAAATTTGAGAAAGAAAATTAAAGACATCTTGAATAATAGTGTCCTAATATGCATATTATTCCAATGTACTTAAAAATAAGATCTATACTCTGTAGTGTTAGAATGCTTCAATTTTACAGGTATATTACTTTTATTTTTTCAAAAGAAAAATATTAGTAGGGTTATCTGGGCAAGGACATTATGGCACTTTTTTCTTTTTTTTTCTTTGTACTTCATTGTACATTTTTTAAAAAACAAAGAACCCAACCCAAGAACTATCCTATTAAAGGAAAATGTGTTCTAGAAGAAGAGGCATTTCAAAGTTTCAAAGCCATGTATAAAAGAGAACTAAGATGGCTCACGCCTGTAATCCCAGCACTTTGGGAGGCTGAGGCGGGCAGATTATGAGGTCAGGAGATCGAGACCATCCTGCCTAACACGGTGAAACCCTGTCTCTACTAAAAATACAAAAAGAAATTAGCCAGGCGTGGTGGCGGGCACTTGTAGTCCCGGCTCCTTGGGAGGCTGAGGCAGGAGAATGGTGTGAACCCGGGAAGTGGAGCTTGCAGTGAGCCAAGATAGCACCACTGCACTCCAGCCTGGGCGACAGAGCAAGACTCGGTCTCAAAACAAAAGGAAAAACAAAAACATAAAAGCTCTTGATAAACACTGAGTTAAAATGAACTTTTAAAGCTGTTCTCAGTTTATTGAAAAAGAAATGCGTAATTCCATTGTTTGGGATAGATGATGTCACATTATCTTTTTTTTTTTTTTGAGACAGAGTCTTGCTGTGTCGCCCAGGCTGNTTTTTGAGACAGAGTCTTGCTGTGTCGCCCAGGCTGCAGTGCAGTGGCACGATTTTGGCTCACTGCAAGCTCCGCCTCCCGGTTCACGCCATTCTCCTGGCACAGCCTCCAGAGTAGCTGGGACTACAGGCGCCTGACACCACGCCCGGGTAGTTTTTTTGTATTTTTAGTAGAGATGGGGTTTCACCATGTTAGCCAGGATGGTCTTGATCTCCTGACCTCGTGATCCACCCGCCTCGGCCTCCCAAAGTGCTGGGATTACAGGCTTGAGCCACTGCTCCTGGCCTATGTCACATTATCTTAAAACTGAAAGGAAGTACGACTTCTTAGCTGCACTTTTGCAATATCTATCAAAGAGAATAATCTATAGACTAGAATAAGCATCAACAATTACTTAAGTATTCAGATTAAGATTGTTCAAGTACAACTAGTTGCTTATTTGTCTTTTTTTCTCTCCTAAATGAATTCACTTATTTAGGTCCAAAGGATTATATATCAGAGTACTAAAAATATTTACGGAATTGATCTCAGAACCACTGTAATCTTTTAAATATTATGGAGACCAATTAGGAGAGGCCTGAGAAAGTGTGGACAAATGTTAGATTAGCTTTTGTGAGGCAAACGGCTTTTGGAAACCACACATTAGTGACTGATATAAATTATAGGAAAGTTGTAGAAACTTGACATTGGATATTGCCCAATGAGGCTTTAAAATAAAATACCTTTTCATTCCTATCACTAGGCCTTTTGTGCATCTTCTATTCTAGTTACACAGTTGTTTGCCTTACCTCGGCTCAAGTGCTTTCTTTCAACAGGCATTCCCTTCTGTCAAGTGCTGCCTGTAGAAATCCCATTCTTCAAGGTCTTCCTCAAAGGTCTCTCAAATGTACCTCAAGCTGGAACTAATTTCTCTTCTTGGCTCCTCTCATACTTCATGAGCACACCCATCATTGAATACAGAATATTTTCCTTAGTTGTATATGTGTTGCTGGTGCACAAACGTTGTATGTTGAGGTCTTGGAGATAATCCTGTTTTCCACAGTAGATTAGATTAGAACATTTTGAGGGCAAGGAACAAGTTATATGTAGTTTACAAATCTCTGACTCCTCTCCTTCCTTAATCATATAATACAATGCCTAACTTAATGATTGGGTAGGGGGACCCCACTAGAACCCTGACATAACATACCTTAAAGAAGTGTTGTATTTCAATTTATAAGAGTTTATATGTAAAAGTTTCTTGAATTGTTGCACCCTGTGCTACATTTTATAAATCTAGTTAAAGCTTTGATTTCAGAGCAGTTTTATCTGGAGGCATTATAAATGACCCATATGGAATTTTAGGCATCTTTCAGCAGAAATTCGTTTATTGACTTTTTTTTTGCATTTTTGCATTTGCTTTTCATTAGTTGTTTTGTCACCAAATTATCTGGTCAAAGCAGCATACACTGCACATTACTTGCTTACTACTTTACATTCAGCCAATTGCATTTAAGAATCAAATACACTAAATGCCAAAGAATCTCATTTTTTTTTCTGGAATGGTGTAGGTGTATTTCTTGGAGGAGTGTGTCAAAAAAATAAATTTGAAAATGTACTCTGTTTAACAAAACAAAAGCAAACCCTACCGTTGACTCGTGATTATTACAGCTGATTTTAAGTTGTTTTGTAAATTTATTCCAGTAGGTGTCACTGGTGAGTCGAGGAAAAAAAAATCCTTTCCCAAGTGTAACGTTTTAATGAAAAGAAAGTAAAAGATTTAATCAATAAAAGAGGCTATGAATATGTATTTCTTTAGAGTTCAAAATTAACGTATTTATTGTTCAAAAGAGACAGGGTCTCGCTATGTTGCCCAGGCTGGAGTGCAGTGGCTATTCACAGGCGCGATCCCACTACTGATCAGCACGGGAGTTTTGACCTGCTCCGTTTCCGACCTGGGCCGGTTCACCCCTCCTTAGGCAACCTGGTGGTCCCCCGCTCCCGGGAGGTCACCATATTGATGCCGAACTTAGTGCGGACACCCGATCGGCATAGCGCACTACAGCCCAGAACTCCTGGACTCAAGCGATCCTCCAGCCTCAGCCTCCCTAGTAGCTGGGACTACAGGCACGCGCCACCGCGCCCGGCGGTCAGATAGTGGCGCAGAATAGCACTAGAAGCTGTGGTGTGGTGACGTCATCAACTGGGACGGCCCACAACGACTCTAAGACTTCATTTTATTCACCCCGCGAAACAACCTGACCACACTGCGCACGCGTTTCCTTTGAGCACTGCATTCTGGGTAAACTGTCTCAAAAATTTGAAGAGCGCATGCGTGGGCGAGCTCCTTCCTTTTACCTCGTTGCACTTCTGAGAGCAGGATGGGTCACCAGCAGCTGTACTGGAGCCACCCTCGAAAATTCGGCCAGGGTTCTCGCTCTTGGTGAGAAATAGTTTGTGATTTTGGGGAAGCGTTGCCATGGAGCGCTAGGCTGCTTAGAATCTCAAGTAGAGGAGGCCACGGGCGGCACGAGGGAGCAGGCCGACTGGGAGCCGCTGGTGCCGCCATTACAGGCCTGTGCCGGGGCCTGGGAGTCCCGGGATGCGGGTAGTAGCCGTCTGAGTGCGGAGTCTTGTAATTTCTGTGACCTGCAAAGCCGCTGTCTCTTTTCTTACAGTCGCGTGTGTTCAAACCGGCACGGTCTGATCCGGAAATATGGCCTCAATATGTGCCGCCAGTGTTTCCGTCAGTACGCGAAGGATATCGGTTTCATTAAGGTAGGCGTCTGCAGGCGTGCTCCACGTTTGTGTGGGCGGAGGTCGTGGTGGTTCTTTATTTTTTCTGCGAAAGACAACCGACAAATCTTCCCTGGGGTGGTAATTCTGAGCATTCGACCAAGAGCTTTTCCTCTTTTTTAGTTGGTAGCTGTTGACAGTGTTGATGGTTTGGACAATCAGACTTAATAGAATGGAGAAGGTGAAGAAGGACTTAGTCTTTCCTACCCCCTTTTACATAGATAGCTTAGTCAGTTTTAGGTGCCATGTATTGTGTTGGGTGAAATTATTCACTTTACAGAGGCCACTAAAATTGTTTTACATTTCTTTCACTTATCGATCTTTTAAGTACCTATTCTCGACACAGGGTCTCTCTCGGTCGCCCAGGTTGGAGTGCAGTGGCGTTGTTTTGGCTCACTGCAACCTCGAACTCCTGGTCTCAGGCGATCCTCCTGCCTTGGCGTTCCGAGTAGCTGGGACTAAAGGCTTTCGCCACCACGCGCGGCTTTACCTAGATATCTTCTAACCAAATAAATGTATTAACCACTGACCCTAAGTTTCTTTTTTTTTTTTTTTTTTTGAGACGAAGTTGCACTCACCCAACCTGGAGTGCAATGGCATGATCTCGGCTCACTGCAGCCTTCGCCTCCCCGGTTCAAGCGATTCTCCTGCCTCAGCCTCCTGAGTAGCTGGGATTACAGGCGCTCGCCACCATGCCTGGCTCATTTTAATTTTAATTTTAGAAGAGACAGGGTTTCACCATATTGGTCAGGCTGGTCTC
>NW_016814053.1:1165946-1186662 GCF_001698545.2 Rhinopithecus bieti | reverse complement strand
TTTTTTTTTTTTTTTTTTTGAGACGAAGTTGCACTCACCCAACCTGGAGTGCAATGGCATGATCTCGGCTCACTGCAGCCTTCGCCTCCCCGGTTCAAGCGATCGATTCTCCTGCCTCAGCCTCCTGAGTAGCTGGGATTACAGGCGCTCGCCACCATGCCTGGCTCATTTTAATTTTAATTTTTAGAAGAGACAGGGTTTCACCATATTGGTCAGGCTGGTCTCGAACTCTTGACCTCATGATCCGCCCGCCTCTCAAAGTGCTAGGATTACAGGCGTGAGCCACCGCGCCCGGCCACCCTAAATGTTTGGTAGGGTCATATACTGGAATGAACTAAAAGTTTGGGGTCAGAAAGATAATTGTTAATATTCAGCAAACAAGGGTCTGCCATTTAGTGCTTCTGTCTCTTGATCACCTTAAGCAAATGTTTATATAAAACTTTTGGCTTCTAAAAGTCTTTTAAATAGTAATTTGGGGTTTGTTTAAGGTGAAAACGAATTTATGATTGACTCATTGAGAAAATTCACCAGCTTTTGATTCTTAATTATTTTGTATTGGACAATACTGTTCTATAATGATGTAAATTTTTTTTTTTTTTTTTTTTTTTGGAAACTGGGTCTCCCTCTGTTGCCCAGGCTGGAGTGCAGTGGTGTGATCTCAGCTCACTGCAACCTCCCCCTCCCGGGTTCAAGCAATTCTCCTGCCTCAGCCTCCCGAGGGGCTGGGATTACAGGGGTCTGCCACCCACCACGCCCGGCCTGTTTTTTGTGGAGATGGGGTTTCGCCGTGTTGACCAAGCTGGTCTTGAGTTCCTGACCTCAGGAGATCGGCCGCCTTGACCCCTCAGAGTGCTGGTATTACAGGCGTGAGCCACTTGGCGCCCTGTTGTAAATTAATATGAATTCTGCAGTGCAGCAGGGACAGAGAAAGTACCTTTAAATTCAGGCTTGGCAGCCTTGAACAAATACTTAAGTATATGCTTCTTGTTAAAATGAGAAGGTTCGCCTAATTCGAGAGGTATATCACACATAAGAAAATGGATCTTGGCCCACGCCCTAGCTCTGTGTCCTAGATAAACTGTGGGCCAGGCCAGGTGCCTCTCGCCTGAAATTCCAGCACTTTGGGAGGCCGACAAGGTGGGCGGATCTCTTGAGCCCAGGATTTCCGCTAGAAGCCTTGCCAACATGGCGAAAACCTGTCTCCACAAAAATAAGCTTTGTATGGTGGCCCGCGCCTGTGGTCTCAGCTACTCACGAGGCGGAGATGGGAGAATTGCTTGAACCCAGGAGGCTTAGGTTGCAATCAGTGGAGATAACTCCATTGCACGCCAGTCCGGGAGACAGCAAGACTGTCTCAAAAAAAAAAAAAAAAAAAAAAAAATAAACCTTTTAATTATATTTCCCTCCGAAAAAACTATCCTGTGCATTTGGTAAAGATCATTTACTAGTGTTTTGTTTTGGGAAACATTACTTTGATGGAAGAAGCGGGATAGCATTACCAAAAATCATTCTAAAACATAGTTGATTCTGCAGTAGGCATTCAATAAATATTTAAACTATGTAGAACCTGGTGTGGTTAGTTTGGGTAGGTCAGAGGTCCAGTTAAACATTCTATAATGAGCCATTTTTTTTTGTGAGAAGTAGAGATTAAAGCATTTTGAAATAAATCATTATCTGCTTTTTTTTTTTCAGTTGGACTAAATGATCTTCCTTCAAAGGATTATCCAAGGCATCTACTCAGTGAAAAACCATGATAGTTCTTTGTACATAAAATAAACATTTGAAAAAACCCTTCAGTTTATGTTTGATCTTCCTTCAAAGGATTATCCAAGGCATCTACTCAATGAAAACCATGATAGTTTTTTGTACATAANATATATATATATATATATATATATTTTGAGATGGAATCTTGCTCTGTCGCCAGGCAGGAGTGCAGTGGCACGATCTCTGCTTATTGTAACCTGATTTCAAGCCATTCTGCCTCAGCCCCCACGCTCAGCTAATTTTTGTATTTTTAGTAGAGATGAGGGTTTCATCATGTTGACCAGGATGGTCTTGGTCTCTTGACTTCGTGATCCGCCTACCTTGGCCTCCCACGAAGTGCTGGGATTTCAAGCGTGAGCCACCATGCCCTGCAAGAAATCTTCTAAAAATTTAAATTTTATTACGTTCTCAATACACTTGTCTCGATGGCTTATTTTCCCTGAGTTAACAAAAAATTGTACCAGCCAGTAAACTGGTAAATGCCAGTTTTATACTTTACAAAATGTGTCAGGTTCATGCCAGTAATCCCACTACTTTTGGAGGTCAGAGTGGGAGGATTGCTTGAGCCCAGGAGAACACCCTGGGCCACATAGTGAGACCTTGTCTCTAAAGAAATTTTTGTTTGTTTTGTTTTGAGACGGAGTCTCGTTCTGTTACTTAGGCTGGAGTGCAGTGGCGCCATCTCGGCTCCCTGCAAGCCCAGCCTCCCGGGTTCATGCTGTTCTCCTGCCTCAGCCTCCTGGGGGACTACAGATGCCCACCACTAAACCCGGCTGATCTTGTGTATTTTTAGTAGAGATGGGGTTTCACTGTGTTAGGATGAGAAAAAAATGTTTTAAGGAATTTATATATGTTCACACACTTCTGAAGAGATATAGGGGCTTATCTGTCAATGTGTGCATGTTCATATTTGTGGAGAAAAGCAGTTGGGAGTATTTGGAGGGGTTGTGCAAGTTGTAAAAAATCATGGTCCTGAAAGACGTCTACTGGGGGACTCAGTAAAAGGTGAAGTGTAGGTGTAGTGTGTGGTTGCTTCAACATTGGTAATGCAGGTGACTGACATGAGATGGAATAAATGAAGGTAGGTGAAAATTCTTGGAACTTGACATGTTGTCATCTGGAAGTCTATTAGAAATGCCCTGTTCGGGTATACCCTGTGCCTCCTGAATTGGTGTACATTTGAACAAGAGCCCCTACGTGATCCAGGTTTGGAAAGTAGTGTGCTACCACTTGTGGACAATTGTACAAATACTTGAGTTCCTATATGCCAGACAATTCTGTAGTGAATGAAAAGTTCTCTATTAAATTTATATGCTGATAGAGCAGCAATACATGATAATGCGCGTTATTTGAAGAAAAGCAGGATAAAAGAGGTATATGTGCTAAATGTTGAGGTCAGAGAAGAAAGCCATACTTACATTTGGCTTATGAACTTAATAGAGGTTACAGCATAGATTGTGTGGGGAAGAGAATTCCTGAATGGAATCGGAGAAATAGCAAAGTTGTGGATGAAGAGTAAGAAAGTTGGTCAGGGTCTGTAGTAGCCTTGTAGGTTATAGTTAGATATTGTGAGATTAGCATCCGTTTGGAAACTTACTTTCGTAGAGGTGGGGTATTACTATGCTGTCCAGGTTAGTCTGAACTCTTGGGATCGAGTGATCCTCCTGCAGCCTCCCAAATAGCTGGGACAACAGGTGTGCACTACTGTGCCCAGCAGTGAACTAAGTTCTTAAGAGCCAAACATACTTCAGTGAGGCAGAGGTAGAAATAAAGTTATTGCAATAGTCTAGGCAAGTGATTTTGGCTTGCATTAGGATGGATGGGAGTGGTTGAGATAGTCACTACTTTTTTTTTTTTTTTTTGGGGGGGCTTTTTTTTGAGACAGAGTCTCGCTCTGTCGCCCAGGCTGGAGTGCAGTGGCCGGATCTCAGCTCACTGCAAGCTCCGCCTCCCGGGTTTACGCCATTCTCCTGCCTCAGCCTCCCTAGTAGCTGGGAGTACAGGCGCCCGCCACCTCGCCCGGCTAGTTTTTTGTATTTTTTAGTAGAGACGGGGTTTCACCAGGTTAGCCAAGATGGTCTTGATCTCCTGACCTTGTGATCCGCCCATCTCGGCCTCCCAAAGTGCTGGGATTACAGGCTTGAGCCACCGCTCCCAGCTTTTTTTTTTTTTTTTTTTTTTTTTTTTTGGCAGAGTCTTGCTCTGTCACCCAGGCTGGAGTGCAGTGGTGCACTGCAGCCTCAATCTCCTGGGCTCAAGCTATCCTTCCATTTCAGCCTTTTGAAGCTGGGACTACAGGTGTACACCACCATGCCAGGATAATATTTTGTGTTTTTAGTAGAGACGGGGTTTGTTGTCCAGGCTGGTCTTGAACTCCTGGGTTCAAGTGATCAGCCTGCCTTGGCCTCCCAAAGTGGATTACAGGCGAGGGCCACTGCAACCAGCCTTACTGTGGGAGACAAGGTTTGTTGAAGGAACCGATATGGGAGATAGGAGTAGATAATGACTCCTAGGGGCTGGGTGTAGTGGCTCACTCCTGTGATCCCAGCACTTGGGGAGGCCTAGGCGGGAGAACAGCAAAAATTTAAAAGAGAAAATTAGCCGGGTGTGGTTGTGCCTGCCTAGCTACTTGGGAGGCTTGTGCCACTGCACGCTACCTGGGCAACAGAATGAGACCCAGTCTAAGAATGACTCCAAGGATTTTGGCCTGAGCAACTGGAAGGATAGAATTACTGTTGAGATAGGTCTTCCCAGATTTGGGAAGAATAGAAAGTTCAGTTTGGACATGTTGACTTTGAGACATGTCTTATACATCCAAATAGAATCTGTTTTAAGCAGAGAGTGAGTGATCAACTGTATTGTGTGCCTGTGATTAAGACAGAATTGGTAACCCCAGTTTCATCTGAGAGGAGGGGAAGTGTGACAGAAGGGAAGCTGGAATGAGCATCTTAACTGGTTGCAGCTAAATTATCTTTGCCAATTTTTGTTTGTTTGTTCTGAGATGGAGTTTCGCTCATGTTGCCCAGGCTGGAGTGCAGTGGTGTGATCTTGGCTCACTGCAACCTCCGCCTCCCGGGTTCAAGCAATTCTCCTGCCTCAGCCTCCTGAGTAGCTGGGATTACAGGCATGCACCACCATGCCCGGCTTGTTTTGTACTTTTAGTAGAGACGGGGTTTCTCCATGCTGGTCAACGGCTGTTCTCGAATTCCAGACCTCAGGTGATCTGCCCATCTCAGCCTCCCAAAGTGCTGGGATTGTAGGCGTGAGCCACCGCGCCCAGCCTTTTTATTTTTCTTTTGAGATGGAGTGTTGCTCTGTTGCCCGGGCTGGAGTGCAGTGGCATGATTTCAGCTCACTGCAACCTCTGCCTCCCGGGTTCAAGCGATTCTCCTGCCTTAGCCTGCCAGGTAGCTGGGATTACAGGCATCTGCCAGTGTCTGGCTGATTTTTTGTATTTTTAGTAGAGGTAGGGTTTCACCATGTTGGCCAGGCTGCTCTCGAACTCCTGACCTGAGGTGATCCACCTGCCTCAGCCTCCCAAAGTGCTAGGATTATAGGCATGAACCACCGCACCTGGCCGCCAATTTTTTGAAAACATAATTGAACACATTCCTAGTATATTTCCCTTAGAAGGAGCTTGTAGAAGTTAGGGACACTGGAGCTTAAGTTTCATAAGCTTCATAGTAAATCCACCTATGCGCCTAACCCTGAACCCCAGGTGTATGTGATGATAAAGTTGGTGTTGGGGAAGTGTCTAGGAAAGAACCAGGTTTCAATCTGGGTAAGGAGGTGGGAAGAATATTGGGAGATGAGGTTGAGGATGTAAAAAAGATTTATTGGTAATGGGATGAGCTGGTATTGCAGATAGAGTAGATGAGAAGCTGTGTCAGCTAAGCAAATGTAAAAAAAGTTTGGGAGATGATGAGAGAAGCTTACATATGTAGTGGTGAGTTAGGTCAACAAGGGTGTGAGATGTGTTTAATTTGGTCATAAGAGTCTCTTGGATGAGCTGGGCTCTGGTCTAGTGTGATGGCCTGGTGTAAATTCCGTAAGAGACGTGCAGTGCCTTAGGTAATGGAAGGGAAACACTTCCTAGCCAGTCCTATCCCTGTGCATACATGGTGGTAGTAAGTGGGAAGGCTGCTGTGGATAGGTGGTCTGGCTTTTCTAGTAGGGGTTGAATAATGCTTACTTTATAAAGATTCTGTTTTAAAATGTGTTACGTGCCAGACATTATGCTAAGTGCTTTATACACATTGCCTTTTTCAAGTCTTTTCAGTAGATGTTATCATCATCACATAACCAAGGAAACTGAGGCTCAGAGATTAAGTAATTTTCAAGGTCTCCCAAAGAAAGAGACGAAAGGACTGGAACTGGGTCTGTCTGACATCAGTGCTTATGCTCTTAATATCTAGAACACACTTATTGTAAGGTGAAAGGACTGTGCATCTCTTATTCCCAAAGATCACTTAGTTACTTGAGGGCAGGAGTAAGTGTTTCCTTTCATATTTACATATATACCAAGCACATAGCAAGATGCCTTGTAGATTAATAGGTCCTCATTTGTTGGGGAATTGAACTAAATTACCTAGTAAAAGCTCAATAAGTGTTGATGGCAAAAGATGGTAGGTGCTATAGGAGAGGCCCAAACAACCATTGGAACATAGAGGATCTATTCTTTCTTTTTCAAAATTTGTTGTAGAGACAGGGTCTTGCAATGTTGCCCGGGTTGGTCTTACACTCCTGGCCTCAAGTGATCCTCTTGCTGGGACTACGTGTGTGAGCCACTACTCTGGCAGAGGATATATTCTTAGGTTTGGATTCTGTCTTAGTGTCTTTGGGCCACTGTAACAAAATCGAGTAGACTGAGTGGCTTAAATAACAGACATTTATTTCTCACAGTTCTGGAGGCTGGGAAGTCTGAGATCAAGGTGCTGGTAGATTTCATGTCTGATGAGAGCTGTTTCCTGACTCATAAATGGTGCCTTCTCATTGTGTCCTTACACGGTGGATAGGGCAAATGAGCTTTCCTGGGCTTAATTTATAAGGGGACTAATCCCATAAGGGTTGATCTCTCATGGCCTAATCTCTTTCCAAAAATGCCCCACCTCCTAGAACCCATAGGCTAGGGTTTCAACATGTGGATTTTATGGGGAACACAAACATTTTGGCTATAGAATCTCCTTTAATACAACAACTCCCTGAGGTACAGTTCCCATTTTACAAGTGAGGTGACTGAGGCACAATGAATAAGTAACTTTCCCAAGATTGTATAGCTAGTAAGAGAGATTCAACCAGGTAGTGTGTCTTGAAAACTGCTCTTACCACTAAACTGTAAATGTTCAACAAAAAGTGAAAGCTGGCTGGGCGTGGTAGCTCACACCTGTAATCCCAGCACTTTGGGAGGCCAAGGCAGGTGGATCACAAGGCCAGGAGTTCAAGACCAGCCTGGTCAACATGGTGAAACCCCATCTCTGTTAAAAATACAAAAATCAGTTGAGCGTGGTGGTGTGCGCCTGTAATCCCAGCTACTTGGGAGGCTGAGGCACAAGAATCGCTTGAACCTGGGAACAGTATAATCAGGATCAGCCACGACAGTCTGGGAGACCTGGAGTGTAGACCTTTGTTTCAATAAAATAAAATAAAAAAAAAAGTGAAAGCTTTGGTATAGTATGTAGTTCTATCAAATTGCTGAAAGAAAAAATTTTTTTTTTTTTTTTTTTTTTTTTTTTGAGAAGGAGTCTCACTCTGTCACCCAGGCTGGAGTGCAGTGGCCAGATCTCAGCTCACTGCAACTCGCTCCCGGGTTTTTATCCGCCTATTTCTTCCTGCCTCGCTCTCCGAGTAGCTGGGACTACAGGCGCCCGCCACCTCGCCCGGCCTAGTTTTTTGTATTTTTTTAGTAGAGACGGGGTTTCACGTGTTAGCAGGACAGTCTCGATCTCCTGATCGTGATCCGTCCTGCCTCGGCCTCCCAAAGATGGCTGGGAATTACAGGCTTGAGCCACCGCGCCCGGCCCGGCCGAAAATTTTTTTATAAAAAGTGAAAGATTGTATATGTGCTACAATTTTATTATGTTAAACTACACAGGGAAAAAAATCAGAAGGAAACATGTCATTATGTTAGCAGCATTTGACTTTGGGTGATGTGATTTATGATTTGATTTGCAGCAGTGTCTGATTAAGACTCATTTAGAGATTGAGTAACCAGAGACTGCAGTATATAATGTCCCTGGTACCAATATTGCTAGTGAGGCTTCTACTCCTTCTAAAACAGCTCATTCTATTTTTAGATTGCTTTGATAGTAAGGTTTTTCTTAGGTTGCTATGATTTCATTCTACTGATTTTGACTGATACTCATTGATATTAATTCTGTGTTGTCCTGTACAAACCAAGTCTAATCTCTGCCAAAAAAAAAAAAAAAAAAAAGGGGCTAAATATTTAGGCATGAAGGCTCTCATATTTTCCTAGAATCTTCTTATTTCCAGTATAACCATCTCTGATTATTTCAACTGTTTCTCTAAGACATGATTTAGAGTGATCTTTGGTGTTCTCTGAATTAATTCCACTCAATCTAGATCCTGATAGTGACATAACATGTTTCACAGGGCAGGCATGCAGTAAAAATTTATTGAATTTGGTTGGGCATCATTGCTTTTTCACTTTTATGGGTCCTCTTTTACCATTACAGAAAGACCTGAGCTCTTTTCTTTGGCACTAGCCTATGGAGGTGACACCCATCTCCTCCATCATGGCCATCCTCAGACCCCTTGCGAAGCCCAAGATCATCAAAAAGAGCACCAAGAAGTTCAGTGGGCACCAGTCAGACTGATATGTCAAAATTAAGTGTAAACGGTGGAAACACAGAGGTATTGGCAACATGGTTCATAGAAGGTTCAAGGGCCAGCTCTATGCCCAACATTGATTATGGGAGAAACAAACAAACAAAAAAAGACAAAGCACATACTGACCAGTGGCTTCTGGAAGTTCCTGGTCCACAATGTTAAGGAACTGGAAGTACTGCTGATGTGCAACAAATCTTACTGTGTTGAGATCACTCATGATGTTTCCTCCAAGAACTGCAAAGCCATCTTAGAAAGAGCACCCCAGGTGGTCATCAGAGTCACCAATGCCAGTGCCAGCCTACACAGTGCAGAAAGTGAATAGACAGCAAATGTGTTTGTTTTATTGGGACTTAAATAAAACCAATAAAACTGTAAAACAAAACAACAAAACCAGAGACCCTGGCTTTTGGACAGTTGTTTGTGTGGCTAATCCCCCAACAGTTTTATTTTTTAAAATTTTATTATGTATTGTTTTTGAGATGAAGTCTTGCTCTGACTGGAATGCAGTGGATGCAAGCTCAGCTCACTGCAACCTCCACCTCCCAGGTTCAAGCGATTCTCCTGCCCCAGCCTCCCAAGTGGCTGGGATTACAGGTGCCCACCACCACACCTGGCTAATTTTTATATTTTTGTAGAGATGGAGTTTTACCATGTTGGCCAGGCTGGTCTCGAACTCTTGACCTCAAGGGATCCTCCCACCTCAGCTTCCCAAAGTGCTGGGATCACAGGTGTGTATTAGTTCATTTTCACACTGCTGATAAAGACATACCCAAGACTGGGAAGAAAAATAGGTTTATTGGACTCACAGTTCCAAGTGGCTGGGGATGCCTCACAATTATGGTGGAAGGTGAAAGGCACTTCTTAGATGGCAGCGGCAAGCGAGAAATGAAGAAGACATGAAAGCAGAAATCCCTTATAAAACCATCAATTCTCGTGATACTTATTCACTACCACGAGAAAGTATGGGGGAAACGGTCCCATGATTCAGTTATCTCCCACTGGGTCCCTCTCACAACATGTGGGGATTATGGAAGTACATTTCAAGATGAGATTTGGGTGGGGACACAGAGCCCACAAACCGTAATCAAGGCATGAGCCACCACGCCCGGCCTTCAACAGTTTTAAAGCAGACTGCTTGCATAACCTCTGCTAGGACATCGTTCTTTAAAACTATCTTTAATGGTAATTGGTATATTAGGGATTTGGGTTTTTAGGTAGGCAGAGAAAAAGCACTTCTAGTAGTACGATTAAGAAGGGTATAATAAAGTATCTTAATTTCCTCAATATCCACAAAAATTGAAAAATAGAGGCCAGGCACAGTGGCTTCTGCCTGTGATCCTAGCCTTTTGGGAGGTTGAGACAGGAGGATCGTTTGATGCCAGGAGTTCCAGATCAGCCTGGGCAACATCAGGAGACCCTATATCTACCAAAATTAAACAAAAGTACCCCAAAACAATTAGCCAGGCGTGGTGGTACATGTCTGTAGTCTCAGCTACTCAGGAGGCTGAGGTGAGAGGATCACTTGAGCCCAAGAGGTCCAGGTTTCAATGAGTCGTGTTTGTACCACTTAAAAAAAAAAAAAAGGCTGTACTATTAGCTGTTTCTCAGGAAGGTTAATGCAGAACATAAGAGGCTCAGTTTGTAATATGTGTGTGTAGGAATCAAGGCTATACAGGGTCCAAAAATTAGCCTAGATTATGTGTGCTAGTTCTGGTTATCTTCTATCTTTTAGAATTTTAAAAGAATAGAGGCAGAAAGTCACAAGCTTAATCTAGATGAGGTAATTATCATTTAATATCTTGAACATAAAGTCATTTGCTAAATTAGAATTTTTTTTTTTTTTTGGACATGGCCTTGCTCTGTCACCCAGACTGGCATTTAGTGGCACAAACATGGCTTATTGCAACCTCAACCTCCTGAGCTCAAGTAATCCTCCTACCTCAGACCCCAAGTAGCTAGGACCATAAGTATGCACCACAATGCCCAGCTAATTTTTATAAAATTTTTCATAGAGATGGAAGTCTCACCATGTTGCCCAGGCTGGTCTGGAACTCCTGGGCTCATGCAATCCTCCCTCCCTGGCCTCCCAAAGTGTTGGGATCACGGGGGTGAGCCACTGTGCTCAGCCAGGAAATAATTTAGAGAAGCCAGAACTGGCTTCCTTTGGTGAAACTCCTTTTGTTAAATTCAGCCTATTATGTATGTTGATGGTGACCACACTTTGAGCAGATTCCAGACTGGACCTTCTGACTGCTATAAACAAATGGTGGATTCCCATTATTAGTTTATGGGACAGAAATATTGAAGGCCTGTAGAACTATAATGCCTTCCCCTTCCTTCTTTCATTCACCCACTTCATTGGTCCTATTAGGCCCCTTAGAAAGAGATCCCTGATGCCAGGTACAGTGGCTCACACCTGTAATCCCAGCACTTTGGGAGGCTGAGGCGGGTGGATCACCTGAGGTCAGGAGTTCAAGACCAGCCTGGCCAACATAGTGAAACCCCGTCTCTACTAAAAATACAAAAAAATTAGCCAGGCATGGTGGCAGGTGCCTGTAATCCCAGCTACTCGGGAGGCTGAGGCAGGAGAATGGCGTGAACCCGGGAGGCAGAGCTTGCAATGAGTGGAGATCGCGCTGCTGCACTGCAGCTTGGGCGACAGAGCGAGACTCTGTCTCAAAAAAGAAAAAAAAGAAAAAGAAAGAGACCCCTCGCTGCCCATATAGCTGTATAGTTTGAGAACCACTGATCCTGGGGCAAGGACTCAAAGTCTCTGGCTCTAGAAGTGGCTGGTGTGGACCTCAAGTGGACCCTGTTCCAAGAGTCCAAAGGACACATTTCAGGAAGCTGTGCTCTAAGCCTAAATGACCAACCTTGCCTTCACTTTGGACATACACAATCTGGTCATCTTCCTTGATTTCTGTTCTTTCCTCAGGCCTTCCAGTTTCTTCGTGGGTGACCCCTCCTTACCAGTGCTTTGTTCCGAGTCAGCTCACCAGACCCAGCAGGCTGCCACTAAAGGTTTATTGTAAAACCTTGATTAATTCAGATAACCTTGAAATACTTACATAACATCACTGACAAATAGGAAAGGGACTGCATTTCCATTGATAGAGACTATGGCTAGAGTTACTAAGGTCTGGAAAAAAGGTAGGAGAGTGAAGTATCTGGAGACGCAGGGAGAGAAAGAGACTGGTGTTAAGAGAAAAATCACACCTTTTTCCTGCTTGTATCTTACAGTGGTTCTACCACCAGTAATGCAGGATCCCTCTGGTCTCTCTGAACACATTTTAGGACAGGCCCGTATTCGGGAGCTGAGTTTGTAACTTCCTACTGTGTGTAATCTAGGTTCGAATGGGATCATCGTAGGTGTGTTTATGACCTTAACTGTAACAGCTATGAAATAAAAAAAAATGGTTTAGTTTAATAATAATGTTGTAAGAGTATAAGTTCCAGTAGCTTCATGTACATTGTGCAACCCAATAATAATTATGCTGACCATGTAAACAGCTCCCTCGTGTAGACTGAGACTCCATTGCCAAACATCAAGCGTTAACAGCAAGTGCTAGAAAAATCAATAAGCCTTTACCCAGGGAACCAAAGATATGTGGGTTACTAAAACCTCTAACAGTTGCCCACAAAGAGTAATATCGCATTATTTTAATGCCAAAGGAGGTTTTCATTTCATTTCCTAAATAATAACAAGATCGCATATTAAAGGACAAGTTGATGGAGCGATAAAATTCCTGGCAGCACAGACAAATCAATAACAGGCTAAAATAAAAAGAAACGAAACTTGTCTCTTGGCAGTCTATTTAGTTGAATTTCATAGACTGAGTCTGGTTCACCCTGGATTTTCTTTTCACACACCCACACATCCCATTTCATGATGACACTTGTGCATCTGTTCTTCCTTTGATGGTAATTAACTCTTATTAACATTCATGAAGACTAAGTGTGGGCCTCTAGCACAGATGACATATTCAGACAACCACAAAAAGATAGGGTTTATAAAAACTAATGTGTATTTGGAACCGAGGCCAAAAGATAAAGATGGTTTACTCCACTAGTGCTGACATGCTTGAGAAATCCAAGGGGTGCTGACTCAATGTAAAAAGGATATAGGAGCCAAACTTTACCATTGTGTAATTTTGTCTTAGGCCAGTTCTGTCAAATATAGCTTCTGAAATTCTGAATAGTCCTCTGCCCAGTGTGGTTTAATTGTTGGTGTTGTCAGGACTCTTGGGGAGAAGTCACCTTTCTCTTTTTTTTTTTTTGATTCTAGCTCTGTCGTCCAGGCTGCAGTGCAGTGGTGCGATCTTGGCTCACTGCAGCCTCTGCCTGCTGGGTTCAAGAGATTCTCCTGCCTTAGCCTCCGGAGTAGCTGGGATTACAGGTGTGCACCATTACACCCAGCTAATTTTTATATTTTTAGTAGAGACGGGGTTTTGCCATGTTGGCCAGGCTGGTCTCAAACTTCTGACCTCAAGTGATCCGTCTGCTTTGGTCTCCCAAAGTGCTGGGATTACAGGCATGAGCCACCACACCTGGCCTATTTTTTTATTTTTTGTATTTTCTTTTGGTAATTTTCTTTCTCTCTCTCTCTCTCTCTCTCTCTCTCTCTCTCTCTCTCTCTCTCTCTCCTTTCACAGGGTCTCACTGTGTCATGCAGGCTGGAGTGAAGTAGTGTGATCTTGGCTTACTGCAGCCTCAACCTCCCAGGCTCAATGCAATCCTCCCATCTCAGCCTCCCAAGTATCTGGGACCACAGGCATGCATCACCAGCCTGGCTAATTTTTGTATTTTTGATGAGATAAAGTTTTGCCATGTTGCCCAGGTTGGCCTTAAATTCCTGGGCTCAACAGATCCACCTGCCTTGGCCTCCCAAAATGCTAGGACTACAGGCATGAGTCACCATGCCAGGCCAGGGTAATCTCTTTAAACACAATTTTCTTTAAAATTTTCTACATGGTCAGGAGACTTCATTATCTGATTTTTTTCTTTTTTTTTTTTTTTTTTTTTTTGAGACGGAGTCTGGCTCTGTCACCCAAGCTGGAGTGCACTGGCCAGATCTCAGCTCACTGAAAGCTCCGCCTCCCGGGTTCACGCCATTCTCCTGCCTCAGCCTCCCAAGTAGCTGGGACTACAGGCGCCCGCCACCTCGCCCGGCTAGTTTTTTGTATTTTTTAGTAGAGACGGGGTTTCACCGTGTTAGCCAGGATGGTCTCGATCTCCTGACCTTGTGATCCGTCCGCCTCGGCCTCCCAAAGTGCTGGGATTACAGGCTTGAGCCACCGCGCCCGGCCATTATCTGATTTCTGAGTGCCATAGCTTCTTTACTGCCAAGGGAGCAAAGCATGATGACAATGACCACTTCTCATTTGTATCCTTCATTATAAATTTTTCTAAATACACTTGCTCCTTGTTAGTGATTTTAATTTGTTCCTGAAAACACCACCACCAAGTTAAAAGCTATTAAGTTAAAAAATTCCATTAAGTTTTCAGAAAAAAATTATTTTTTTCTATGACACTACAAGGTACTTGAGTACTTTTCACAAAAAGAAGAATATACTAGTTAAACTTGGAAAAAAAGCTAATAAAAGTAATGTACAATAATTTGAAAGTATTCTGACCCCAACTGGTATATTGAAATTCAATTCTTGCACTAGCTAGGGTTAGAGAAGACCCCACAAGTTAAAGGGCATGATCCCAAACGAGGTTGTCCTCACTTTTGATGCCAGTCACACTTTGGGAGTCCCCAGTCAATTGGCTACAAATCTAGGGGTTTGGCCGGGCGTGGTGGCTCACACCTGTAATCCCAGCACTTTGGGAGGCCGAGGCAGGTGGATCACCTGAGGTTAGGAGTTCGAGAGCAGCCTGGTCAACATGGTGAAACCCCATATCTACTAAAAATACAAAAATTAGCAGGGCATGGTGGCCGTCGCCTATAATCCCAGCTACTTGGGAGGCTGAGGCACGAGAATTGCTTGAACCTGGGAGGCAGAGGTTGCAGTGAGCTGAGATGGCGCCACTGCACTTCAGCCTGGGCAACAGAGTGAGACTTGGTCTCAGTAAAACAAAACAAAACAAAACCAAAAAAACCCAGGGGTTTCTGAAGATTTCCTTCAGGTTTGCCGTTTTGCTAGAATGACTCACATTACTCAGGAAAATACTGTATTTACAATTATGTTGTATTATGAAGGATACAAGTTAGGACCAGCCAATGGAGAGACACATAAAGTAAGATCTAGGAGGGCCCTGGATCGAAGCTTTTATGTCCTGCATTGTGGAATCAGGGTGTATCACCCTCTCAACACATTGATATGTTCACCAACCAGGATGCTTCACCATGGTTCAGTATCTAAAGTTTTTATTGGGGTTTTATGATATATGTATAATTGATTGAATCACTGGGCAAGTGATTGAACTAAATCTCCACCCCTACCCCTTACTCTGGAGGTCAGGCTGACCCAAAGCACCAACTATCTAATCACATAGTTGGTCTTGCTGGTAACTGGCCTCCATCTTGAGTCATCTCATCTTCCAGCATAAATTCAGGTGTGATCCAAGAGGCTCATGAAAAACAAAGATATCCCTGTTACTTAGGGAATTCCAATCATTTTGAGTCTGCCTCCTAGGAACCAGAGACAAAGGCCAGTCAAATTCTTTACTATAAAACAGAAAGCATATGAAAAAATATTGTGCACACTGTGTCACATCACAAACATAAGTTTATTGAACTTGCCAGTGGTGGAGTGTTGGTTGATAGGAGAGGTCTGAGAGCATCATTCTTTGCAAAGTGTATTCTTTCTGTACCATTTTCTTGACCAATTTTCACCTTTTCTGGGGATTATTACTGTTTTGCACTCAAACTACTGTTAAAAATAAAGCTACAGTGCAGGAAAACTTCTTCAAGGCACAATAAAGGCTAAACTCATGGAAATGGTACTCATTCATCCACACAGAATGAAGCCTCTCAAGATGTTTCCTTTTATTCCTACTCAGTTGGTGCATGTACCCAAAACAAACATTTTGAGTTCGTCCAAACACAGTTCACTTTTGTTCTATATGTCCTCTGTTTTGTTGTGTAAATTGGTGAGTGTCTCTTTGCCTGAAGTTGTAGTGTTGAAAGATCAGTTCTGATAGTGTATTTATTTAGAGCATTTTAGAGCAAAAAAAATGTATATTGGTATCCTAGGGGTTCCTAAGACCACTCTCAGACTCAGTGATTTACTAGAAGGCCTCAAAGGACTCAGAAAAGCTGTTATACTCACCGTTATGTTTTATTACAGTGAAAGGATACAGGTTAAAATCGGAAAAGGGAAAAGGCACATAGGGTGGAATCCAGGAAAAATTGGATAGAAACTTCCAGTTGTCCTCTCCAGTGGACTCACGCGGACACTGCCTACTTCCCTAGCAAGGATGTGTGACAGCGCGTGCAAAGTGTTGTTAATCAGGGAAGCTAACCCAACCCTTGGCATTTAGGGTTTTTATTGGGGTCAGTCACATAGACATGCAGCACCCACTGACCTGAGCTCCTCAGACACTGCTCCTCAGAACTCACATCGACACAAAATGACCCAAGGCTTCAGCAATAGAAAAACATTCTTAATAGGCTTATTATTCCAAGGGCTCAGAGTTTATCTTTTTGGAGTGAGTCAAGGGCCAGTCCTCCTGAAGACAGGACTTTCTTTGGAATGTGTAGTGCCTGAACCACCAGGGCCTGCTGACTTACTGCTTTACTGCATAACTGAGAAAGAAGGTATTTTCTTTTCTTTCTTTTTTCTTTTCAGATGGAGTTTTGCTCATTGCCCAGGCTGGAGTGCAATGGCGCGATCTCGGCTCACCGCAACCTCTGCCTCCCAGGTTCAAGCAATTCTCCTGTCTCAGCCTCCTGAGTAGCTGGGATTACAGGCATGTGTCACCACACCCAGCTAATTTTGTATTTTTAGTAGAGATGGAGTTTCACCATGTTGGTCAGGCTGGTCTCAAACTCCCGACCTCAGGTGATCTGCCTGCCTTGGCCTCCCGAAGTATTGGGATTACAGGTGTGAGCCATGGCGCTTGGGCCAAAAGAAGGTATTTTCAAGAGCCATTATGATGGAAAATCATTTATGAACAATTGATGTGCAGGATACATCTGTACTTTGTTTAGAAGCTGGAGTCACTGGACCATTCGTGCTGTATAGAAAGAACTAAAAACACTGGCTTGGGAGTCAGGATACCCAACACTCCTGTCATAACCGTGGTGTGTGACCTTGACCTAGCCTCGTTTGTATCTTCTGTGAAATGAAAGGGTTATTAGACCTTTAATAGCTAAGGTTCTTTCTGGCTACAAAAGTCTTTTTCTACGAAGCCTTGTGTTATGGTTGGAATGTATCCCCCAAAGTTCATATGTTGATCTCCAGTGCAGCAGTATTGGGAGCTTTAAGAAGTGTTTAAGTCACAAGGGCTCCACCTCATGAATGGATTAATGCCATTATTCAGGGAGTGGGTTTGTTATCTTGGGGCTGGGCTCCTTATAAAAGACTCAGTTTGGCCCTCTCTTGCACTCTCTCTCTCTTTACCCTTCTGCCATGGGATGACATGGCATGAAGTCCCTTGCCAGATACTGGCACCCATATCTTATACTTCCTAGATTCCTGAGCTGTGAGAAAATACATTTCTTTTCTTTATAGATTACCCAGTCTATGGTCTTCTGTTATACAGCACAAAACAGACCAAGATACCTTGGTAACTTGCTATATGCAGTAATACCTCCTTCCTCTATACCAGATTTCTTACCTCTTTTTCAAAATTTAGAATAGCAGACTCAGGTGACTCATCAAGATTTCTATAACAGGCAGTTGTTAAACTTAGACTTTTCTGAGGTAAGAAATTTACGACTCTATGCTGGTTTATATCATGTTGCTCCTTTGTATTGTGTCTCTGTGAAGAGCAAATGAACAGAATGGCTCTGAGGGTCTCACTATTTCCTGACTCTGTCATTCACTCTTTGTATGATCAATTTCTTAACCTCTGGGTGAAAAACATCAGCAAAATGGTGACTTCCTACTTCTTTTTTTTTTTTTTTTGAGACAGAGTCTCACTCTGTCACCCAGACTGGAGTGCAGTGGTGGGATCTTGGCTCACTGCAACCTCCACTTCCCAGACTCATGCCGTTGCCATGCCTTAGCCTCCCGAGTAGCTGGGGCTACAGGCGTGTGCCACTACAGCTGGCTAATTTTCATATTTTCTTTCTAGCAGAGATGGGTTTTGCCATGTTGGCCAGGCTGGTCTTGAACTCCTGGCCTCAAGTGATCCACTTACCTTGGCCTCCCAAAGTGCTGAGATTACAGGTGTGAGCCACCGCACCCGGCCCCTACCTCTTTCAATGCAATACAATGTTGAAAAAATGAGACAATATCTGTAAAGTTTTTTGAGAGTAATTGGCCCGTAAGTGCACATGCTCTGCCTTGTTATAATTGCAGGGGATGCTAGGTTTTGAGACCTTAACTAAACCTAATTGCATTATGTGGATGCCTGTGCTGAGAAGAATCCTCAGGCCTGCCTGGAATTAGTAGGTCTGCTTTTGGGCAAGACTGAAGGTAAATCTTTCTAGGAGATGAGGGAGGGAAGGGTAGAGATGGGGAGCGGTGAAGATAGAGGAGTTGGGAGATGCGATAAGTGAAGCTCATTTCCTGAATTTCTGTAAGGCAGGATAGATCAGGATCTGATCCAGTGGAGGCAACCTGCAGGCAAGAATATTTATTAAACTCTCTCCTGGTTAGTCTGAGACCAGCCTGGCCAACATGGTGAAACCCTGTCTCTATTAAAAATACAAAAATTAGCCAGGTGTAGTGGTGCATGCCTGTAATCTCAGCTACTCAGGAGGCTAACGCAGGAGAATTGCTTGAACTTGGAAGGCGGAGGTTGCAGTGAGACGAGATTGCTCCACGGCACTCCAGCCTGAGCAACAGACAAACAAACAAACAAAACCCTCTCCTAGCTGATATTGAAAGCTTAACTTCTTTTTTTCTCTTTTTGATCTGTATTTACATAAAGACTAGCTGGTTTACAGTTATCTAATCACTAAAATAATCCTTCCTGTCCTAGTGAAAAATTCCCAGTTGGATAGTTGTTTTCATAATACAATGTCAATGAAATGCGGGTCAGTCTAGAAGATAATCTCATCTATAAAATAAGCACCGAAGTGTTGCAAGTACCAAATAAGTTAATGTGTAAAAAGGGCACAGATAGCTGACTGTGGATGGTTTTGATGGTGCAGGGCCTTGAAGGCTGGGGACTTAAGGTATAAATCATCTCCAGGCATCTGAGGACTCAAGGGGAGGCCGTGCACATGAGGAACAAACATCTTACCCTTGTTGTTTTGCCAGATAATCAGCTAGAATGGGAATTACTATGACTCTGGGGGCCTGAAGAGTATGTTGGTCCTCCTGGCAAATCTTCAGGGAGCACAATCTCAACCCACTATGGAATGGGTGCCTCGGTCACCCCAAGGAGTCACACTTTTTCCAGAGATGCCTTCCTATTTTCATTGCCGCTGTTCTCATTCCAGTGGTCCTTGCAACATCCAGGCTCCTGATCGGGAGTGCTAGGCCTGCAAATAAAGGGACTTAGCATTTACTAGACTGAAACACTGAGATGATGGACTACTCAATCTCAGGACAGCACACAGGGGAAAACCAAAAGTGAATGAAACCAAACTGTCAAGAGCTTGAAGTTGAAAACATTATTTATTGAGAAAGCTGTTGACAAGAACATTTTGAAAGCATTTGAACACAGGAAAATAGGCGGCTTAATTCGTTATTATTATTTTTATTTTAGAAATGGAGTCTCGCTCTGTCATGCAGGCTGGAGTGCAGTTGTGAAATTGTAACTCAGTGTAATGAACCCCTGGGCTCAAGGGATCCTCCTGCCCAGCCTCCCCAGTAGCTGGGACTACAGTCGTGCAACACCACACCGGACTAATTTTTTTTTTTTTTTTTTTTGAGACAGAGTCTCACTCTGTCGCCTGGGCTGTAGTGCGGTGACATGATCTTGGCTCACTGCAACCTCCATCTCCCAGGTTCAAGTGATTCTCCTGCCTCAGCCTCCCGAGTAGCTAGGATTACAGGTGCCCAGCACCACGCCCAGCTACTTTTTGTATTTTTAATAGAGACGGGATTTCACCATGTTGGCCAAGCTGGTCCTGAACTCCTGACCTCAAGTGATCCACCTGCCTCAGCCTCCCAAAGGGCTGGGATTACAGGTCTGAGCCACCACCGTGCCTGATCTTCTTCTTCTTTTTTTTTTTTTTTGAGACGGAGTTTCGCTCTTGTTGCCCAGGCTGGAGTGCAGTGGCACCATCTCAGCTCATTGCAATCTCTGCCTCCCAGTTCAAGTGATTCTCCTGCCTCAGTCTCCTGAGTAGCTGGGATTACAGGTGCCTGCCACCATGCCTGGCTACTTCTTGTATTTTTAGCAGAGATAGGGTTTCACCATGTTGGCCAGGCTGGTCTCTAACCCCAACCTCAGGTGGTCCACCCTCCTCAGTCTCCCAAAGTGGTGGGATTATAGGCCTGAGCCACCTCTGTGCCCAGCCTTCTTTTTTTTTTTTTTTTTTTTTGAGACAGTCTCACTCTGTCACCCAGGCTAGAGTGCAGTGGTGCAGTCTTGGCTCACTGCAACCTCCGCCCTCCAGGTTCAAGCGATTCTCTTGCCTCAGCCTCCCGAGTAGCTGGGACTACAGGCGCCCACCACCATACCTGGCTAATTTTTGTGTTTCTAGTAGAGATGGGGTTTCACTATGAGCCACTGCGCCTGGCCTCTTTTTTTAAAGATGAGATCTCACTATGTTGCCCAGGCTGGTCTTAAATTTCTGTCCTCAAGTGATTCTCCCCCTTCATCCTTCTGAGTAGTATCATTTTAGAATCTGTAAATATCTGTTGGTCTTTTGTTTGATGCTTTAAATCTGCAAGGGCTGTATAGGACTACACTGCTGCCACACCAGGGAGATATTGCTCGGCATACTATAGACTGCCATTGCCTAAACCAATGATTTCATCAGCTTGTTCTATAAGTTCAATTTTGTTTCTTTCCTTTTTTTTTTTTTTTTTTTTTT
>NW_016814053.1:1158671-1165241 GCF_001698545.2 Rhinopithecus bieti | reverse complement strand
TTTTTTTGAGACAGAGTCTTGCTCTGTCGCCCAGGCTGGAGTGCAGTGGCATGATCTTGGCTCACTGCAACCTCCGCCTCCCGGGTTCAAGCAATTCTCCTGCCTCAGCCTCCTGAGTAGCTGGGATTACAGGCGTGTGCCACCATGCCCAGCTAATTTTTGTATTTTTAGTAGAGACGAGGTTTTGCTATGTTGGCCAGGCTGGTCTCGAACTCCTGACCTTGTGATCCACCCGCCTCAGCCTCCCAAAGTGTTGGGATTACAGGCGTGAGCCACTGCGCCTGGCTTTCTGCTGATAAACATTTGAGTCAGGCCAAAGCAGGCCAATTGGTTGAGCTCAGACATTTGAGACCAGCCTGAGCAACATGGTGAATTCCTGTCTCTATAAAAATGCAAAAATTAGCTGGGCATGGTGCCATGTGCCTGTAGTCACAGCTACTTAGGAGGCTGAGATGGGATATTAGCGTGATTTTTTTCCAAGTCTTTTTGTGGACACGTCTTTATTTTTCTTGGATAAATTTCCAGGAGTAGAATCACTGGCTCATATGATAAGTGTACATTTAATTTTTTTTTCAGAGATGGGGTCTTGCTCTGTTGCCCAGGCTGGAGTGCAGTGGCATGATCATGGCTCACTGCAGCCTTAAACTCGTGAGCTCAAGTAATCCTCCTGTCTCGGTTCCCCAAGTAGCGGAGACTACAGGTGTGTGCCACGACATCTACATAATTATTTTTATTTTTGTTTTAAGTAGAGACAGTGTCTCACTTTGTTGGCCAGGCTGGTCTCGAACTCCTGGCCTCAAGTGATCCTCCTACCCTGGCATCCCAAAATGCAGGTATTATAGGCGTGAGTCACTGCACGCAACCTCCTCCTATACTTCAAAAAATAAGTGAATTATACAGGCGTGAGTCACTGCACACAACCTACTCCTATACTTCAAAAAATAGATGAATTTGCGTATCTAAAGATTGTGACCTGGCATAACCACTCTTCAGCTACATCTCAGCTTAAATATCCAGTTTTGCTTATATTGCAGTTTAAGACATTTGGAATTAGAAACATTTGATGCGTCATCATCTTAAACGATTTTGACAACTTTTTAAAATATTGTTATGATTTATTCATATTTGTTGGGTGTTGCTATATGTCATCATTTATGACTGTTGTACAATGTTCCATTATGTGAATATATCCCAGTTTATTTATACAGGGTTTTTTGTTTGTTTGTTTGTTTTTTTGAGACAGTGTCTCACTCTGTTTCTCAGACTGGAGTGCAGTGGCATGATCTTGGCTCACTGCAACCTCCACTTCCTAGGTTCAAGCGATTCTCCTGCCTCAGCCTCCCAAGTAGTGAGGATTACAGGTGCCAGCCACAACACCCAGCTATTTTTTTTGTATTTGCAGTAGAGATGGGGTTTCACCATTTTGGCCAGGCTGGTCTCGAACTCCTAACCTCAAGTGATCCATCCGCCTTGGCCTCCCAAAGTGCTGGGATTACAGATATGAGCCACCACATTCGGCCCATCTAGCATTTCTTGAAAGGCATTTGCTTCCTTAGCATGTTTTTGCCATTGTGGAGAGTACTGCTATGTACATTATCATATGTGTTTTTTTTTTTTTTGGTGTACATTCTTTTGGGTCTATTCCTAATAGTGGATGGAATGCACTTTAGCATGTATATTTAGCTTTAATAGATATTGTCAAATGTTTTTCCAAAGTGATTGTATCAATTTACACACCCACTCTTAAGCTTAAAGATATTCCATGGATCTACCTCTTCATCAACACTTGTAATTGTCAGTGTATTATTTTAACTTTGCCAGTAAAACAGGCATAAAATGATACAACATTAGAGTCTTGATTGTTATTTTCCTGATAATCAGTAAAATTGAATATCTCTTCATATTTTTACTGTTCTGTGAAATGCCTATTCATGTTGTTAACCCAGTTTTTAATTGGGCTATTTGTCTTTTTCTTATTAATTATAGGAGTTCCTTATAAATTATTATTATTTTTTTGAGACAGAGGACCCAGGCTGGAGTGCAATGGCGCAATCTCAGCTCACTGCAATCTCTGCCTTCCAGGTTCAAGCAGTTCTCCTGCCTCAGCCTCCTGAGTAGCTGGGATTACAGGTGTGCATCACCACACCCGGCTAATTTTTGTATTTTTAGTAGAGAGTATTTTTCACCATGTTGACCAGGCTGGTCTTGAACTCCTGACCTCAGGTGACCCTCCTGCTTTTGCCATCCAAAGTGCTGGGATTATAGGCATGAGCCATGGTGCTGGACCTTTATATATTATTAATATTAATCCTTTTTCATTTATGCCCATTGAAAGTAATTCTCCCAGTTTATAATGTCACACTTTCTTTAAGATGTATTATTCAGTGAATGAAAGTGATGGTTTTAATATACTAAATTTGTTAATCTTTTATAGTTTGTACTTTTGGGTCTTGTTTAAGAAATCCTTGACTTCAGTAAAGTATCAGGATACCAAATCAATGTACAAAAATCAGTAGCAGTTTTATATACCAAAAATATTCAAGCTGAGAGCCAATCAAGAAGCAACGCCAGCCAGGTGCAGTGGCTCAAGCCTGTAATCCCAGCACTTTGGAAGGCTAAGGTGGGTAGATCACTGCAGGTCAGGAGTTTGACACCAGCCTGACTAATATGGTGAAACCCCATCTCTACTAAAAATACAAAAATTGGCCGGGCGTTGTGGCACACACCTATAATCCCAGCTACTTGGGAGGTTGAAGCAGGAGAATTGCTTGAACCTGGGAGGTGGAGGTTGCAGTGAGCTGAAATGGTGCCATTGCACTCCAGCCTGGGACACATAAGCAAAATTCCATCTCAAAAAAAAAAAAAAAAGAAAAAGAAAAAAGAAAAAAAAGAGAAGCAATCCCATTTACAACACACACACACACACACACACACACACAGAAAATACCTAGGAATACATTTAACCGAGGAAGTGAAAGATCTTTACAAGGAGAACTATAAAATACTGCTAAAACAAATAATAGATGACACAAATGAAAAAACATTCCCTGCTCATTAATTGGAAGAATCAATATCATTAAAATGGCCATACTGCCCAAAGCAATCTATAGATTTGATTCCTATCAAACTACCAATAACATAACAAAGCTGGAGGCACCACATTACCCAAGTTCAAACTATACTATAAGACAACAGTAACCAAAACAGCATGGTACTGGTACAAAAACAGACACATAGACAAATGGAACAGAATAGAGAGCCCAGAAATATAACTGCACACCTACAGCCATCTGATCTTTGACAAAGTAGACAAAAACAAGCAATAGGGAAAGAACTCCATATTCAATAAATAGCGCTGGGATAGCTTGCTAGCCACATGCAGAAGAAAAAGACTAGATGCCTACCTATCACCATATACAAAAATTTACTCAAGATGGATTAAGATGTAAATGTAAGACTCCAAACTATAAGAACCCTAGAAGCTAAATAGCTAATGTATGCAGGGCTTAATACCTAGGTGATGGGTTGATAGGTGCAGCAAACCACCATGATACATGTTTACCTGTGTAAGAAACCTGTGCATCCTACACACGTGTATTAGTCCATTTTCACACTGCTGATAAAAACAGACCCGAGTCTGGGCAATTTACAAAAGAGGTTTATAAATGGACTTACAGTTCCACATGGCTGGGGAAGCCTTCCAATCATGGCAGAAGGCAAGGAAGAGCAAATCACATCTTACTCGGATGGCAGCAGGCAAAGAGAGAGCTTGTGCAGGGAAACTCCCGTTTTTACAACTATCAGATCTCATGAGACTTATTCACCATCACGAGAACAGCATGGGAAAAACCTGCCCTCATGATTCAATTACTTCCCACCAGGTCCCTCCCACAACGTGTGGGAACTCAAGATGAGATCTGGGTGGGGACACAGTCAAAACATATCAACATGTATTCCAGAACTTAAAAAAAAAAAGAAGAATCCTAGAAGAAAACCTTGGAAACACCACTCTGGACATCAGTCTTGGGAAATAATTTATAACTAAGTTCTCAAAAGCAATTGCAACAAAAGCAAAAATAAACAAGTTGGACCAAATTAAACTAAATAGTTTCCACACAACAAAAGAAACTATCAACAGAGTAAATAAACCACCTACAGAATGGGAGAAAATATTCACAACTATGCATCTGACAAATTTCTAATATCCAGAGTCTATAAGAAACTTAAACAATTGAATAAGCAAAAACCAAATAACCCCATTAGGCCGTGCTTGGTGGCTCATGCTTGTAATCCCAGCACTTTGGGAGGCTGAGGTGGGCAGATCATGAGGTCAGGAGATCGAGACGATCCTGACCAACAACGTGAAACCCCGTCTCTACCATAAATATGAAAAGAAATTAGCCGGGCGTGGTGGCGGGCGCCTGTATCCTAGCTACTCTGGAGGCTCAGGCAGGAGAATGGTGTGAACCCAGGAGGCGGAGCTTGCAGTGGGCCAAGATCACCCCACTGCACTCCAGCCTGGGCGATAGAGCGATACTCCGTCTCAAAAAAACAAAAACAAAAAAAAACAACAAAAACAAAACCATTAAAAGTGGCCAAAGACATGAACAAACACTTCTCAAAGGAAGACATACAAATGTCCAACAAACATATGAGAAAATGCTCCACATCACTAACCATCAGTGAAATGTAAATTAAAACCACAGAGATACCATCTCACACAAGTTAGAATGGCTATTATTAAAAGTCAGAAACCAGCACATGCTGGTGAGGCTGCAGAGAAAAGAGAATGCTTATGCACTGTTGGTGGGAATGTAAATTAGTTCAGCCACTGTGGAAAGCCGTTTGGGGAGTTTTCAAAGAACTTAAGACAGAACTACAAATCGACCCAGCAATTCCATTATTGGATATGTATCTGAAAGAAAACAAATCTTTCTACTAAAAAGACACATGCACTCACGTGTTCATCACAACACTATTCACAATAATAGCAAAGACGTGGAATCAACTGAGGTGTTCATCTATGGTGGATTGGGTAAAAAAAAATGTGGCGCTTATACATCATGGAATACTATGCAGCCATAAAAAACAATGAAATCATGTCCTTTGTACAGCATCATGGATGCAGCTGGAGGCCATTATCCTAAGCGAATTAATGGAGAAAGAGAAAACCAAATACTGTATGTTCTCACGAATGAGAGCTAAACTTTGGGTACTCATGGAGATAAACATGACAACAGTAGACACTGGGAACCACTAAAGAGGGAAGGGAAGGAGGGGGCCAAGGGTTGAAAAACTATTGGCTATTATGCTTAGTACCTGGGTGGTGGGATCATTCATAACCCAAACCTCAGCATTACCCAATAGCCCTGGGTAACAAACCTGCATATGTATTTTCTAAATGTAAAAGTTTGAAAAAATAAAAAAGGGATTCTTTAATTTCCCACATTCTAAAAGATATTCACCTATATTTAATACTTAAGAGTGTTCAAGTTTGTTTTGATACTTAAATTTTACTTCATCTGGAGTTTATATGTATTTGTAGTCATTCATATGAAAAGAGATGAAATACTATATATGAATATATGGTATATACACCATTTATATATGGTTCTTTTTATTTTATTAAATAGTTCTTTTTATTTTATTAAAGTCTCTTTTCTTCCCATTCATGTGTCAAAATAATTATTGAAATGTGGAAATAGCAGAAAGAGATTATTGGGAATCCTTCAAGTGAGGTTCTGGGCTTGATTCTGTAATGGTTGAACAATTTACAACTCTGTAGGAAGAGAGATTAACTTAAATATTTTTTTCTACTAGAGATGTAAATAATTTCTACCTAATATAACAAATAATCTTAGATAAATAGGGACTGATTTTCCATAAACCCAAAACTACCTAAAATTTCTTTTTTTACATTGCCTCTATACACATCTAACTCATTAAATGTTCTTTGGGCTAATTTTAGCATCTGACAGATTTCCTCATTGATCAATGAATTGAATAAAATCTTTTGCATAAAAGAATTTTTTTAATCCGTTAGAAAATTATACTTTAACAAATCTGATATGCAACCTCTCTCATATACTGAAGTTTCAAACATGCTTGGGTCTGTTTCTGAGCTCTATTTTCTATTTTAGTGCTCTATTGGTCTATTTTTGATCATACTGTTATAATTGCTACAGCTTCATAATAAGTCCTCACATTTGGTAGGGCAAGTCTCCCCCTGCATTTTCTTATTCAGAAATATTCTGGCTATTCTAAAATCTTTACTTTTCCATGTACATTTAAAAATCATTAATATAAGAAGGCAGGAATGTCAGGCCTCTGAGCCCAAGCCAAGCCATCGCATCCCCTGTGATTTGCTCGCATAAGCCCAGATGGCCTGAAGTAACTGAAGAATCACAAAAGAAGTGCAGATGCCCTGCCTCGCCTTAACTGATGACATTCCACCACAAAAGAAGTGAAAATGGCCGGTCCTTGCCTTAAGCGATGATAGTATCTTGTGAAATTCCTTTTCCTGGCTCATCCTGGCTCAAAAAGCTCCCCCACTGAGCACCTTGTGACCCC
>NW_016814053.1:1142618-1158222 GCF_001698545.2 Rhinopithecus bieti | reverse complement strand
CTGGGGATCAGTTTTGGGAAAATTAATATCTTTTTGATAGTCTTCCTGTCAGCAAATATAGTATACATCTAATTTGGATTTTTTTCATGTCTCTTAATAAGTTTTTATTTTTCCCTGTAGTGTTCTCGTACATCTCTCAGTAGAATGAATCTTAAGTACTTGATTTTCTCTAATTCTATTTTAAATGGTATATTTCTTCAAATTACATTTTCCAGTTGTTTGTTGCTGGATATAGAAAAGAAATTCAAATTTTGCATAAAAATCTTACATGTAATCACTTCGTAAACCCTCCGGTTATTACTTATTTTAATGTAGTATGATTTATCAAAATTTATGGTTTTAAAAAAACTTACTTAAAATATTTCCCTCATTGAAGATCATGAGAATGTTTTTCTGTATTATCTTCTGGAAGTTTTATTGTTGCTATGGTCTCAATGTTTGTTCCTGGCCCCTTGTTCCCTCCATCCATGTGTTGAAACCTAATCTGCAGTGTGATGATATTAAGATGTGGGGCATTTGAGAGGTGATAAGGTCATGGGATTAGTGCCTATGTTAGTCTGTTTTGTGTTGCTATAACAGAATGCCATAGACTGGGTAATTTATGATGAACACAAGTTTGTTTGGCTCACAGTCCTCGAGGCTGGGAAGTCTAAGACCAAGGCACCAGCATATAGCATGGGCCTTTGCACTGCGTCTTCCCATGCTGGAAGGACAAGAAAGGGTGTGAACAAGAAAGCAAGAGAGGGCTAACTTTGCTTTCATAAGAAACTTACTCCCTTGATAATGACATTAATCCATTCATGAGTGCAGAGCCCTCATGACCTAATCACCTCTTATTAGGCCCCACCTCCAATACTTGTTACGTTGGGGATTAACTTTGCAACCCTTAAACTTAGGGAACACATTCAAATTATTGCAGTGCCCTTATAAAAGAGGCTTCAGTGGCTGGACCTTAGGAATGGGGCAGGGGAGGGGTGGGCCTCAAAATGTAATTAAAAGTCTTTGATCACAAAGCCTTCAGCCTCAACTCCTATCCTATTTACTACTGTAAGATAGTATAGTTATATGTTTGTTTGTTTGTTTTGAGATGGAGTCTCGCTCTGTCACCAGGCTGGAGTGCAGTGGTGCGATCTCAGCTCACTGCAACCTCCGCCCCCTGGGTTCAAGCGATTCTCCTGCTTCAGCCTCTCGAGTAGCTGGGACTGCAGGCATGCACCCCACCATGCCCAGCTAATTTTTGTATTTTTAGTAGAGACGGGTTTCACCATGTTGGCCAGGATGGTCTCAATCTCTTGACCTCGTGACCTCGTGATCCGTCTGCCTTGGCCTTCCGAAGTGCTGGGATTACAGGTGTGAGCCACCACGCCTAGCCAGTTACATGTTTTATATAGAAGAAGTGTAGAATATAATAACAGTAATAATAACTACCATTTGTTGAGGATTTACTATGCATCTGTTCCTGCCAAACACTTTAAAATTCTCACAAAAACTCGGCGAGGGAATTATTATTAGTTTCATTTAACACATAAGGAAATTTGGTATCCAGAGAAGTCAGGTCAATTACTTCTACAGTGCTACAAAAAAGGTAGAAATGGGATTTGAATTCAGGCTGTCTGACTTCAAAGTTCAAGGTCTTAATTACACTGCCTGTGACAATGCACAAAGGGATGTTAAATAAACTGAGTATTTTTTTTCCTCAATTTTGTCTCAGTTTTTGGGAAACTCTGGTTACCGTATTGTATGAATGGTCATGGTCATGTCTTTGTTAAATAAGTAGTATGCTTTTGGAATACTCTTATTTAAGCTAAAGGGAAGTTATCATTGTGCTTAGTACATTGTCCACAATGTGATATCTGAGGTTCCTGACTCTTCTGGGAAAAGCCATGATTCATCCAAGCTGGTTTAATGAGACAACTGGGAAATCAAAGGGATCCCTGAGCCTAGATGTGACCCCTTCAATGACACTCAGGCTGTGAGGCTCAGACCTGAGGCTGAAAGCCTGGGTGAATTGCCATGTTGCCTCTTCTCTTGTTTATTCATTTATTTATTTGTTTGTCTGTTTATTTTATTTTATTTTGAGATGGAGTCTCACTCTGTCTCCCAGGCCGGAGTGCAGTGGTGTGATCTTGGCTCACTGCTACCTCCGCCTCCCAAGTTCAAGGGATTCTCCTGCCTCAGCGCCCTGAGTAGCTGGGATTACAGGCACCCACCACCACGCCTGGCTAGTTTTTGTATTTTTATAGTAGAGATGAGGTTTCTCCATATTGGCCAGGCTGGTCTCAAACTCCTGACCTCAGGTGATCCGCCCGCCTCACCCTCTCAAAGCACTGGGTTTACAGGCGTGAACCACCATGCCTGGCCTGTTTGTTTATTTAGACAGAGTCTCACTCTGTTGTCCAGACTGGAGAGCAGTGGCAAGACTATGGCTCACTGCAACCTCAACCTCCCAGACTCATGTGATCCTCCTACTTCAGCCTCTCAAGTAGCTGGGACTATAGATGTATATCACTATATCTGACTAATTTTTTTATTTTTTTTATTTTTTGTAGAGACAGCATTTTGTTAAGATGTTGCCAGGGCTGGTCTCAAACTCCTGGGCCAACAGATCCTCCTGCCTCTGCCTCCCAATGTATTGAAATTACAGGTGTGAGCCACTGCACCTGGTTGTCCCTTCTCTTTTAAATTGAGTCTGGGGACTTTAGAGAAACCCAGTGGAATATATAGCCCTTTATTCTCTTGCTACCTGATTTCCACTCCTCTCCTAAAATGGCTAGTAAAAAAAATAAGGTCTCTTAGAGGAAAAAAAAAAAAAAAAATTGGGGCCGGATGTGGTGGCTCATGCCTGTAATCCCAGCACTTTGGGAAGCCGAGGCAGGCTGATCACGAGGTCAGGAGATTGAGACCATCCTGGCGAACATGGTGAAACCCCATCTCCACTAAAAATACAAAAAATTAGCCAGGCGTGGTGGTGGGCGCCGGTAGTCCCAGCTACTCGGGAGGCTGAGGCAGGAAAATGGCGTGAACCCGGCAGGCAGAGCTTGCAGTGAGCCAAGATTGTGCCACTGCACTCTAGACTGGGTGACAGAGTGAGACTCCATCTCAAAAAAAAAAAAAAAAAGGTAAATTCATGACTTTCTTACAGGCATAATTCATTAATTTATGAGGGAACCAGAGAGATTTTACAGCTATTTCAAAGAGGAACTTGAAAGAGTAGAAACAAAAATAGGCCATGAAATAAATTTACAAATGAATGTAAAACTGGCTTTTCCTACTGACAAAGATTCTTTGCTTGACTAAACTTTAGTCAGGCTCTTGAAACTTCTCCTAGGCCCATTTATGCACTTGTAAAATCCAATTTTAGTAAGAACTCTGGTAAGGCATTTTAACAAAAACCCTCTGCTCTCAATGTCTGATCATCTTCTACCTTTGATCCTCCATCATCCCCCAGGTGATGTCTGATCACCCTGGCCTGTCTTCAGCAAGACTCCTGTTAGGTGGGTTTATGCAGAGTCCCCTTTACACCTTGATGTTTCCTCATAGTAATTTTCCATCCACTGACCTCCACCCTGGTTCTTGACTGTAAATTTTCTCTTGCTCATGCTGTATTTGGAATTGGGCACAATCTCTCTCCTTCTTTACAAAATCCTGTTGTAGTGGTCCCTATATTTATCTCAATGGTTCTGAATAAAGTGTGCCTTACCATGCTTTAACAAGTATCATTGAATAATTTTTTCTTTCTTTCTTTTTTTTTTTTTGTTGAGATGGAGTCTTGCTCTGTCACCCAGGCTGGAGTGCAGTGGCATGATCTCGACTCACTGCAACATTTGCCTCCCGGGTTCAAGCGATTCCCATGCCTCAGCCTCCTGAGTAGCAGGGATTACAGGCACCCACTACCACACTTAGTTAATTTTTGTTTTTTTAGTAGACATGGGGTTTGCCATGTTGACCAGGCTGGTATTGAGCTCTTGACCTCAGGTGATCCACCCACCTCAGCCTCCCAAAGTGCTGGGATTACAGGCATGAGCCACTGTGCCCGGCCATAATTTTTTCTTTAACACTATGGGTGGAGGGAAATCAGTGTTTCCTCCAAGCAGTCAGAATCTACTTGCATGTCTGTAGACAAGAATTTTTGCTTTGCTATCAGTTATTTACAGAGTTATGAGTAGGCCAAAGATAATAAAACCTAACAGTGAAGCGGCACCATCCATTCGGGGTAATACCTGAGGTACCTCTTGCCAAGGAAATCAAGGATGCAGACACACAAGGAGTGAGTTTAAGAGTGGAAGTTTAATAGGCAAAAAAGAAAAGCTCCCTCGTGCAGAGGGAGGTGGTTCCAAGCAGATCTCCTGGTTTGCAGCAAGGGTTGGTTGGTTTTATAGATGAGTTTGAGGAGACAGTGTCTAATTTACATATGGTGCAAAGAATTGGTTGGACCAGGTGTGCCATTTGCATTTTACCCTAATCTTTCACCACCCTAATCCTTTATTATGCAGATAGGTTCTCTACCTGGCCAGCATCATGTTGCCTGCTTCTTTACTGCATACTTCCTGACAAAGAAAAGGGAAGATGGAGCTTTCTATTGGCACAGCTGCCAGCATTTACCTATGCGGATTCCAGGTTGCTTAATCTGTCTGCAACTTGATTTTTCAGGCTGCTCTTTGTTAGAAAAGAAATGATTTTGGGGCTGCTTTTTATTGAAAGGGAAATCTTGCTGAGGACTCTCTTATCCTCAGTATCTGCCTAAATATTTTTTTTCTAGCTCATGTATCAATAGAATTAGATAAGCCAGGAGAGAGTACTGGACACAATACATTTTTTCCCATTGAAAGGTTGATTTAAAAAAACCAAACTCTGGAATATATTTAAAGAGGTTTATTGTGAGCCAATATGAGTTACCATGGCCAAGGGAACAGTCTTAAGAGGTTCTGAGAAAGTCTGCCCAGAATGCTTGGGTTCCAGGTTGGTTTTATACATTTGAAGGAGAAAGGAATTACAGCTGAAATTATAAATCAATACATGCAATGTGTACATTGGTTCAGCATACAGAAGTGAGATATGTTGAAGAGGGGGAACTTACAGGTCATAGTTGGATTCAAAGATTTTCTAATTGGCAATTGGTTGAAGAGATAAACTTTGTCTAAGACAATAGAAAGAAATGCTTTAGTTAAGATAAAAGGGGTTTAGGGGACTAGGTTCTTTTTTTTTCTTTTCGTGACTCAGCAGAAGAGACCAAGGTTCTTGCTATGTAGATGAAGCCTCCAGGTAACAGCCTTCAGAGAGAATAGACAGTAAATTTCTCCTTTTGAATCATAAAAGGTGTCACACTCTTAGTTAATCTCTTCTATATCCAGGAAAGGCATGACTATTTTAATAAAGATTCTCTAAGATGCAAATTTCCCCTGTGAACGATAGCTTTTCAGGGCCATTTCAAAATATGTCAAATAAATATATTTGGGGGCAAAATATTTTCATTTTCTTTAGGGTCTGCTCTCTGTCATGTGATGCTATACCAGAGTCAAGCTGGAATTTGGTATCTTATTGCCACAAAGAGTCTGTTTTGTCAGTCTTATGATCACTGTTTTAATGTTAATGTTAGTCAGTTGTGCCTAAACTCCAAAAGGGAGGAGGGTGTAACGAGGCATATCTAACCTCCCTTCTGGTCATGGCTGGGAAGTCAGGTTTTCAGGTTTCTCTGTGGCTCCCTTGGCTCAGAGGGAGTCTTCAGTTGGTGGAGGGGCTTAGGATTTTATTTTTTGTTTACAGAAAACGCTCAGCTATCTTTTTGGTTCACTCTTCCCATCTGAGTATTAACCAGGCCTGACCCCGCTTATCTTCGGAGATCAGATGAGATTGGCATGTTCAGTGTGGTATGACTGTAGACTTTTTGGTCCATTTCTAAGTCTTTCACAATTTTTTCTGACAAATCACATTGTATATCTGATCACTTTATAATTGTTTCTTGCATTACAATTGCTCATTGAAAACTGCTGATGGCATAGGAAGCATACCTTTTTCTTACTCATTTTAAACCGAAAACATCTTAGAATTAGGTGTCTTAACAGAGAGAAAGAAATGTGTGTGTGTGTGTGTGTGTTGTGTGGTGGGGCCACTCTGGAAAAACACAGTAGAACACCAAGACCTCCAGGGCAACCGAGTGCAAATCCTTTAATAACAAAGGAGCAATTTCATAGGAAAAGATTCAGGTCCCATGTGGTATGAGAACAGCCTTGTCTCTATTTGCCACTCATGTGTTCACACTGTGCTGGCAACAGGGTCCCCTATCCTGAGGGAGATGAGGACATTTATTTCCTGATGTTGATGACTCTACTCAAGGACAGCGTTTTTTTTTTAAATTTAGTCGGAGGGATCTCACTATGTTGCCCAGGCTGGTCTCAAACGCCTGGGTTCAAACAATCCTCCCATCTTATCCTCCTGCGTAGCTTGGATGACAGGTGTGCACCACCATGTCCAGCTCTAAGGACTGTGATTTCATGTGGTCTCAAACCCAGGTTCAGGCCAAAAGTAGAGATTTCTCTTCATTTCCTAAGTGATATGTTACTATTGTCTAGGAACAATAGTAATTTTTAGTAGAGATGGGGTTTTTACCATGCTCGCCAGGCTGGTCTTGAACTTTTGGCCTCAAGTGGTCTGCCTGCCTCAGCCTCCCAGAGTGCTAGCATTACGGGCATGGGCCACTGCGCTTAGCCCTGGAACAGTAATATTTCTATAATAAACACTATTCTGGGTAACTTAAGGGTATGTCCCATGACATACACAGACAACTAGAAAAAGCTTTCTCTTTTCATCTAAATTGATACGATTTAGTCAAACAACAGATGGATGAAGGCTCGGTGATTTATTTGTTGGCCTTTCATGTTAACTTTACACAGTTTTAGTCCAAAATCTGCATTCCAGACACTTGAAAAGAAAGAACGCTGTTCAGTTGACCTTTATTTAACAAGAAGAAATTTCAACTGGCTCAGGGGTTCCTTACAACATTGTAGATTGACATTTCAAACAAGGACTGTTTCCTGTTGAGAAGGAGACATGATGATTACTGTTACTGTCGTGTGTGTGTGTGTGTGTGTGTGTGTATGTGTATGATCATTGAACATTAAAGTAATCTAAACCAAGGCATTTTAAACCAAAGCAGTGCTTATCCCTAATATATCCCAGGAGTATCTCATGAACAGCTATATAGGCTTAGGAAGCTAGATGGCAGAGTAATCACACAGTTAAAAGGCTTTATATGCAGTTAGGAAAAACTAAGCTTTCTTCAACTAAAAAAGAAAAAAAGAAAAGGACATTCCTGCGTTACCTGTGTTGAAATGGTGTAAAAAAAAAAAAAAAAAAAAAAAAAAAAAAAAAAAAAAAAAAAAAAAAAGGTAGCTCGTAATATGCGTGACTATATGGTGATTTAAAAGGAACAATTTTCAAGGTTAAAAAATCAGAAAAATTTCCCTTATGCCAGAGATTTGATAATAATAACCAACTTCATGCATTAGGGTTCTTTAAAAGAGTAATGGAGTGCATTTAGAGGCATAGACTTGGCAGCAGCCTGAATGAGTAGCCTCTCTTAAGTCTTTCTAATGATTAGCCTGTTACTTAAGTTTCTACCTATTATATTTCTTTCTTTTCTTTGTGGCTCTCATCTGTAAAGTATGTATCAATCCTTTACATTATGATGATCAGGGATAAATCCAAATGACTTGAAAGTACCTAAGATAATTGATGAAAAGGTTATGCAACCAGGGGGAAAATATAATACGTTAATAGGTACCTAGAGATCAGGAGTTGAATTACCAAGCTTCAAATTCTCAGTCCTGTGACCTTGGCCAGGTTGTGTAACTTTTTAAAGCACTGCTTTTTTTTATTAGTAAAAATGAGGGTCATAATAGTACCATGTCATAGACTTGTCATGGTTATTGTGAAGATTGACCACCGTTATGTTGTAATATAATAAGAAATATGTATTTAGTCTCTGCCATTTGTTTCTGACACACAGCTCCTAAATCCCTTGAAATTTCTTAAGTGGTAAGTGTCTTTTTGTATGCTATTGAGAAGACTGGTGGCCTGGGCTCTCAGATAGCCTTCGGAGTGGGGGTGCTGGTTGCTAGGGATATCAACCATGTGATTAGAGTCTTGGGACTTTCAACCTCACCCCTCAACTTTTGAATAGGGGAAAGAAGCTGAAGGTTAGGTTGATTTTCACTGGTCAATGATTCAATCAATCATACCTATGCAATGAAGCCTTCATAAAAACCCAGAATGACTGAGCTTGGGGAGCCTCTGGATAGCTGAACATGTGGAGATGCCTGAAGCCTGGTTTGCCCAAGAGGGTATGAAAGCTCTACACCCCGCCCCCCCCAGTACCTTGCCCTATTCATCTCTTCCATCCAGCTGTCAATCTGTATCCTTTGAATATCCTTTATAACAAGTGGGTAAATGTAAGTAAGGTGTTTCTTTGAGTTCTGTAAGCTGCTCTAGCAAATTAATCAAACCCTGGGAGGAAATCATGGGAACCCTGACTTACAGCCTTCTGGACAGAAGCACAGGTCACAACCTGGGGCCTGCAATTGGCATCTGAAGTGGGAGGCAGTCTTGTGGGATGAGCTCTTAACCTGTGAGGCCTGATGCTATCTCCAGGTTGATAGCATCAGAGTTGAATTGAATTAGAGGGCATCTATTTGGTGTCTGCTGGAACATTGATTGCTTGATGTGTGGAAAGAAATCCCCACATACCCCACTCTGGTGTCAGAGTGTTTTGTTGAGTCTGAGAGAGAAGGAAAAACACTTATTTTTTTTTCTCTATCTCTAAGAACCACAGTTCCTGGTGTGTAGAGAACAGTCTGTACATGTTAGTTATCAGTACTACTGCATTTTGTTTATATAACTTTGCACTTAAGTATACACATTTCTTTAAATCCTCACAACATTTTATCAGGTAAGTATTATTGTCTTCATTTACCTATGGTGGAGACTAGGTCAGATAGGTCATCAGCTTGAAATGGGAGCCTGGAACTCATCCAGACCCAATTCCATGTCCAGAGCTCTTCCCAGCCACCATTCTGCTTTCCAAAACCAAGAAAAACTGCAAATGAAGAACCCTGGGTTCTTTTTTAAATGCAAGCAATTCTAAACCCTCCAAGAAGTAAAACCTCTTAAGGCACGACAAGGTAGAAAAAGGTGTCCACTAGCAAACCATCCAGAGAGCCGGGGGTCTGTAGGATTAGAGAATACTTATGGTTTAGGTGCACAGTATAAACTGCCTGGAGGAGTGGGCAGAGCGTGGCTCAGTCCAGGATATTGGTGAGCCTGCTATATAAGGTCCTTGAAAGCAGATATCATCATCTTTGTACTCCCTGTCTTATTGCTTGGCACAGTAGGTGCCTCATAAGTGTTTGTTGACTTGTATGTACTAATACCCTATGAAAAAACTTCTTTCTATTATAATAACTATGTTGGGATGGGGTAAAAATTACTAATGTGATAATGTATTAGTCTGTTTTCATGCTGCTGATAAAGACATACCTGAGACTGGGCAATTTACAAAAGAAAGAGGTTTATTGGATTTACAATTCCACATGGCTGGGGAAGCTTCACGATCATTATGGAAATCAAGGAGCAGCAAGTCATGCCTTACGTGGATGGCAGCAGGCAAAAAGAGAGCTTGTGCAGGAAAAATCTCCCTTATAATCACCACCAGATTTTGTGAGACTTACTATCACAAGAATAGCTTGAGAAAGACCTGCCTCCATGATTCAATTGCCTTTCACTGGGTCCCTCCCACAACACGTGGGAATTCAAGATGAGATTTGGGTGGGGACACAGCCAAACAATATCAGGGAGTATTCACGGACATTGCACCCCATATCCTGGAGCCCATTGAAAGAATTCTACAGGGGCCAGCCGTACTTCTCTATTGCCTTCTCTGCTGGTAAGTATTTCTCTCTCTCTCTCTGTGTGTGTTGGACAGTTATAAATTAGACCCCTGTATTTTTCTGCTCAGGCTGCCATAACAGAATACCACAGACAGAGTAGCTTAAACAACAGAAGTTTATTTTCTCATAGTTCTGGAGGCTACCAATCTAATATCAATGTGCTGGCTGAGTTGGTTTCTTTTTTTTTCTTTTGAGACGGAGTCTCTCTCTGTCGCCCGGGCTGGAGTGCAGTGGCCGGATCTCAGCTCACTGCAAGCTCCGCCTCCCGGGTTTACGCCATTCTCCTGCCTCAGCCTCCCGAGTAGCTGGGACTACAGGCGCCCGCCACCTCGCCCGGCTAGCTTTTGTATTTTTTAGTAGAGACGGGGTTTCACCGTGTTAGCCAGGATGGTCTCGATCTCCTGACCTCGTGATCCGCCCGTCTCGGCCTCCCAAAGTGCTGGGATTACAGGCTTGAGCCACCGCGCCCGGCCCGAGTTGGTTTCTGGTGAGATTTCTCTTCCTGGCTTGCAGATGGCTGCCTTCTCATTGTGTCCTCACATTGCCTTTGTGTACATGTATTTCTGGTGTCTCTTCCTTTACTTTTTTTTTTTTTTTGAGACAGTCTCGCTCTGTCAGTTAGGCTGAAGTGCAGTGGTGTGATCTTGGTTCACTGCAACCTTTGCCTCTCGGGCTCAAGCTATTCTCATGCCTCAGCCTCCTGAGTAGCTGGGACTACAGGCGTGTGCCACCACGCCTGACTAATTTTTGTGTTTTTAGTAGAGATGGCTTTTCACCATGTTGGCCAGGCTGTTCTTGAACTCCTGACCTCAGGTGATCTGCCTGCTTTAGCCTTCCAGAGTGCTGAGATAACAGGCGTGAGCCACCATGCCTGACCTTCTCTTTCTTTCTTTTTTTTTGAGACGGAGTATTGCTCTGATGCCCAGGCTGGAGTGCAGCGGCGCGATCTTGGCTCACTGCAAGCTCTGCTTCCCAGGTTCATGCCATTCTCCTGCCTCAGTCTCCCAAGTAGCTGGGACTACAGGCACCTGCCACCACACCCTGCTAATTTTTTGTATTTTTAGTAGAGATGGGGTTTCACCATGTTAGCCAGGATGGTCTCAATCTCCTGACCTCGTGATCCTCCTGTCTCGGCCTCCCAAAGTGCTGGGATTACAGGTGTGAGCCACTGCACCCGGCCCCTTCTTCTTCTTTTTTTTAAATAAGGACACAGTTCTATTGAATTAAGGCTCCTCCCTTACAGCCTTATTTAATCTTAATTACCTCCTTAAAAGCCCTATCTCCAAAAACAGTCACACAGGGGGTTAGGGCTTTAACATAGAGATGGTGGACGGGGAGCACAGTTCAGTCCGTATCAACCCTTTTCAATCCTAATTGAGATGTGTGGAGAAAATCTCTTCAACAATTATTCTGACTACTAACCACTGTACTTTGTGGCACAGTTCCAGGGCAGGCCCAGGTGGTTTGCTACTGGTCACCTTTTTCTACCTTGTCCAGCCTTAAGATGTTTTACTTCTTGGAGGGTTTAGAATTGCTTGCAGTTCAAGTCTACACCTTACTAGAGTCACAAAGTGTCCTAAGTAGCAGAGCTGCCTTTGTGCATACCAGCACAGCTGGAGAAAGCTATCCTGGAACACAAGTTCTCTTTGGCTTTGAAGTTCACAGTTGGTTGACTCACTTTGGAGTCTCATCCTTCACTGGTGTTTTTGATTCCCTCATACCCAAATAAAACCCAGAAAGGATGACTTAGCACTATGTGCATTTGTTGATTGTTCAGTCAATGTGTGAACTGCATTTACCTTTTAAACCTTAGTCTCTAATTGCAGGAGAAAAGGTTTTTTAAGAATCAGCAAGTTGGTGGGGAGACATTTCTTTGGGTAGGGATCCTTGAAATCATCCTAGGCCTCCTTTAATATTGGCCTTGAGAATAGCCCTGATTTAGTCTCTTTGGATAGGGCCAGGAGGAGAGGCAGAGGAATATGTGGTCCTTCCAGAGGGCATCCTCAAGTTTGTAGGGGCTGCTGAAATCTATTCCTGGGTCCTGGGAAGCCCTGCCCTGGCACCTATGATGTGGTGGGACATCTCTCTCTCCTGACTGCCCCTCCTTGCTGTCTATTGCTGGCCCTCCTTTTCAACTGTACTAACCTTGCCCCAAGTTTTATCTATTTTAAAGATCAAGACTTCCAGGTGTACATTTTTGCAATTGCCAGCCAGATGACCGTAATTAGAATCTAATGACTTTTATCTGATTATCTTTTAACCGTAGAATCTTCTCACTACCACTCTGGAACACAAGTCTATATCTCTTTTGTTATTTCCATTTCTGATAATTTTACTGACAAAGCAGTGTTGGAGCTGTATCCTCTTATTAGTTGGACCATCTCTAGAAAATACAAAGGGAGCTGCAAGGAAAGCCTGGCCCACTGCTGGACCCTAAATGTGGCCAATACCGATCTGTTCAGTGTTACTCATTGGCGTATCCTTATATTGTTTCAAAATTCAGCGTCCACATGACTGGGCGTATATAAAGGTAAAATACTTTTTGGTAAAGTACTTACAACAAGTCACAAAATCAGCAAATAAAGCCTGCTCAGGCTAAATGGCATCACGTGTAGAAAGGTAATGAACAGCACCAGGAAGAACATGACAAGTAAATGAACGGTTAAGACAAGGCCTATGAGAGTTCTAATGAGGAAGACCTCATTGTAGAAGGGTGTGGCAAGAATTGCTTTGCAGAGGGGGTGGGCCCTGATGGGCCTGTTAGCATCAGCAGGAAGACCGCGAGTGAGAACTTGGAAAGAAAGGAAGGGAATGTGGCAGCAGGAGTGCAGGATAGCTTGAGAGAAGAACTGAAACCTTGTGAACAGTAATGATCACTGATTAGTTAACATTTATGGAGCCATTTTCTGTGCCTGGTACATTTTTTGGCACTCTATGTATGTGGTCCTATCTGACACATACCTGTGACCTTGGGAGGCAGACGTTATCCTCATGAGACAACCGGAGCCCAGAAAGTTTAGGTCATTTGCCCAGGGTGACTCATTCTATTCTCAACCCCTTCTTCTTTTTTTCTTTCCTTCCTTCCTTCCTTCCTTCCTTCCTTCCTTCCTTCCTTCCTTCCTTCCTTCCTTCCTTCCTCCCTCCCTCCCTCCCTCCCTTCCTCCCTCTTTCTTTCCTTCTTTCCTTCTTTCCTTCTTTCCTTCTTTCCTTCTTTCCTTCTTTCCTTCCTTCCTTCCTTCTTTCCTTCTTTCCTTCTTTCCTTCTCTTCTTTCTTTCTTTCTTTCTTTCTTTTCTTTCTTTCTTCTTTCTTTCTTCTTTTTCTTTCTTTCTTTCTTTTCTTTCTTCTTTCTTTTCTTTCTTTCTTTCTTCTTTTCTTGCAGATGGAGTCTCAGTCTATTGCCCAGGCTGGGAGTGCAATGCGCGTGATCTTGGTCACTGCCAAACCTCCACCTCCCCGGGTTTAAACTCGATTCTCCTACCTCAGCCTCCCTTGGGGGAGTAGCTGGGATTACAGGTGTACACCACCACACCCAGCTAATTTTTTGTATTTTTAGTGGCTAACAGGTTTCACCATGTTGGCCAGGCTGGTCTCACACTCCCTGACCTTGTTATCTGCCTGCCTCTGCCTGACCTGAAGGCCCCATGTTCTTAATCACCAACTGCTCCCTGTGGCGAAAGTGGTGTGGCCAATGCTTGGGTAGGAGATAAGATCTCCTGGATTTAACCACTGGAGAATTTGGTGGCCTAGGAAAGCGCAGAAAGTGCTTGGTCAGAATGGTAAGTATCCCTGGTCTACAGGCCAGCTACTGGACCGCACTGGCCCAGGTAATTCAGACCTGATGTTTGAGGGTTGTGGCACAAACCCTCACTGGGCAGGTAGCTTCTCTGAAAAGGACGATAACAGAATGACCTCCACCATGCGTTTCTTCAAGAGTAGGCCTGAAGCATTTACTGGGGAGGAAGAAATGTCTCCCAATATGGAGGAAGCAGAGAGAGAGTAAAAGGAAATAGGAGAGCAGGCTCTGAGAAGCAGAAATAATAATGTGAACAACAGGAGAGGCAAAGGAGGTGGGCGTGCGGCGTGGGTGCGGGTGGGTGAAAGCACAGATACATCATTATTGTTATAATCAAAGGGAGAGCGGATACTGGAGAGAACATTTCCTGTTAATAAAAGATCTAAAATGATGGAGGAAAAGGACAGTAGCTGAGAGGCGGCCTTCTTTGAAAAATATGGCCACTAAAAGGAATTCACCTTTCCAATTTGCACTGCACTTTATAGTTTCCCAAGTGCTTTTTCATCTATTATTTATTCTGACATCAGTGCTGTGAAGTATGGCATTATCAACTCTGTTTGACATATAAGGAGGTAGGTTTTAGAAAGGAAAGGTCCTATTTGAGGTCCTATGACTGGTTAGATAGAGCTGGGACCAGAACTCAAGTCTTAGCCCTGCTGGACTTCACCCCCATCATAATGCCAGGAGGACAAACAGAGTCATCACATAGTAATTCAAACTTTGGGAAAGAAGCTGCAAGAGCTGGCTAGGAAAAGTTGAACGTGGTGGAAAATTTCTGGGGAATCTATTAATGTATAATAATGGAAAGTTTATTGAAATTCATCCAGTTAAGATTGAATTTATACAAACACTTTATTAATTTATATTCAGGTGACCAGAAAAAGTGACTCAATATCAAGAGTTCGTATTATCTGGTATTCCTTGTTCTAGCTGCAGAAGAGTAAAGATTAATTCTTGATCTTTTTTAATGGTCTGATGATTTGCCTTTGCTCTCTTTCCCCAAGGGAAAAAGTTTCTGTTCACTTTCTCCTTAATGATAGCACTTTGCATTTGTTTAATGTTACCGAGTTTCTATTGGTAGTGTACCCTACAGTAACAGAGGCCTCAATGAATTTAGGAGTCCAGTTTCCACTGAGCTTGCCATAGTTCATATTTCTTTCTGCTTTTTCTATATTGGCATGCTGATATCTGGAGAAGCATCAGTTTGCTTCTCCCAACGCCCTTTATTTACACAGATAACTCAATTTCCAGTGTAACCCCTCTTATTCCTAGTCTTGCTATTTTGCCCTTATTCTTCAATCAAACCACTGATATCTGGAATTTTATTGTCTTTCCACATTATTATTTATTGCTGTGTAACAGATTACCCCAAATTTTATAACAAATTAAAAAAACATTATCTCATAGTTTTTGTAGGTTGGGAACCAAGACACTGGGTTGATGTCTCTCACAAGGTTGCAGTTAAGCTATTGGGCTGCCATCATCTGAAGGGCTCCAGGATCCACTCCCAGCTCTCTCAGGGCTGTTGGCAGGAGGCTTTAGCTCATTCCCATGTGGGCCTTTTTATAGGACTGCTTATGACATGGCTTCCCTCATAGTGAGGGATCTAGGAGAAAGAGGGAGAGAGAGAGAGTGAGAACAGCAGGTGGAAATCCCAGTTGGATAACCTAATCTTGGAAGTGACAATTCTATCACTTCATCCATGTTCTAATCAATATATGTGACCCAGTAAATTCAGTCCACACTCAGAGGGAAATGAAACTCTACCTTTTAAGCAGAGGAGTATCAAAGAATTTATGGACATATGTTTAAAACGACCACATTAAATAATTATGTATAGTTTTTTTTTTTTTTTTTTTTTTTTTTTTT
>NW_016814053.1:1116246-1142450 GCF_001698545.2 Rhinopithecus bieti | reverse complement strand
AAATGAGATGATGAATGTGAAAATGCCTTTTAAATTGGAAAAATGCCAGGCGAGATAGTAACTATTATGTGACATTCATAATTAGTAGTAAGTGGGGCTTAGAGAATTAACTACTTTTTTTTTTTTAAGACAGGGTCTTGCTCTGTCACCTAGCTGGAGTGCAGTGGCATGATCATGGCTTGCTGCACTGTCAACCTCCTTGGCTCAAGCAGTTCTCCCACCTCAGCCTCCCTAGTAGCAAGAAGCACAGGCACACACTATGCTGCCCTGCTAATTACAATTTTTTTTCTTTTTTAGAGACAGGATCTCGCCATGTTGCCAAGGCTAGTCTCAAACTCCTGGTCTGAAGTGATCCTCCCACCTCAGCTCCCCAAAGCGCTGGGATTACAGAGGTGAGCACTGTGCCCAGCAATTATTTACAGTTTTACAACTATGTGCCTAGACATTTGCTAGGCTTTAGGGATTTCACAAGGTTCTTGACCTCATAAAAATTTGAGTTGAGAAGCCATGCTATTTTCTTCTATTTCCTTTTTACTCCCTTTTGCCCAGGGATATGCCACTGAGATCCAATCTGGGAACTCACCTCTTCTCTAACACCATACTAATGGCAGCTGGTGGCCTAACTCAGTGTCAGAAAAGTTTCATTTATCTGGAGCCTGAACTGGAGGAAAACTGAGGTCCTTTTTAAATATTATGACTCTATCTGAGATTTTTGGAAAGTCAAGGGTTTTGTGGTTGTCCCACAGTTCTTTGGATATTTCGGTTTTCTTTTTAAAATCTTTTTTCTCCTTGTTCTTTAGTTTCAGAAGTTTCTATTGATATACACTGTAGCTCAGAAATTCTTTCCTCAGCTGTGTCCAGTCTACTAGTAGGCTTGTCTAAGGCATTCTTAATTTTTGTAATGTATCTTTGATCTTTAGCATTTATTTTTGGCTATTTCCTAGAATTTCCTTTCTCAGTTTACATTACCCATTTGTTCTTGCATGTGGTCTAATTTTCCCATTACAGCCTTTAACATATTAATCATAGTTGTTTTAAATTCCCAGTCTGATAATTCTAACATCTCTGCCATATCTGACTCTGGTTCTGATGTTTGCTCTGGTCTCTTCAAACTTGACTTTTGTCTTTTAGTTTGCCTTGTCATTTTGTTGTTATTGTTGTTGAAAGTTGACATGATATACTGGGTGTATTAGTTTGTTCTCACATTCCTATAAAGAAATACCTGAAACTGGGTAATTTATGAAGAAAAGAGGATTAATTGGCTCACAGTTCTACAGGCTGTACAGGAAGCATGGCAGCATCAGCTTCTCAGGGGAGGCCTCAGGAAACTTCCAATCATGATGGAAGGCAAAGGGGGAGTTAAGCATCCCACATGGCCAGAGCAGGAGCAAGAGAGAGGGGGAGGAGGTGCCACACACTTTTAAATGACCAGATCTCACAAGAACTCACTCACTATCATAAGAACAATACCAAAGGGGAAACCCACCCCCATCATCCAATCACCTCTCACCAGGCCCCACCTCCAACACTGGGAATTACAATTTGATATGAGATTTGGGCAGGGACACAGATCCAAACCATATCATTCCACCCCTGGGCCCTCTCAAATCTCATGTCCTTCTCACATTGCAAAATGCTATCATGACTTCCCAACAGTCCCCCAAAGTCTTAGTTCATTCCAGCATCAACTTGAAAGTCCAAAGTCCAAAATATCATCTGAGACAAGGCTCGTCCCTTCTGCCTATAAGCCTGTAAAATAAAAAAAAAAATGTTAGTTACTTCCAAGATACAGTGGTGGCATAGGCATTGGGTAAATACTCCTGTTCCAAAAGGGAGAAATCAGCCAAAAAACGGGGATACAGGTCCTATGCAAGTCTGAAACCTAGCAGGGCAGTCATTAAGCTTTAAAGCTTCAAAATAATCTCCTTTGATTCCACGTTCCACATCCAGGACACAATGGTGTGAGAGGTGGGCTCCCAAGGCTGTGGGCAGCTCCACCCCTGTGGCTGCTTTCATGGGCTGGTATTCAGTGCCCGTGGCTTTTCCAGGTGCATGGTGCAAGCTGCCAGTGGATCTACCATTCTGGGATTTGGAGGATGGTGGCCCTCTTCTCACAGCTCTGTTAGGCAGTGCCCCAGTGGGGACTCTGTGTGGGGGCTCCAACCCCACGTTTCCCCTCTGCACTGCCCTAGAAGAGGTTTTTCCATGAGGGCTCCACCCTTGCAGCAGGCTTCTGTCTGGACATCCAGGCTTTTCCATACATCCTCTAATATCTAGGCGGAGGCTCCTAAGCCTCAACTCTTGCACTCTGCAAACCCACGGGGTTAACACTTCATCAAAACTGCCAAGGTTTATGGCTTGCACCCTCTAAAGGGCCTGCAGCAGCCCAAGTTGTAACTGAGCCCCTTTGAGCTATGACTGGAGCAGCCGGGATGCAGGGAGCAGTGTCTTGAGGCAATACAGGGCAGCAGGGCTCTGGGCTCAGCCCATGAAACCATCCTTCTTAGGCCTCCAGGAGGATCTGCTTAGAAGGTCTCTGAAATGCTTTCAAGGACTTTTCCCCATTGTCTTGGATATTAGTACTTGGCTCCTTTTTACTTATGCAAATTTCTGCAGCCTTTGAGAGAGTTGGGATGGAGGTGCCAAACACTTTTAAATGACTAGATCTCCTGGAAACCTACTCACTATCACACGAAAAGCACCAAGGGGGAAATCTGCAAATCACCTCCCACCATGCCACACCTCCAACACTGGGGATTACAATTTGACATGAGATTTGGGTGGGGTCACAGACCCAAACCATATCACTGGATACAAATAAACCTCTCATAAATAGGCCTTAAGTGATGTGGTGGTAAGGTGTGGGAGGAGGGGAAGCAATCTGTAGTGTATGATTTGCTATGATTAGGGCTTTTAGTGAGCCTGTGCCCTTGGACTGTGAACTTCACAAGTGCTTCTCAGTTTATTCCCTTCTGAGGTTGGACAGAATGGCTAGGGAGTGCTGCAGTTGGGTGTTTCCCTTCCTTTGGGTTGGTTAGGTCTAATAAACCCCAATAGGTTAGGCTCTAGTAACCATAGTTTCTCTTGAGGGCAGGCCTTGATAAGAAAAACAAAATGCTCTGGTGCATTTCAAAATGATTCTTTTCCCCCTTTCCTGACTGGAAGCCAGAAGGGATTTTCTCCAGTCTTCTCTCTGAGAATTTGGTAGAGGTTCTGGAGGTAAAACTCACAAAAATGTGGGGACCCCCCATGACTGGATACCCAGGGAGTTTGTCCACACTGAGCCTCCAGCAGTTCATGAGTTTTCCTACCCTAGAACTAGTTCCTGTGGAAGTTTATGCTCTGATAAGTTGCGATTCTCCGTATCTGTCTGTCTCTTCAATTTTATGGGCAGAAGTTTGCCTCATGACCTCACTTCTCTGACAGATCTAGGAGGAGTTTTTGGTTTTTCAGTTTTTGTTCATAGTTCACTTGTTAGAATAGAGTAGTGACTTCCAAACCTTACATGCTATACCATAAGCTAGGGGTTTTGTAACATCATCACCACAATCATCATATCATATTCTTTCTGGACTAATCATCATATCACATTCTTTCTGGACCATTTTCTGCTCAGACTTATTGAGCAATCACTATGTTCCAGACGGTATTCTAAGTATTCTATCTGTATTGTGAACAACCCTATGAGAGTAGCACGTACTGATTTAGTTTGAGTTGCCTAGGAGCAGAGTCTGCAACAACATTTTGTATACATGAGATTTATTAAGAGAATGCTTTTAGGAAAAACTAGTAAGGGAGAGAGGGAAATAGAATAAGGAAAGAAGGTGCTACTTAGGGGTGGGATTTCAGGTGTGGTCTCAGCCTGATCCACTGGGAGCTCTTGAGTGTAAATTGCACTATGTCCCACTGTTGAGGAAGGGAGCAGGGCTATTGCACCCTTGTCCTATTAGTTACAAATCATGGTGAGGGCCTTCCTGCCTTTTCCATTTTTACAAACGAGGAAATTGAGGCACAGAGAAGTTGAAGAATTTGCTTGAGGCCACATGGCAAGTTAGTGGTGGAATTGAGTTTGGATCCCAGACATTCTGGCTCTCAAGTTATATTTTTATATTGCGTTTTATAAGGAACAACCAACTACTTCTCTTATTTGATCTTCCAAAACTCTATGAGGTAGTTGGGTACCAATGATTATTCCTGTTTTTCAGATGAGGAAACTGAAGATCAGATCTAAGTTTTTCTTTTTTCTTTTTTTGAATTCCAGGTCCGGGTCTTCTGTCTCTCTGTAGTGTCATTCTCTCATAAATCACTTAGAGATTGTTTCACTGACCAAATGACATAATATAAAATAACAATCACCTGATTTAGGAACATACAACTTGAAAACTATAGAGTTTCTGTATTCAGGTGATTCACACGATTTAATGGAAAACCTTATCTGGTCAGTAGGGGAGTGTTCCTAGCTCTTATTCATGTGTTACTTTAAATCACTGGCTGGTTTTCTCTTAAGTGAATAAATTTCCTGTTTTGTAATTACAAAGTAATAACAAGAACAGCATTCTGGTATTAAAAAAATTATTTATTTATTTATTTAATTTTTTCAAGACAGGGTTTCACTCTGTTGCCCAGGCTGGAGTGTAGTGGTGCAATCTCAGCTCACTGCAGCCTCAACCTCCTGGGCTCAAGTGATCCTCCTACCTCAACTTCCTGAGTAGCTGGGACTACAGGCATGTGCCACCATGCTTTGCTAATTTTTGTATTTTATGTAGAGATAGGGTCTCACTATGTTGCCCAGGCTGGTCTCAAACTCCTGGGCTCAAGTGATCCTCTTTGGCCTCCTGAAGTGCTGGGATTACAGGAGTGAGCCGCCACACCCAGCCCAGTATTCTGCATTTAATTCCTGATTGAAGAATAGTTAGAAGAGCTTATACCAGGTGGGAATTCAGGATCTTATTGGGGAGAATCATACAATTATTTATTATCTTCATTAATATTCTGGGAAAAAAAGGAATTATAAGTTATGAAGAGGTTATAAATTTCAACAGAAAAGAGGAAGGAGAAACTTGGGAAAAAGCTATTTCATCTGGGGCAGCATAATTTGAAACAGAGCTTTTAATAAGTAGGCTTTTGGAATTAGTTTCTTGAAAATCTTAAGAATACAGGAAGAATGCAAACAATGGAAGTTTGCACTGAAATACTGAAACAGCGCAAATTGCTGAAATGTGTGGTCTACATTTGCTGGTTCTGTTTCTTATTCCCCAATTCCTTTTAAATCTCGCAAAACCTGATTTCTAGTCATTTGTCAATTGCTCCTAGACTTATTCTCTACTCTTTTCCTGTTTTGTCTGTATCAAACCTACATTTCTGAGTAAGTGTGGACAATGAGAGGAACTGGCAGAGGATGTCAGGTGGTTTCTTTGGCAGTGGCTCAGTCTCCTTCATGATTCTAGGTTCTACAGCCCTTTTTCTGTAGTTGCAGCTCATGATAGGTAGTCTCTGCCTTTCTGATTTCCACTGGCAGGCCTGGCTCCTGGCTTTGGTATCACCCCGCTGTCTTGTGTCCTATCAGCCCTAGCAGTGGCAAAACTTCCAGGTATTGCTAATCTCTGCATTAACTCATTGTCTGTTTAGCTTCTCAGCTCTTCTACCACCCAAGTATTGAATTCCCTGTATTAAATTCTTCCTGCTTGAATTGTCTCCTTTCAATTTTATTTGTTGTTTTTATTATTATTTTTATAGAGATAAGGTCTCACTCTGTCACCCAGGCTGGAATGCAGTGGTGTGATCATAGCTGATCTTGAACTCCTTGAATTCCTGGGCTCAAGCAAGCCTCCTGTCTCAGCCTTCTGAGTAGCTGGGACTACATGTGTGAGCCACTGTGTCTGGCTAATTAAAAAAAAATTTGGTAGAGATAGCATCTCACTATGTTGCCTAGGCTGGTCTTGAACTCTTGGCCTTGAATAATCCTTCTGCCTTGGCCTCCCAAAGTATTGGTATTACAGGTGTGAGCACCATGACTGGCCTTCAATTTTTAATTATTTGTGCCTGTTATAGTTTTGTTCTCGCACTCTTCTTCTCCCCTCTCCTCCCCTCTCCTCCCCTTTCCTCTCCTCTCCTTTCCTTTCCTTCTTTGACAGGGTCTCACTCTTGCCCAGGCTAGAGTACAGTGGCGTAATCTCGGCTCACTGCAACCTCCACGTCCCAGCTTCAAGCGATCCTCCTGTTGCAGCCTCCCTAGAAGCTGGAACTACAGGCATGCAGCATCACCACTGGCTAATTTTTGTTTTTAGCAGAGACAGGATTTCGCCATGTTGGCCAGGCTGGTCTCGAACTACTGACCTCAGGTAATCCACCCGCCTCGGCCTCCCAAAGTGCTGGGATTACAGGCATGAGCCACCGCTCCTGGCCTCCTCTGCATATTCTTTAAGTGAATTAATCGACTCTCATGCCTTCAACCATCATCTCTGACTTATGTGTCCTTTTCCTTAGTAACATTTTTCTAACTGTCTAGAGGATGTCCCCACCTGGCAATGCCTCAAAAACCTTTGAGCTCTAGATGCCCCAAATTACTTAGAGGATGAAGGTAACTTCTGGGTTGAGAAACATACAGAGCTTTAACACCAGTGGCAGGGTATAACGACAAGTAATAAAGAATAAAGAATACTGTGGGCAATTACATGAAATTTAGGTGATTTTTCTGTTTTCTACCTGCATGGCTCTGGTCTGGGATCTCAAGCTGAAATGCCAGCAGAGTCCAGGCAAATACCGTAATTGCGTGAAGGGATGGGTAAAAGACAAATGGTCTCTTTTTTTTAGGAGATGGAATCTCGCTTTGTTGCCCAGGCTGGTCTCAAACTCCTGGGCTCAAACAATCCTCCTGCCTCAGCCTCCCAAAGTGCTGGGATCACAGGCATGAGTCACTGTGCCCAGCCTTTTTTTTTTTTAAAGAGAAAAAATATTTTATTTTAGGTACATGGGCAGGTTTGTTATATAGGTAAGCTTGTGTCATGAGGGTTTGTTGTACAGATTATTTTGTTACCGAGGTATTAAGCCTGGTTACCCAATAGTTATTTTTTCTGATCCTCTCCCTCCTCCCACCCTCCACCCTCTGGAAGGCCCCAGTGTCTGTTGCCCTCTTTGTGTTTGTGTGCGCTCATCATTTAGCTCCCACTTGTAAGTGAGAACATGCCGTATGTGGTTTTCTGTTCCCGTAGACAGACAATCTCTTCATTTATGTTCATTTGATAAAGAAATACTTTGTGTGCATATTAAAACATAGGGATACTCTTCCCTTTCATAAGAAACATGTTCTCTTCCATTTTTCAGGAATAATTCTGCCTTCTCGGTCTATCTTTTGTTTTCCCATTTAGTAGAGACGTAAGTACAGAAAAGGACTTTTCTCTTATAAGGAAACACCATGCATGCATGAGGCTGATTGTCAACTCAAGGGTGAAAACTCACCCTCAGCCTCACCTGGGGAGGTTGTAGGGCCTGGGGAAAGCTGGAGAGGGTGTGCGCTATCTAGAGCAGCTGCAGTTACTCAGTTCCAGTTGAGTGCTGCCCTACAGAAAATAGATCTGGTGTTGCCAGATTAAAACAATTTTTTGTTTGTTTTGTTTTGAGACGAAGTGTAGCTCTATCGCCCAGGCTGGAGTGCAGTGGCGTGATCTCGGCTCACTGCAGCCTCTGCCTCCCAGGTTCACGTGATTATCCTGCCTCAGCCCCCCGAGTAGCTGGGACTACAGATGCCCCCGGCCACCACGCTCATCTAATTTTTGTATTTTTAGTAGAGATGGGGTTTCACCATGTTGACCAGGCTTGTCTCAAACTCCTGGCCTCAAGTTATCCCCTCCCCCCGCCTCAGCCTTCCAAAGTGCTGGGATTACAGGCGTGAGCCATTGCGCCTGGGGATCTTTCGACTTTTAAGAGAAGCCAGGAATCTACATTTTTATATGATTATTTCCTGATTTGAAAACACTTGGAGACGTGTACTATATCTGATTTTTTCTTGGATTTTCCAGTTATATCAGCAAACCTCCGATTTGAAAACCTATTTACGCCTATGTTGTATGGAATGTACTGCATCCATGGCCATTTTCTGGCATCCTATTGGGTTCAGCCAGTAAGAGGAACAGGTAGGAGGTGGAGGAAGGGAGGAGAATGGCGTCTCCAAGTAGATTGCTCTCATGGCTGGGCAGTGAAGATCACTCCTTTTGGACCATGGCTTTGGCTGTCACTGAGGAAATTATTAATCAAGTAACATTTCAACTTGATGCCTAAAAAAGCTAGGTCTACAACTCACAGGCATGTCCTTGACCAATCTTTGTATAGAGTTTTGCTTTCATTTATTGTTAGAAGCATGAGTTTACTTCTCATTGATCCGTTTTCATCAGAAGTGGGACCTTATTTCTCATTGGCTTCACGGCTTCCAGCTTTTTTATATAATAATGCCAGTAACTGGCCTGTCTTTTGCAATTAGTGGTTTTAGATGAGTAGAAAGTTACTTTTATTTTTGTTTTTTAAAATATTTAATTTTTGTGGGTACACAGTAGGTGTACATATTTATGAAATACATGAGAGGTTTTGATACAGGCATGCAATGTGTAATAATCACATCATGGAAGACAGGGTATTCATTCCTTCAAGCGTATATCCTTTGTGTTACAAAAAATCCAGTTATACTCCTTCAGTTATTTTAAAATGTGTAATTAAAGTATTTTGAGTATAGTCACCCTGTTGTGTTATCAAATATTAGGTATTATTTATTCTTTCTACGTTTTTTGTAGCCATTAAGCATCTCCACCTCCCCTCTGCCCTCCACTACACTTCCCAGCCTCTGATAATCATCCTTCTACTCTCTATCTCCATGTGTTCAATTGTTTTGATTTTACATCCCGCAAATAAGAGACTACATGGGATATTTGTCTTTACGTGCCTGGCTTATTTCACTTAACATAATGACCTCTGCTTCCACCCATGTTGTTGCAGGTAACAAGATCTCATTCTTTTTTATGGCTGAGTAGTACTCCATTGTGTATAAGTACCACATTTTCTTTATCCATTCGTCTATTGATGGACACTTAGGTCGCTTCCAAATCTTGGCTATTGTGGACAATGCTGCAACGAACACGGGAGTGCAGCTGTCTCTTTGATATACTGATTTCCCTTCTTTTGGGTGTTTATCTAGCAGTGGGATTGCTGGATCACATGGTAGCTCTATTTTTAGTTTTTCAAGAAACCCCCATACTGTTCTCCATAATGGTTGTACTAACTTACATTCCCACCAAGAGCATATGAGGGTTCCCTTTTCTCTACATCCTCTCCAGCATTTGTTAGTTATTGCTTGTCTTTTGGATACAAGCCATTTTAACTGCAGTGAGATGATATCTCACTGTAGTTTTGATTTGGATTTCTCTGATGATTGGTGATGTTGAGCACCTTTTCATATGCCTGCTTGCCATTTGTATATCTTCTTTTGAGAAATGTCTATGCAAATCTTTTGCCCATTTAAAAAATCAGGTTATTAGATTTTTTCCTATTGAGTTATTTGAGGTCCTATATATTCTGGTAATTAATCCCTTGTCAGATGGGTAGTTTGCAAATATATTCTTCCATTCCATGGGTTGTCTCTCCATTTTGTTGATTGTTCCCTTCACTGTGCAGAAGCATTTAAACTTAATGTGATCCCATTTGTCCGTTTTTGCTTTGGTTGCCTGTGCCTGTGGGGTATTACTCAGGAAATGTTTGCTCAGACTAATGTCCTTGAGATTTTCCCCAATGTTTTCTTGTAGTAATTTCATAGTTTGAGGTCTTAGATTTAAGCCTTTAATCCATTTTGATTTGATAGGGATCAAGTTTCATTCTTGTGCATGTGGATATCCAGTTTTCCCAGCACCGTTTATTGAAGAGACTATTTTCTCCAATGTATGTTCTTGGCACCTTTGTCAAAAATGAGTTCACTGTACATGTGTGGGTTTGTTTCTGGGTTGTCTATTCTGTTCCATGATCTATATATCTGTTTTTATGCCAGTATTATGCTGTTTTGGTTACTATAGCTCTATAGTATAATTTGAAGTCAGGTAATGTGATTCCTCAGGTTTTTTTCTTTTTGCTCAGGATAGCTTTGGCTTTTCTGGGTCTTTAGTGGTTCTACATAAATTTTAGAATTGTTTTTTCTATTTATGTGAAGAATGTCATTGGTATTTTGATAGGGGTTGCATTGAAACTGTAGAATGCTTTGAGTTGTATGGACATTTTAACAATATCAATTCTTCCAATCCATTAACATGGAATATCTTTTTTTGTGTGTGTGTGAAAAAGTTTCTCGCATCAGTGTTTGATGGTTTTCATTGTAGAGATCTTTCACTTATTTGGTTAATTCCTAGGTATTTAATTTTATTTGTGGCTATTGTAAATGAGATTATTTTTTGATTGATTTTCAGATTTTGATTGTTGGCATATGGAAATGCTACTGAGTTTTATATGTTAATCTTGTATTCTGCAACTCTACTGAATTTGAATTTATCACTTCTAGTAGTTTTTTGGTAAAATCTTTAGGTTTTTCCAAATATAAAGTTATATAGGCTGGGAGCGGTGGCTCACGCCTGTCATCTCAGCACTTTGGGAGGCTGAGGTGGGTGGATCACCTGAGGTTGGGAGTTCGAGACCAGCTGACCAACATGGAGAAACCCCATCTGTACTAAAAATGCAAAATTAGCTGGGCGTGGTGGCACATATCTGTAATCCCAGCTGCTCGGGAGGCTGAGGCAGGAGAAACGCTTGAACCTGGGAGGCAGAGGTTGTGGTGAGCTGAGATTGCGCCATTGCACTCCAGCCTGGGCAACAAGAGTGAAACTCTATCTGAACAAAAAAAAAAAGGTTAAATAATTTGGAAATAAGGATAATTTGACCTTTTCCTTTCCAATTTGGATGCCCTTTATTTCTTTTCTTCTCTTGTCTGATTGCTCTAGCTACGAGTTCTAATACTATGTTGAATAACTGGTGAAAGTGGACAGCCTTGTTATGTTTCAGATCTTACAGGAAAGGCTTTCAGTTTTTCCTCATTCAATATGACAGTAGCTGTGGGTCTGTCATATGTGGCTTTTATTATGTGGAGGTATGTTCCTTCTATATACATTTTTTGGAAGGTTTTTTTTTTATCATGAAGGGATGTTGATTTTATCAATGCTTTTCAGCATCAGTTGAAATGATTAAATGTTTTTATCCTTCCTTCTGTTGATGTGATAGATGATATTGATTGATTTGCATATGTTGAACCATCTTGCATTCCTGCAATAAATCCCACTTGGTCACGATGAGGGATCCTTTTTTTTTTTAACTTTTATTTTAAGTTCAGGGGTACATGTGCAGGTTTGTTACGTAGGTAAACTTGCATCATGGGGGTTTGTTGTACAGATTATTTCATTACGCAGGTATTAAGTCTAGCACCTATTAGTTATTTTTCCTGATCTTCTCCCTTCTCCTATCCTCCACACTCCAAAAGGCCCCAGTGTGTGTTGTTCCCCTCTATATGTTCATGTGTTATCACCATTTAGTTCCCACTTACAATTGAGAACATATGGCATTTGGTTTCTGTTCCTGTGTTAGTTTGCTAAGGATAATGGTCTCCGACTCCATCCATGTCCCTTCAGGGGATATGAGATGAGTGATCTTTTTAATGTATTGTTAAATTTGGTTTGCAAGTATTTTGTTGAGGATTTTTGCATCAATATTCATTAGAGATAATGACCTGCAGTTTTCCTTCTTTGATGTATCTTTGTCTTGTTTTGGTATCAGGGTAATATTGGCCTCATAGAATGAGTTTGGAAGGATTCCCTCCTCCTCTATTATTTAGAATAGTTTGAGTAGGATTGGTATTAGTTTTTCTTTAAATGTTTGATAGAATTCAGCAGTGAAGTCAGGTCCCAGGCTTTTGTTTACTGGGAGACTTTTTATTATGGCTTCGATCTTCTTACTTGTTGTTGGTCTATTCAGGTTTTGGATTTCTTCATGGTTCAATCTTGGTATGTTGTATGTGTATGGAAATTTAACCATTTCCTCTAGATTTTCCAATTTATTGGCACATAGTCGCTTATATTTGCCACTAATACTCTTTTGAATTTCTGTGCATCATTTGTAATGTCTCCTTTTTCATCTCTAATTTTATTTATTTGAGTTTGCTTTCTTGTTTTCTTTATTAGTCTGGCTAAAGGTTTGTCAACTTTGTTTATCTTTTCAAAAAACCAACTTTTTGTTTCATTGATCTTTAGTGTTGTTTTCTTCATTTCAAAGTCATTTATTTCTACCCTGATCTTTATTATTTCTTTTCTTCTAATTTTGGGTTCAGTTTGTTCTTGCCTTTCTAGTTCTTTCTTTCTTTCTTTTTTTTTTTTAGATGGAGTCTTGCTCTGTCACCAGGCTGGAGTGCAGTGGCGTGATCTCAGCTCACTGCAACCTCTGCCTCCCAGGTTCAAGTGATTCTCCTGCCTCAGCCTCCCGAGTAGCTGGGACTACAGGTGAGTGCCACCACGCCTGGCTAATTTTTGTATTTTTAGTAGAGACAGGGTTTCCCTATATTGGCCAGGATGGTCTTGATCTCCTGACCTTGTGATCCACCCGCCTGAGCCTCCCAAAATGCTGGGATTACAGGCATGAGCCACCGTGCCTGGCTGCTTTTCTAGTTCTTTAAGATGCATTGTTAGGTTATTTTTTGAAGTTATTTTTTGACTTTTACTTTTCAAAAATAGTATTTGCAGTTCATAAACATACTAGGTCTTTGCTCTCATTCCCTCATTTCCCAAGATAGAATAATCACAATAAAACATTTTGGTAGTAGCCCAAATTAGAAAACGTAAGATCTACCTCTTAACACGTCCTTTAAGATGGTTTTAAAGATTTGCTTGTTTTTGCCCTTTGTACTCTGCAGTTTCCTGATCCCTCATGTTTCTTTCAATTCTGTCAGCTCCTTCCTGGTTTCATTTCTTTATCATTCCAGATGAAATTTCATGGCACATCAATTCTTCAATCTTCCTTGCTGGCATCCTTAATTCCTTTGTTCCCTTGTCTGTCTGTTAGACCTGTCCTGCAACTTCCAATTCATATCTTCTTAACGTCTAGGGAGCTCCATCTCCAAAGCCTGACAGTCTGAGAAATGCTGGAGGCAGTCACACAACATACACATTTACTGGTGTAGATGAAGGTTTATAGCATCCAATGTCAAGGCAATGTACAACTCTGGCAACCCTTTAACATTTTCTTCTACCTCTCCAAGTCTTTGCAGACTCCCAGCTCCCCTCTAGCTATCTCACTTTTTGTGGACAATCTTACCTACTATTTTCCTACCTACTGAAAAGACAGACAGTAATTGTTCTATGTCTACATTTGGCTCATCAGCATCAGCCTTCACCTCCTGCTGCCATGCTTTTCAGGATGAGTCTCTCCTTCCCATGGCTCATCTGTGAGCTGAAGTACTACCCTCCAGTCTCTTCCATGACCTCACTCTATCGAATTTCCCTTCTATTTTCTGTATTTTTATCCTCTTCCTGTTCAATGGCTTCTTCCTTGCCAAATATAAACACTTTCAAATCTACCCCATAGAAAACAATGGCAACAAACACACATCTGCTGGTGGCCCAATGCCTGTTGTAGATATTCCCCTGCTCACCTCTAACTCTCTTCTTCCCTTCACAGTCAAATCTCATCACAAGGCTGTCTACACTGCCTACCTTTGTTTGCTCTTCAGTCATCAGAAATCTATTTTCTTCCCCATCTTGGAAAGGTTATCAATGACTTTCCAGTTGTTAAATTCAATAGACACATTTCAGTTGACATTTTATTTAAACCTTCTGGGCCATTTGACCTTTTTGACCACTCCTTTCTTGAAATTCTTCTCTACATTTTCTTGGCACTGTTCTCCTGTTTAATCTAGTTGTCTCATTCCTTCTCAATCTCCTTTGTTTAGTCTTTAAATATTAGTTTCCCTTAGGGAAATCTTCCTCAACCTCTTTCCTCTCAACCTTCTTGTGTTCTTATTTTCTACCTTCTTCTTGGGTAGTCTCATCTCTGCTCATGACTTCACTCACTTACATGAGTTACTTCCAAAGACACTGTGTTTAGTCTACTGTCTCTGGAACTCTAATCTAGTGTATTTAATGTATTTTATTTATTTATTTTTTTGTGAGACAGAGTCAGCTCTGTTGCTCAGGCTGGAGTGCAGTGGTGCGATCTCAGCTCACTGCAACCTCCATTTCTCAGGTTCAAGTGATTCTCCTGCCTCAGCCTCCTGAGTAGCTGGGATTACAGGCACATGCCACCATGCCCAGTTAATTTTTGTATTTTTAGTGGAGACAGAGTTTCACCATGTTGCCCAGGCTGCTCGAACTCTGACTTCAAGTGATCTGGCTGCTTCGGCCTCCCAAAGTGCTGGGATTACAGGCATGAGCCACCACGTCTGGCCTATTTAATATATTTTTTGGTGGTATATTCCAAAGGTACATGAAAACACTTTTAAAACTTAACTAGCTCATTATGTCTCCTTTTGGTGATCTCCATCCCCACCCAAACTTCGGGGAATTCCCACCAGTCCTTATTTCTGTGAAGTACACTATCAAAACCCAAGTTCCCAGGATAGGAAATTTGGGCATTATTCTAAATTCCTCCATTTTTTTTTTCTTCTTAGAGGTAGAGTCTTGTTCTGTTGCCCACGCTGGAGTGCAGTGGTGTGATTATAGCTCATGGCAGCCTTGAATTCCTGGGCTCAAGTCATCCTCTTGCCTCAGTCTTCTGAGCATCTGCGACTATAGGCGCACACCACCGTATCCGGCCTAACTTCTTCCTTTTACTTTGCTTTTTTCTGAGCTTGAAGTTAATTAATCTTTTCTATTCTGTTCTCTAAAAATCTTTGGTACTTTTCTCCTTTTTTCCATAGCCGTTGCTTCTCCTCTTTAAATTTGGACTCTCCTGCTTTTTCTTTCAGAAGATTTCTGAAGCTGTGTGACCTGCCTCCTTGCAACTGCCAGAGCTGCTCAAAGCTCCAGGATTCCCTGCTGGGCAGCCACATACCTGCCAAAGCATCATGTTCAAGGCTCTCAAGAAACTGTCACGGAGAGCTTCCCACTTCAGGAAAAATCCCTTGCTTGACTTATTCAGAGATCATGGAGGCCAATACAATTGCAGACCAGAGGAAAAAAATCTGGCTATGTTGCTGTTAAAACTCAATTCAAAGACTCAGGCTCCTTGAGCTCCCTGCAGGGTGATTTTACTATTTCCCCAGAGGTAACCCAACTGGAGTCTATCTGACTGTGCCAGTCCAGATTTTCACATTTTGTCTTTTTCCTCTATCTTATCACTGGGGGAAACAGCTTGGAGTTTATGTTCATGAATACAACCTCCTCACTGTTTTGCTTTTTTCCCCTAGTGTCTCAAATCTTTTCCTGCTTCCTATCCTCTCCTCAGTTGCCAGTGTGATTTTTCTACATTCTCTTGGATCCTTTCTTCCCATTTCCCATACGCAGCGCTTGACCAAGAACATAAAGGTGGGCTGCTGGGCCTGGGGGAAAAAGTGTAACATGTAGTTCCTCCTGCCCAAACTTTGGGGCTCTGTAATACCAACCTTCTTCATTCCATTAGGCAAAGCTCTAAGCTTATTTTCAGTTTCAGCTCAAGCTCAATTTCCACCGTGATTTTCCCAGGCAGATTGTGCCTTCCAGCCTGCTCCTCACGCTTTGTACAAACCTCTCCTGCCCTTCAGCAACCCCTTCATTGTCATTGCTCTTTGCCTGTGTGTTTTCCCACAGCAATATAAGCTCTGTGGGGGCAAGGATTTGCTTGTTTTCTTCTTGATGTTTCCAGGGCCAGGCACATTCTAGGCAGTTAATTAAAGCTTGTTGGATGAGTGAGTCAAACTTTACATCCCTCTCCATAAGCAATTCAAAAAATCCAAATCAATAAAACACAGGCATCCTCTCATTTGGATACATCATCATCTATCTGGTTATTTAGAAATATTCAAACTTCCATTTTTTTCATTTCCCAAATCCCCAAATTTAAAAAATTCAAAGTCTTGGTTTTTGCTCTCCTTCTGTTTTTTTTTTTTTTTTTTTTTTTTTTTTTTTTTTTTAAGACAGAGTTTCACTCTTGTTTCCCAGGCTAGAGTGCAATGGCATGATCTCGGCTTGCTGCAACCTCCACTTTCTGGGTTCAAGCAATTCTCCTGCCTCAGTCTCCTGAGTAACTAGGATTACAGGCATGTGCCACCATGCCTGGCTAATTTTGTAGGTTTAGTAGATTTGGGATTCTCCATGTTGGTCAGGCTGTTCTCAAACTCCCGACCTCAGGTGATCCACCCACCTCGGCCTCCCAAAGTGCTGGGATTACAGGTGTGAGCCACTGCATCCGGCCCCTCCTTCTTAAATGGCCTAGAGTTTACTTCCTATCTTCCATTCCATTAGTACCATTTACTACCATGCTTATCAAGTTCTGTTTTCTTTCACCAGAGACTAAGTCTGACTCTTCCTGCACTCGGCTGAGATCCTGGGCAGTGGGGACGAGTGTGGGCTGTCACTGGAACACCCATGGAGAGCTGCAGAGGGCAATGTAGAAGAGGGAGGAAGCTGGTACACGTTGCTAAATGTGCCTAGTGGATCCTTGTTGTCTGAACCTGGATAAGTGAAGTTTTAGAGCAGGAGATTTATGGAATATGTGTTTAACAGAACAGCTCCCAAACATTTAATGATCTAGTTTAATCAGCCAAAAAGATGGAAACAGGGTGGTGGTTTGGCTGATGTTTTGGACCTGTCTGCTCACAGAGGGTGGCAGGAGGGCTCAGATGTGGGCAGTAAGGAAGCAGCTGCTGAATGGAGGTGAGAGAGCACAGAGCAGCGTATATATGGGGCACCATTCTAGGTCAGGATCAAGGAGACCAGTAGAAGGTAGCTGGGCAGTCAGTCAATGAGTATTTATTGTATAACTACTGCATAACTGGTAGAACTCCATCCATGGGTCTGAATTTCAGAAGCTGGATTTTAGTAACCAGATGGAGACTAAAGGCATAGAGCCTGTGGTAGAGGAATTGGACATTGGGCAGATTATAAAAGCAGGGACAGTTACAGGGGCCCAAGATGGGAATCTTATTTATAACAGAGTAAGGCAGGAGCATAACTGGTGTCTTAACGTGAGAACATGAATAGAATATAATAGAATATATTTAATAGAATATCCTTGACTAACATCAAGGATAGATTCTTTCCCTCACTTACAAGGGTTAAGTCTTTAATAGGTAGAATTTCAGACATCATGAAAGATAATGGATAGTATCTCACATTTATTGAGCACTTACTATGTGGTAGGTACTGTTCTAAGCACTTGATGTGTATTGTTTTATTCAGTTTTCACAACAGTTCTGTGAAGTCAGATGTACTATCATCTTCATTTTTTTAGAGGAGGAAACTGAAGAATGGAATGATTAAGAATTAACTTATTCAAGGTCATGTACATATTTAGTTAGTGATGGAGGTGGCATTTGAATCTAGGCTCACCATTTTTTAGCAGGAGACCCCACTTCAGATTCAAATTCACCATATGGGTAATTGACAGCTTTGCGAATCTGACTCCCAGATGTACTGTAGCCTTCAGGGTACAGACAATGCTCAGTGAATATAGCTGTCTTACTAAGCGTTATTTGTCTATTGCCTCCACCTCTCTATTTCCTCTGCATACCCCACTGTCTTCTACCCTGTGGATGGTCCTGATGTTAAGCATTGAAAAGGCAAAGACAGAATGGGGAAGGTTGAGAGTAAAGCAACAAAAATGATTCAGGAAAGAAAGGGATTGACATATGTGGGAAGATAAAAAGAGATATATTTATCCGACTGGGTTGGGTGATAGCTAAGAAAGGATGTGAATACCCAAGAGGGCAAAGAATGGGCCAGATCTGTCTTTTCTCTAAGGCACTTTACAGCTCCAGCATCAATCCTTCTTTCTCTGCAGTCTCTTACTGAAATCCAACAAGGATTTATTGGGCGTAGGAGGCTTCACTTTTAGATTCAATGTGTTTTCAGAGGCTGTGTCTTAAGTGGATCAGTTGTAAGGCAAAAACCCGAGGGCACCTGAGCTATTGCCTCCATCTGAGCTGATGTATTTTGGCATCCTTGTTGGAAGTCATCAGATGAATGGGATAAGATAGGAAGATATGATTTTTATACCTGAAAGGGACCTTAAATATCATAATCTTCATTTTATAGGTGCAAAAAAGAAGCTCCAAGCAGTTAAGTGATCTGTGCAAAGTCATACAGTGAATTGGTGATGGGGGCGGTGGGGAGGCATCCTGATTGGAAAGAACAGCTTAAACAAAACTGCAAAAAAGGGTCGGGTTCAATCATCACACAGATATATTGAAGGATCCCTTTGTACAAAGCCCGACTCTAATCTCTGAGATCCTGCCAAAAGTGCGACAGACAAGGTCCATGCTCTCCTAGTGCTTTCATCTTCATAGAGATGATAGGAGCTGTTGGCAAAGCCCATGTTACACCCAACCATCCTCCTTCCTGGATCGGTACCCAAGCAGCCAAAAGTCGATTGATAAAAACATAGCCCTGCCAAAGGGTCTCTATTTAATTCATGAGTACCTATCTCCAATGAGCACTCAATATAGCCCAATGGTTTTATTATACTTCTTTAATATTTTGTTTTCTTTCCACTTGTAGTGATTTCAAAATATCTTGGCAAATTCTTGGGCATTTCTTTCATTAAGAGATAGAGTCTATGTCCTGTTTTCCGGAATATGGGCAGCTCTTCATGACTGCTTTCGTGACTTGAACACAGCTGAAAGGATATCAGGTAACTTCTGAGGCTAGGTTAGAAAAAGCCATGAAGATTCTATTTATTTATCTTACAACATTGGACACCTTAAGCTGCCATGTGAACACACACACACACACACACACATATATATACATAAACAAATTATATATGTATGTGTATGTATATATATGAATAAATATTTAAAAATATATATAAAGAGAGAGAGAGACATCTTTGAGGAGCCCCAGCTGTTGCCTCCCCAGCTCAGAAGCTAGCCTTACATCTGAATAGGCCTTCACGATGACCCCAGCACCACTCACCATCTGACTACAAACTTATGAGGGATCCTAAGTGAGAACTGCCTAGCAGGGCATATTTGACTTCCAGAATCATAAGTAAAATAAATTATTATATTCTTGTAAGCCACCATTTTGGGGTCATTTATTATGTAGCAGTAAATAACTGGACCACCCCCCTCCAAAAGTGCGATTTCATACCTTTTCTTTTTTCAGATCTCTAGCAGTGCTTTCTCACTTCTTACTTCAAAGGAAATGATAGTCCTTTGTCATAATGCATTGAGAAAACAGAAGCAAGCAATCAGATTTCTTCATCTCCCTTCTCCAAACCCACCTCCCTCCCAGCATCTGTACCCAAACTATCTACCCTCTTGCCAGAGAGAATGAGGGGGTGAGGTATCCCTCCCTCATCCTACCAAAGGCCAACCCTCCATTTGGGCAGATAACCTCACCTTGGCTAAATGGTTGCTTCTACTCTGAACTTTGAACCTTGAGATTGTGAGATAAAGATACAAGAGGACCAGAGCAGACTCACTGTGGCAGCAGAGTTGAGGACTCAATGGCTCAGTGAGAGCATCAGTGTGGCCACTGTCTGTGCATGTTCTAGGTGGCGTGGTCATCACCCTAAGTTTCTGTGGTATCATGGTGGTGCTCTGGGCTGCCTTGGACCCTGCTCATTTTTAAGCTCGTTCCCCAGCCTTCCCATCAACTTTGTTAGCCATTTGATGCCTTCAGATGCATTTCTTTTCTATTTAATATAGCTAGTTTGTTTCTAGTTTTTTTCAACCAAGAACCCTGACATATAGAGGAGTGATCACTCATTCTACAAAAGGTCTTGTTAAGGAATGTTTTTCTTCCTTCCCTGTTTCCCTCCCTCTTTTCTTTCTCTACTTCCTTCCTTTCCTCCCCTCCCTCCCTCCCTCCTTTCCTCCCTTTTCTTCCTCCCTCCTTCCGCCCCCCTTTCCTTCCTTCCTTCCTTCCTCCCTGCCTCCCTCCCTCCTTCCTGCCTTCGTTTCCTCTCTCCTTTTCTTCCTTCTTTCCTTTTTTTCTAATGGAGTTTTCTCTTAAAATGTTTATTTATTAAAGAAAGATATAAAGGAGAAAACAAAAGGGCTCATAAGTATGCTTCACAATAACCTTTTGTGGACAATTTCCATTTCTACTTTGTTAATGAAATAACTGCCACATAAATGTGGTTAGAAAATCTAAACAGTGTCAGTAGACATACACTGAAAATGTGCCGCCTTTCCTAGTCTCTCCCTCTTAAGGAAACTACATTTATATAATCACACACAGACATATCACATACTTTAAAAATAGCACCATTTGTGTCATTCGTTCATTCATTCATTTATTTTTTGGGTCTAGGTTCTGTTTTAGGGATATACTGATGAGCAAGACAGATATAATTCCCATCTCCAAAGAGTTTGCATTTGTGGGGCATACAGTAACCTTCATGAGGACCTTCAAATGCATCCCTTTTCCTTGCCCAAGTTCTGACCAAATTGAAACATAAAAGAAAAGATTGACAGATTACATCATTTACCTCTGTTATTGCTAAAGCCTATGTTGGAAATATAGGATAGTGTGCAAATCGCGTGGACTTCCTAACTCTGATGTCCGGAGTTGGGCAGCTGTACCCACCCAGTCACCAGCAGGGCTGACCACAGCAGATTTCCCCACTGTGGGGACTGCCTGGTGAATATCCTGGAGAGAAGAGAGCTCCTGTTCCCTGTGGACTTCTCTCTCTAAAGAAGTAAAAGGGAGTTGCTGAGCAGAGCATGTCCAGTTATTCTTCTGAAATTCGCCAATCACACAAGTCCCTCTATCTCCCCTGGGTTGAGTGCGTCAAGGGGCAGAGAGAGCTCAGCAATGTATCACTGCCAGGGTTCCCTCCATACAAAAGGAGAATTCAGAAGAGGGAACAAGTGTTCTCTTTGCACAGGGAATAAAGAGTAATCATCCCATAACCAAACATACAAAGGTAAAATCCCACTGTGACAAGTCCCTTAAGTGGGGGTTCATGGTAATTAATCATTTATTGATGGGCATTTGTCATCTTATTTTACTATTACAGAAATGTAGCAGTGAACATTCTGGGACATTGATCTAATAACATATTGTCACCTAGCTAGTGATAGGTGAATTCCCAGGAGTGTAGTTGCTGGATCAAAGGAAATGTGCGTTTCAAATTTTGATAGCTATTACCAAATCGCTGTCCAAGAGTGTTGTACCAATCTCTATTATCATTAACAGTATAAAAAAGTAGTTACAAGCTAAAACAATGGATGTCCAAAGTCTGTTTTATATTATTATTATTATTATTTTCATTGTATAAAAGCACATTTTAAATGAAAATGTGTTTTCATTTAAAACACATTTTTTACAGGCACTGTCAACCAGATGCAGAATCAATTTTTTTTGACTGTAGATGATTTAGAGTTAGGGTCAATTGTGTTTGGTGAGACATGCTCCTCTATCTTCTTCCTGGGATTGAGCGATTCTTTGGTTTGATGAGTAGGGAAGAAGTTGTGCTATGAGCTGCTTCACTGCATGAGCTCTGAGACTTCCTGTTTAAAAGCACTGCAAGACCTGCTGACCCCGTTTCTTTCCCGATGTAATTATTCTTTTGGAAAGTTGGAAAGTTGGCACTAACTTTAAGGTATGTGAAACACAAGGATCCAGTATGGTTGAAGCTTTAGAACCAAGATAACCATTCCTTTTTCTATCAAACAGCCTGGCAGGGGATCAGTTTGCCCCTTGCCTCTTGCTCTGCCATTAAAAAAAAAAAAAAAAATCAGATATATAGTTTTTATTTATCTATTTATTTTTCCATAGGTTATTGGGGTATAGATGGTGTTTGGTTACATGAATAAGTTCTTTAGTGGTGATTTGTGAGATTTTGGTGCACCCATCACCCGAGCAGTACACACTGCACCCTCTTTGTGGTCTTTTATCCCTCGTCCCCTCCCACCCTTCCCCCCAAATCCCTAAATTCCATTGTATCGTTGTTATGCCTTTGCGTCCTCATAGCTTACCCCACGTATTAGTGAGAACATACCATGTTTAGTTTTCCATTCCTGAGTTACTTCACTTAGAATTATAGTCTCCAATCTCATCCAGGTCACTGTGAATGTCGTTAATTCGCTCCAAAGTCTGTTTTAAATGATTCATATGGAAAGTTCAATTTATGCCAAGTAATATAAAATGGTAACAGGTAAGTTTGTAGAGTGTTTTCTGGGCACTTGACTCACATGATCTTATCTAATACTTATTCCTATGAGGTGAGTATTATGATTTCCATTTCACAAATGATGATATTGAAGCTAAACAAGGTTAAACTGCCCAAGGTTGCAGGTATTTTTTTGTTTGTTTGTTTGTTTGTTTTTAAGATAGGGCCTCACTCTGTTGCCCATTGGCTTGAACCTGGCTCACTGCAACCTCCGCCTTCTGGGTTCAAGCGATTCTCCTGCCTCAGCCTTCTGAGTAGCTGGGACCACAGGCAGGCGCCACTATGCCCACCTAATTTTTGTATTTTTAGTAGAGATGGGGTTTAACTATGTTGGCCAGTCTGGTCTTGAACGTGATCTGCCCACCTCAGCCTCCCAAGGTGCTGGGATTGCAGGCGTGAGCTACTGCGCCCCGCCCAAGATCAGTTTTTTTTTTTTTTTTTTTTTTGGAGACGGAGTCTCGCTCTGTCACCCAGGCTGGAGTGCAGTGGTACGATCTCGGCTCACTGCAAGCTCTGCCTCCCGGGTTCACACCATTCTCCTGCCTCAGCCTCCCGAGTAGCTGGGACCACAGGCACCCGCCACCACGCCCAGCTAATTTTTTGTATTTTTAGTAGAGACGGGGTTTCATCGTGTTCGCCAGGATGGTCTCGATCTCCTGACCTCGTGATCCAGCCGCCTCAGCCTCCCAAAGTGCTGGGATTACAGGCGTGAGCCCCCGTGTCCGGCCCAAGATCACAGTTTTAAATGACAGAGACAATTTAAACCTAGGCTGGCTGGTTCCTGCTTTTGTTCTCAACCTTGGACTCCACAACACTGCATGGTAACTCTGCAAAGAAGAAAAGATGGTAATAAAATGTAGTGCTGAAAGAAGATGAATTCTCTTAAGAAAAGGTACTGCTTTCATGCAAATAGTCCTGATAATAAAGACTATGAAGAAATCCTTGACATTGTGTAGCATATGTAAGAAGAACTGCTAAATAAAATGTTCTCCAAAGATTTGCCTGAAACATCAGCTGGGTTTTGATGCTTGCTGGTTGTTTAAAATGTTTATTCATGTTGAACAATGTTTATTTATTGAAAGTACCATCTATTTAAATCAAATTTTCTCCATAACTGAATATTTATATGGATGCTTTATTGAATATTCCTAAACATTTTGCCCAAACCACAAACGATTTATTCACAGTTATAAGTGTTTACTTCTTTAGAGTAAAAAATTGGTTAAAAGGAACTTAAAAGCAAATTGACATTTCTGTAGTTTGTGAACATCTGCAATGCGTTCGGCACATTAGCTGCTAGATATTTCTGCCTTAGCAAATGGTTAGATATTCTAATTATTTATGTTCAATAAAATATTTGAAATTTACACAGCATCTCTTTTATTGTGTCATATAACAGCAGCAGCTCTTGGCTCAGGGACAGGCCACTAGATGGATTTAGAGATTTTTCAAATACCTCAGCTTTGTGCCAGCATTTAATTAGCTGAAACCCCATTTATTTCATTGTACACTCCAGCACCGTGAACATTAGGCCTTAAATAACCCTGGGCTGAACAGATGCCAGTTTGAACTGTGCAAAAAGCAATAAACAACGTTATGTAGTGTCTCACAGTTTCATTCACTGTACTGACGGTTCCAAGAAACCAGATTTGGAAACTTTACTGATATCTATAAAGGATCATTGAGCCTCTGACTGATGGACAACGATGTACTTATCTTGCTTAGGGGAAGATGAGTGGTCTGCAAGTCCAGAGGACTGGGGGAAGCCTTGATGTCCTCACCTGTAAAATGGGGCTTCAGGGGAGGATGACCAATGGTCCTCTGGATGGAACTTTGGTGACCTCTTTTGCTATCTCATCTATGACTCCAGTGATTTGACAGGATTCTAATCATTGAGTCCCAAGCCTGAGAGGGACTTTGGTGCTTCCTTTCTTTGTAAGTGTGTCAACTACGTTGTTGCTGTTTCAATGATCTGTATTTTATTGCTCTTGAATCAGATGGGGGCCCTGTTTTCCAGGATTACACTGAACATCTTTGCTCCCCAAACACATGGACCTTTTGGTGTCAGCCTTAAAAGTGCTCTGTCTTGGTAGTGAACATGTTGGGCAGACTGAGAATGAGCCAGGTTGGAGCAAAAAGGGACATACGTGCCAGGAAGGTGGCTTGGAAGCCTGACTCTAGATGTCTTAACTAGCCCTCCTCTCCTTCCCACTCCATCCTATGAGCCTCACATTTTTTCTCTCTATCTCTAGTTTCTATTACAAAATTTTCATGCAGGAGCATAGGTCTTTTCATTATTTTTCCATTATAATATCTGTGATTATTGATTTTTAGTTACTCCTTGAGAGTGGTGATAATTTATTACTCATCTTTGGAACCCTAGTGTGTAGAACAGTGGCCCCTCCCTAAGAAAGAAAAGGTTTGTTGAATGAATGAATGAGTTCTGGAAGGATTTTAGGGAGCAATAATGATATCTTACATCTGCTTATACAGTAGCCCCCCCATTATTTTCAGGGGATACATTTCAAGAACCCCCAGTTGATGGCTGAAACTGAGGATAGTACCAAACCCTCTATATATATTACGTTTTTTCGATCTCATAACCCAGAAGGTGACTAAGTGACTAATAGTGTAGGCAGTGTGAATATGCTGGACCAAGGGTTGGTTCATGTCCCTGTTGGGATGGAGTGGGATGGTGAGAAATTTCAACATGCTGCTTAAAATGACATGCAATTGAAAACTTATGAATTGTTCATTTCTTGAATTTTCCATGTAACATTTTTGGGCCATGTAGTTAATCGTGGATAACAAATCTTGGAAAGCAAAATCTTGAATAAGGAGGGACTACTATATAGGGCTTTTCCAGTTTTTCAAAGAACTTTGATATTCTCATTTGTTTCTCAAAATTATCCTGTATTTGGGCTACCCAATCTTTCCTATTTTTACAGATGAAGAAATTGATATTCAAAATTTGTGATAGAAGTGAGTCTAGGTCTCCTAATACTAAAGTGTCATGTTGTACGAAACATACAATTTTAGTCTTTTTTGTTTTTATTATTTTAAAGTTACAAAGGTAAAAGATAAATGTGTTTTTGTTGTAAAACTTCAAGTAATACAGAAATATAAAGAGCAAAATGTAACTTCCCTTGTCCTACTGACACCATTCTTTGTCCTCCACACTGCTCCTCCTCACCCAGCCTCTACAGTGTGGTATGTATATACATACATAGGATCTGATTATTTATTTATTTATTTATTTATTTATTTATATTATACTTTATGTTCTAGGGTACATGTGCACAATGTGCAAGTTTGTTACATATGTATACATGTGCCATGTTGGTGTGCTGCACCCATTAACTCGTCATTTACATTAGGTATATCTCCTAATGCTATCCCTCCCCCCTCCCCCGACCCCACAACAGGCCCTGGTGTGTGATGTTCCCCGTCCTGTGTCCAAGTGTTCTCATTGTTCAATTCCCACCTATGAGTGAGAATATGTGGTGTTTGGTTTTCTGTTGTTGTGATAGTTTGCTGAGAATGATGGTTTCCAGCTGCATCCATGTCCCTACAAAGGACATGAACTCATCCTTTTTTATGACTGCATAGTATTCCATGGTGTATACGTGTCACATTTTCTTAATCCAGTCGGTCATTGATGGACATTTGGGTTGGTTCCAAGTCTTCGCTATTGTGAATAGTGCCACAATAAACATACATGTGCATGTGTCTTTATAGCAGCATGATTTATAATCCTTTGGGTATATACCCAGTAATGGGATGGCTGGGTCAAATGGTATTTCTGGTTCTAGATCCTTGAGGAATCACCACACTGTCTTCCACATTGGTTGAACTAGTTTACAGTCCCACCAACAGTGTAA
>NW_016814053.1:1097440-1113205 GCF_001698545.2 Rhinopithecus bieti | reverse complement strand
CCCTTTTTATTCATTTGATCTTCAATCACTGATACCTTTTCTTCCAGTTGATCGAGTCGGTTACTTAAGCTTGTGCATTTGTCATGTAGTTCTCATGTCATGGTTTTCAGTCTTTCAGGTCATTTAAGGACTTCTCTACATTGGTTATTCTAGTTAGCCATTCGTCAAATCTTTTTTCAAGGATTTTAGTTTCTTTGTGCTGGGTTCGTACTTCCTCCTTTAACTCTGAGAAGTTTGATCATCTGAAACCTTCTTCTCTCAACTCGTCAAAGTCATTCTCCGTCCAGCTTTGTTCTGTTGCTGGCGAGGAGCTGTGTTCTTTTGGAGGGGGAGAGGCGCTCTAATTTTTAGAATTTCCAGGTTTTCTGCACTGCTTTTCCCCATCTTTGTGGTTTTATCTACCTTTGATCTTTGATGATGGTGACGTACAGATGGGGTTTTGGTGTGGATGTCCTTTCTGTTTGTTATTTTTCCTTCTAACAGTCAGGACCCTCAGCTGCAGGTATGTTGGAGTTTGCTGGAGGTCTACTGCAGGCCCTGTTTGCCTGGGTATCAGCAGCAGAGGCTGCAGAAGAGTGAATGTTGCTGAACAGAAAACGTTGCTGTCTGATCATTCCTCTGGAAGCTTCGTCTCAGAGGTGTACCTGGCCGTGTGAGGTGTGAGGTGTTAGTCTGCCCCTAGTGAGGGATGTCTCCCAGTTGGGCTACTTGGGGGTCAGGGACCCAGTCTGTCCATTCTCAGATCTCAAACTCCATGCTGGGAGAACCACTACTCTCTTCAAAGCTGTCAGACAGGGACATTTACATTTGCAGAGATTTCTGTTGCCTTTTGTTTGGCTATGCCCTGTCCCCAGAGGTGGAGTCTACAGAGGCAGGCAGGCCTCCTTGAGCTGCGGTGGGCTCCACCCCGTTCGAGCTTCCTGGCCGCTTTGTTTACCTACTTAAGCCTCAGCAATGGTGGGCACCCCTCCCCCAGCCTCATTGCAGCCTTGCAGTTAGATCTCAGACTGCTGTGCTAGCAATGAGGGAGGCTCTGTGGGCGTGGGACCCTCTGAGCCAGGAATGGGGTATAATCTCCTGGTGTGCGGTTTGCTAAGACCCTTGGTAAAGTGCAGTATTAGGGTAGGAGTGACCCAATTTTCCAGGTGTTGTGTGTCATGGTTTCCCTTGGTTAGGAAAGGGGGTTCCCTTCCCCCTTGTGCTTCCCAGATGAGGTGATGCCTTGCCCTGCTTTGGCTCTCGCTTGTTGGGCTGTACCCACTGTCCTGCACCCACTGCCCGACATGCCCCAGGGAGATGGACTCGGTACCTCAGTTGGAAATGCAGAAGTCACCCATCTTCTGTGTTGCTCACGCTGGGATCTGGAGGCTGGAGCTGTTTCTATTCTGCCATCTTGGCGTAACCCCTGTATCTTCTGATTTAACATTTAATAATATATTTTGGAATCTCTTCCATGTTAGACATTCAAGTCCACCTAATTTTCCAACAGCTGCTTAGACTTCCAAGTATATGGGCATACCATATATATATATATTTTAAAATTGCTTCTCTTTTTATTGCATTTGAAGTTGTTTGCAACTTTCAATTTTTACAAACAGTGCAACATTTCGGATCCTTGTACATATATTTAACATACATGTACAACAATTTCTGTAGGATATGATTCTTATTTCATCTAAGGAGGAATTCAACTGCAAATGGCTGATTGAGTTTGTGTTTGTTGGTTTTCTTTGTTAAGAATTTCTTGCTTATTTTCAGTCTAGAACTCCTTTTTAGCAATTTAAGCTCATTTATCTTGTAGGTGGTTTTACCTCCCCTCACAGGATTCAGTGATGGCACATACTGCTTTAATTGTGTCCTAAGAGTAGGAGAGATATTACAGTTTAAGAGAGAAAGAGCATTTTTGGTTTTTCTTCTCCATACCTCATGGCAGAAACTGCTAAATATCCCCACAACCCAGTATCATTCACCTCCATGTTCTTTACTAACAACTCAGATTTTGTTTGGGGCTATACTGGAACAGTGTAGGCTGGTGCAGTGGCTCATGCCTGTAATCCCAGCACTTTGAGAGGCCTAGGCAGGATCACTTGAACTCAGGAGTTCGAGGACAGCCTGGGTAACATGGTGAAACCCCATTTCTACTAAAAATACAAAAATTAGTCTGGCATAGTGGTGGGGGCCTGTAGTCCCAGCTACTCGGGAGGCTGAGGTAGAAGGATTGCTTGAACTTGGAAGGTAGAGGTTGCAGTGAGCTGGGATCATACCACTGCATTCTAGCCCGGGCAACAGAATGAGACCCTGTCTCAAAAAGAAACAAACAAACAAACCCAGAAAAACTAGATTTCCAAGGCTTTCTTACAGAGTAACAGAATTCTTGCCATTGGGATGTAAGACCAGGAATGCTATTCTTTTCCTGAACAAAAGGGAAGGTTCAGTAGGCACATATCTTTACCTTTGGTCTTTTGCCTTTCCCCTTCCCTGGAAGAAAGATTCAGTGACTGGGGGTTAAGCAGTCATCTTGTGCCAATGAATGCAAAAGCCACATGCTAAAAAGGTGGAAGAGCCAGAAGTTAGAAGAAGCCTGGATCCTTTTGGATTCCTTGCACACCTGCTCCCATCATGCTGGGTGGGGTTGCCTCTGAATTTCTGGTTCTGTAAGAAAAATAAACCATAATTTGTGAAGACAGTATAGTCAAATTTCTATTGCATGCCACCAAACTCAGTCCTAACAGTCATACCTTAGTTGTTGAACAAACATGACTCTGCCCAAGTGAGTGAGTTATCTAAAAATTTTTTTTTTTTGTTTATTATACTTTAAGTTCTAGGGAACATGTGCACAACGTGCAGGTTTGTTACATATGTATACATGTGCCATGTTGGTGTGCTGCACCCATTAACTCGTCATTTAAAGTTCTTATCTCTGACTTTCAGAATCATGTGTTCCATGTCAAAGGCTTAAGTTTTAAAAAAATATTCTTGGCTGGGCAGGATGGCTTATGCCTGTAATCCCAGCACCTTGGGAGGCCGAAGCAGGCAGATCACGAGGTCAAGAGATCGAGACCATCCTGGCCAATACAGTGAAACCCTGTCTCTACTAAAAATACAAAAATTAGCTGGATGTAGTGGCATGCACCTGTAGTCCCAGCTACTTGGGAGGCTGAGGCAGAAGAATCACTTGAATCCGGGAGGCAGAGTTTGCAGTGAGTTGAGATCATGGCACTGCACTCCAGCCTGGTGACACAGCAAGGCTCTGTCCTCAAAAAAAAAAAAAAAAAAAAAAAAAAAAAAAAAAAAAAAAAATATATATATATATATATATATATATATACACACACACACACACACACACATACATACACACACACATACATTCTTATTTGTTGCTTATTTTGCTTGTTAGTTTTTAAGGTAATTATTTTTTGAACCACCATACAAAAAATTAAAAATATCCTGAGGATCATAACAAGCGCTTGTGCCTGCTTAGTGGGTTTTTTATTGTTTGTTTGTTTCTTTGTCTTTGGCATTGGGCCTTCTGTTCTATGGGAAACTGCATATAAAACTTCTAACATGGGAGGGCCCTTTTTCTCAGGAGCCCAGGAGGAAGACAGTGTCACAAGCCTTGTCAGGTTGTTATCTTTAGAGCATAGAGAGTGGATTATTTCCTCCTGGTACTAGGTTTGAAGTGGAGTGGTGGGGGGGCTGTCAAATGACAATAATGTAATATTGTTTAAAATAAATATTTAATCAAAGTAAAATCATGTGGGAGAAACATCTCTTTCACTTTGTTGACAGGTTGAATTTGCTTTCATTTAAAACAAAGTTTGAAAGTCCTTGATACTACATACTTTGAAGTGATTAATCCACTGGAGTCATTACCTTCCTGAGTCATTGAGAGAGGAATGAGTGTGTTTGGGTGGGGTGGGAATTGCTGGAAAATGGTGTGGGAGTTAAAATGAAAAAGTTTGGCATATATTATACATTTGGAAAAGAAGGATGTGTCAGTTTCCTGGGGCTGCCATAATAACAGACTGGGTGGCTTAAAATGACAAACATTTACTGTCTAACAGCTCTGAAGTCCAGAAGTCCCATGCAGGCTGCCAACAGGGCGATGCTCCCTCTGAAACATGCAGGGCTTCCTTCTTTGCCTCTTCCTAGCTTTTGATGGTTTGCCAACAATCTTTGGCAATTCTTGGTAGGTGGATATATTACTCTAACCCTCTGTCTTCAGATAGCATTCTCCCTGTGCATCTTCACATCATCTTTCCTCTGTGTCTATCTATCTCTGTGCCCAAATTTCCTCTTTTTTGAGACTGAGTCTTGTTATGTCACCCAGGCTGGAGTACAGTGGCATGATCTCGGCTCACTGCAACCTCTGCCTCCTGTGTTCAAGAGATTCTCCTGCCTCAACCTCCCAAGTATCTGGGATTACAGGTGTGTACCACCATGCCTGGCTACTTTTTGTATTTTTAGTAGAGATGGGGTTTTGCTATGTTGGCCAGGCTGGTCTTGAACTTCTGACCTCAAGTGATCCACCCACCTCGGCCTCCCAAAGTGCTGGGGTTACAGGCATGAACCACCGCATCCAGTCTCTCCTTTTTTATTAAATAAGACCACCACCATATTGGATGAGGGTTTACCCCCAATGACTTCATTTTGACTCAGTTACTTCTCCTCTCTTAAAAGGGTACTTGTGATTGTGTTTAGGGCTCACATGGATAATACATCTCAAGATTCTTAATCTTACCTGCAAAGTCTTTGTCATAGAAGGTGACATTTACAGATTCCAGGAATTAGGACCTGATATTGTTGGGTGCCATCACTTAGCTGATTGTAAGTCCTATGTGTGACAGACATGTAGCTACATCCTGGCATCAGGGATCCCCTCCACACTGGGCTGCCTGTCTTTCGGATAGGCCTTTGCCCCAGTGGGTGAACACTCTCCTTGTTATTACAAAGGTCCCTCCCATTCTCCATGGCCAGTGGCATGATAGCAGGAAGAACTGTGGAGACTGGTCTTCATGCTGTCAGAGATCTCTGATCTTAACAAGGCCACACTTAGCAATAAATGGCAGACCAGAGAATCTTGGCTAATTGCCCAGAGGTGCACTGAGGGGTATGTGTATGAGCGTAGTGGCGTCACTGCATCCTTGTTAAAGAGCCACATTTTCTCCCACCAACTTTAGAACTTGGCTTTTGCTCTGGACTCAGGGACAGCAGAGCACTGACTATGGGTAGAGGTTCACAGAAACCTCATTCTAACTGTGAGGTCCCTCTTACCTCTCAACAATAGAGTGTAGCATCCTTTCCTCAAGGTTCTGGTAGTCCTGGAGTTCCACTGCCTGAAGGCCATAGGAGGGAGAAGGAGGCCACAGACAGGGCTCAGGATTTCTTGCTGTAGCTCAGTAGAGTAAATTATTAGTTCAGTGCTATTCTATGTAGGGCACTGAGGAAGGTTTTGCTTGGCTTTGAAGTCTTCCTTGAGACCTATTATATCTTGCTAAAAGCCTCAGGGAACATTTTATTCCCCCATCTTGATCCCTGGGATTTGGCTATGCTGTTTGCTATTGATAAGGCTTTGGGAAAATAGTGTAATTTAACAAAGGTTATTGGTTTTACTCTCCTGGTGCTTCTTTAATTAGGCTGCTGACACCATGGAAGGCAGGGTTTTGACATTCAGAACAAGGGTTAGAGCTGTAGTTAGATCCAAACTTTGAGTCACTAAGGATCTAGGAGGTAACTTTCCTGTACCCAATTAGCATTTAAATTTGAATTAGTCAACGTGGCTCTTAGTATGCAGAATTTTACCTTCATTTACCTTTTCCAAACAGGAACTACAGTGGCACAAAGAGTTATCAATATATTAACAAAAATGTAGTTAATAGTAAAAACACATTTTACTTCTTGTCTTGCTTTATTAATAGTTCTTAATCCCTGTATACATTTATTCTGAACCTGTCTTTATTCTCCATCTCTCCTCAGTCCCAGGGAAGTCACTTAATCCCTTGCCCTGGGCTATGTTTACTTTGTAGTTAATACCCCTTGATTCATTAGGTTGAGGGCAGATGTATTGTCTTCGGAGGGTGGCTACCTCTCCCCAGGTGTATCCTTTTTGAGTTCATTGTGCTTGGTTGTTGCCTTACTGCATGCTTAACACTGATTTCCATTTGGGAAATGTAACCAGTGAAGACATTGAGAATGGTATATGAACATCAGCTGCTCTCAGGCTATGATCCTGTGACACTGGTGCTTTACCTCTGACAAAAGGCAGTGACCACAATAAATAAGTGAACAGATGGAATTATCTCTGTTTTAAGCGCTCTTCCTAATAGTTTTTAAATCATTGGCATCTACTATTGCAAGCAAACTCAAGCACCCAGAAAAATCACTGGCCAAAGTGCAGGTGAATGTTAATAGGAGACTCTGAGACTGTTGATCTGGCTCTAAGTTGAGAGATGGTTTTTCTGTGGACCCAGGTACTCATAGTTGTAATGCTGCTGAAGAATCACAAGCACTTGCTATATATAACATAATCTTTTTTTGTTGTTGTTGATAAAATTGTTCCTAAGATTTTGTGATGGAATAAATACATTTCATGTTTGCCATGCCAGACCCCTATTGACTTCTATAGGGATGGTACCATGTTTGGAAGGCCAAAGAGGAGACCCAGAGCCAGTGAATGAGACACAGGGTTTATCGAGGGAACTTAACACATTACTTCTTTTTTTTTTTTTTTTTCTCCCAAGATGGAGTCTCACTCTATTGCCAGGCTGGAGTGCTGTGGAGTGATCTCGGTTCACTGCAACCTCTGCCTCTCAGGTTCAAACAATTCTCCTCCCTCAGCCTCCTGAGTAGCTGGGATTACAGGTGCACACCACCACGCCTGGCTAATTTTTGTATTAAATTTCTGTATTTTTAGTAGAGACGGGGTTTCACCATGTTGGCCAGGCTGGTCTCAAACTCCTGACTTTGTGATCCACCCACCTCGGCCTCCCAAAGTGCTGGGATTACAGGTGTGAGCCACCGTGCCCTGCCCATATTACTTTTTTACAAACAGCAGTGGTTCTCCTATCCAGTGGCAGCAGGCTGGACAGGAGAACTGCTACTGTTTGTAAAAAGCATGCAGTTTATATAGCATTTTCACTTAGCACCCTCCCCTGAGCAGCCTCCACTGGCAATCTTCATTTAATCCAAAACAAAGGGCCTTGATCCCCTGTATGGCCTGTGTTCCATGGGACGGGCTGGGGTTCAGATGTTCCTCATAGATAAGGAATGAAACTCAGGGTTGGCCACTCCTAACTTCCTTAGGTTGGAATTCCAAACACACATTCTTCTTAGACCATAGTGTCATTTTCAGGGTATGCTTACGTTATTGCTATCAGGTGCATCTGCCATACAATGATGTCAAAAGAAAAGAATCTAAGTGACTGAACTAGAGGTGGTGTGTCAAGGGGCACCTGAAAACTGAAGACCAGATCACTCCCCAACTGAAGCAGAGTCAGGGTTTTGATTGGGTAGGGAAAGGTTGAAAGTTCAATCATTAAAACAACTTACTGTTTTAAAAGTTTTTATCATTTATTTATTTTTTTAAGCTATACTTGTTGGAATGGGAACTTGTGGTTTTAACAGGCAGTCATTTTAACAGAAACTTGCAGTTTGGGACTGTTCTTGCTTTCGTGTTCCTTGCTTAGACGCATAGCCATTGCAACAATATTTCTGAGGTCTTTTTTTTGGTAAGCCTTGTGGCTAGATGAAGTACATAGGAGTGGAAGAGATAGGAAAAAATCAACAAGGCAGAGACTGGGATGATTTACTCTGTTGACAACAGAGTAAAGGGCATATTCTGTAAAGGGCACTAATGCTTCCAGTCCTTTCCCACTTTAGCATTTTTTGAGAACTACAAGGACACATGATTAACCTCAAGTGAATTCCACGTGTTGAAAGCTATAAATTTGCTAAACTCAACTGTTGAGATTGAAGAATTTGGTAATTTTAGACATACCCAGTCTCTCTTTACTTAAGAACAGAGATAGTAATTCAGCCCAGTCTAATGCAGCTGAAGGTGTTCAATAACATTTATTGAAAACCTTCTTTGTGCCAGGCACTTTACATATATCTTAAAGATGACTTAGGCTGGGCATCCTGGGTCATGTCTGTAATCCTAGCACTTTGGGAGGCCGAGGTGGATTACTTGAGCTCAGGAGTTCAAGACCAGTATGGACAACATGGCAAAACCCTGTCTCTACAAAAAAAACACAAAAATTAGCCAGGTGTGGTGGCACATGCCTGTAGTCCCAGCTACTTGGGGGGCTGAGGTGGGAGGATCACTTAAGCCTGGGAGGTTGAGGCTGCAGTGAGCCATGTTTCTGCCACTGCACTCCAGCCTGGGTGAGAAAGCGAGATCCTATCTTAAAACAAACAAAAAAGATGATGTATCTACAAAGTAAAAAGTCTGAGGTTTAAATTTTTGAATAAATATTCTACTCAGGTGTAAATGCAACAGATGATTTTGGAGTGATTGTGAATGGTCGTTTTTACCTCCAGATGGCACTCGTGTTGCTCATGGCCCTGTTTCAACGCTGTGTTGGATAAAATTTATAGTACTCTATAAGTTATTTCACAATTTATGGACTTATTTTCATGTAGTTTTGACAATCCTATTGCATGTCTTTCAGTTCCAAGAGTTATGTCCCCTTCTGGGCTTGGCAGGATATTACTTTGTCAGTGGGCTGGCAGTGGAAGTTGGGGGCCCTGGTTCCCTCTTTATATAACCTGTATCCCTGATGATATGCATTTACTAGAGATTCTCTGTCCAAGCAATTGTTGTCTTCTGAAGAGATCATAAGATCGATGACACACATTTATTCTTCTGCTGTCATTGTCTAAAACATAGAGAAAATTCTTCTTAGTCTGCCTCCAGAACTAGTATTATGAACCATAAACATTAAAAAATTTAGTCTCATTGCTTTATGGTCATTTTGGATGAAAAAGAAACGTAGTTTTAACAAGCTTTGTTGTCCACATTATTTATTGGCTTTAACTGTGAATTTAGCTGTTCTCAGTCATCAACTTCTTTCTTTAAAGGAAAAAAATTCCCATTACTTAGGATAGACAAAAGGATATAAGAAGGAATGTCCACAGTGTTTTGTGCCTCGGCATGTACCATTGTTGGAATAAGGATATAAGCACATAAAGGGGCTACTTTGAAGATCATGGGTTTGTGAAAAACCACTCTGCTGTGAATGAGAAGGCATGTGTACATAACATAAATCAGAGGTGTTGTGTCACAGCGCAGTGTCAAGGCCAGGAAGCAAGTACGATGGGTGGAATTACTGTCTTTGGTTTTAGTAAACTGGCTTTGGGAGAGGGAGACAAGAAGGTAGAAGATGGAGCAGAGAAGAAACAATTATCTCTTAGGATTAAGACTATCCAGGTATAGCTATGATGGTTCACCACCATATCTGCAAATTTGCACATACGAGCAGTGTTCATATTTGTGGTTTTTTTTTTTTTTTTTTTGAGACAGAGTCGCTTTGTTGCCCAGGCTGGAGTGCAGTTCAGTGGCGTGATCTTGCCTCACTGCAGCCTCCACCTTCTGGGTTCAAGTGATTCTCTTGCCTCAGCCTCTTGAGTATCTGGGAATACAGGCATGTGCCACCACACCTGGCTAATTTTTGTATTTTTAGTAGAAATGGTGTTTGGCCATATTGCCCAGGCTAGTCTTGAACTCCTGTCCTAAAGTGATCTGCCTATCTCAGCTGCTCAGAGTGCTGGGATTATAGGTGTGAGCTACCACACCCTTCACAGTGTTTCTATTTGAATTTAGTAAAATTGAAGAACTTGAATGAGAGGAGCTATTTTGCCCCATAGCAAACTGATTTAAAGAACTACTTTTATAAATGCTTTTTTTTTTTTTTTTTTTTTTGTTTTTTTTTTTTTTTTTTTTAATTTTTTTGAGACAGAGTCTTGCTCTATCACCCAGGCTGGAGTGTAGTGCAGTAGTGTGATCTTGGCTCACTGCAACCTCCGCCTCCCAGGTTCAAGTGATTCTCCTGCCTCAACCTCTCGAGTAGCTGGGACTGCAGGTGTGTGCCACCACACCTGGCTAATTTTTTCTATTTTTCAGTAGAGATGGGTTGACCAGGCTGGTGTCGAACTCCTGACCTCAGGTGATCTGCCTGCCTTGGCCTCCCAAAGTGCTGGGATTACAGGCGTGAGCCACCATGCCCAGTTATTTTTATTTCTTGATCTCTAAAATAAATGAATCTCAAGCATGAAATGTAGATTGAAAACACTGTTGATCATTATAGCATTTTTGTTGTTGTTTTTTAATTCTTAGCACGTGAAATCTGAATGACTACTCTATCAAGAAAAATCATGTAAGCTCTGGCTTTGTGATCCCTAGCCACATACCTATTTAAGAACTCTAAGCACTGGGTCTGGGGAGGGCATTTTAATTGGAGCATTTGTTTTTCATGGGGTCTAGTTATTCAGATGTCTTCGCTTTCATTGTTTTCTGTCTCCTGCTAAGTACCATGGAGGCTGCAAAGCCCCCTTCTAGTCTGTATGAAGTGGTTTAGGGTAAACGCACCTGATAACAATAATTTAATCACACCCTTAGAATAACCCTGTATGGCAGATGCACCTGAATGTGTGCTGCTGAGCTTGGGAATCCGGGAGTGGCCAAATTGGAGAGTCCTTCCTTTTCAACGATTAACATCTGAGTACCCCCGACCCTCATATCTGTCCTGTCCCATGGAACACAGGCCATACAGAGGATTGAGGCCCTGAGGTTTGGGTTAAATGAAGGTTGCCAGATGGAGGTTGTTAGGGGAAGGGTGTTAAGTGAAAAATGTTATAGAAACTGCGTGCTGTTTGCAGGTGGTTGCATATACCTGATTCCAATTGTTACAAAGTTCAGCTGGAGACTTCCTTCTACCTGTGGCGTTCTCCCCCTACCCCTCTGGCCGCCCTCCCGAAGGATCCTTGTGGCGCCAGGCAGGAATGTCCTGCCTGGGGGCCCAGTGAGCTCCCAGGGCCTTTCCCACTACTTCCTCTACTCCTGTATTTCTCTCGACTCTCTAAATGGACGCAGCCCCAGGTAAGGTCGGAAACTTCTCTCGCAAACTAGACCTTCCTTTTCCCCAGTGGAGGTGTGTGTTCTGGAACAGAGGGTCTCCCTTTCCCACTTCCACAGTTGGGGCACTCACAGTATTTGGGGTGTCTCCCGGGTCCTGCAGGAACAGTCTGCTTCCTTCAGAGGGTCTGTGGGTCCTCTTGGGATTCCTGGTTTGTTCTTGCAGTTGTTCTGGAACTAAAATTCACAACGCAAGCCTCTGCATGCTGCTCTGTCCGTTTGAGTTAGAGCTGCAATCTAGTCCTGCCTTCCATCTGCCATGATGATTGCTGGAATCGTGAGCCAACTGTTAAACACAGCCCTCATTAAAAAGTAAATTATAGAAACTTCTAGTCAAATAAATTATATTGAGAACAAAAGGTAATACTTAAAACTCATCACTTTCTAATTATTCTATTACATTTTTCTGTTATCCATATTCACAAGGTTTATATGAAAATTATTATTTGTGTGCCCACTGAAATTCATGTTGAAATTGAATCCCCCATGTGTAGTGGGACTTCAAGAGCTAATTAGGTCATGAGGATGGAGACCTTATGAATGACATTAGTGCCTTTATGAGAAGAAGCTAGAGTGCTAGCTAGCTCTCTTTGCAGCACGTAAGGATACAAGGAGAATTTGGCAGTCTGCAACCTGGAAGAGGCCCTCACCAGAACCTGAGCCTGCTGTCACCCTGATCTCAGATTTCCAGCCTCTGGAACTGTGAGAAATAAATTTCTGCTGTTTATAATCCTCCCACTCTATGATGCTTTGTTGTAGCAGCCTGAACTGCCCAGGGTTATTTACTGTATTGTCGACTCTGTATGGTGGAATTACTATATAATGGTGTGCTACTGTACATCTCTTCTCAACTCCAGAGGTCAGTGACTTCACATTGACAGCTTAAAATCAGCCATGGTAGGAGGGCTTATATTACAAAAATCAGCAAATGTTACACATCAGGCCTTCTACCTCAACACCTCACTCACTGAGCCAGACACACTTACTATTCTTCAATAGTTCCTCCTCGCAACAGGATCCTCGCTATCTCTCCAGTGTCATTTCCTTCTAGTCCCTTCTGCATTGAAATGTATATTCCTGTGGACTGGATGAACGACTTGGCATATCCTTGGTGTGGATGTTGTTTCATGCCCCATGTCTTCATTTCAAAGGTCCTTCTTTTCCTTGTCTACTTAAGTGATTTGTTTTCAAAATCTACCGTAGAGGCCATCTCTGCTGAAGTCTTGCCTCCTCTTTCCAGAATTAGCCTTTTTCTCAACCAGCTCTGAATTGTGTGTAGTTACCTTTTTTATTTTTTTGAGTCGGAGTTTGGTTGTTGTTGCCCAGGCTGGAGTGCAATGGTGCAATCTCAGCGCACTGCAACCTCTGACTCCCGGGTTCAAGCAATTCTCCTGCCTCAGCCTCCGGAGTAGCTGGGATTATAGGCTTGTGCTACCACACCCAGCTAATTTTGTATTTTTAGTAGAGATGGGGTTTCTCCTTGTTGGTCAGGCTGGTCTCAAACTCCCAACCTCAGGGGATCTGCCCGTCTCGGCCTCCCAAAGTGCTGGGATTACAGGTGTGAGCCACCACACCTGGCCATGTACTTACTTTTATTATTGTACTTTTCCCACATTGAGCTGTGATAATTGTGTTTGCAAACTTTTTCCTGCTACATATGGTTGTTGTCTATGAAGATGCATCTATGTATTCTCAGTGTCTGAATCAATGCCTGGCGTATACAGCAGGCATACCTTCTTAGAGATGTCTGGAAAGAGTCTAATAAGTAAAAAAGCTAAGATAGGGACTGTTATGGGCTGAACTGTGGTCCCCTCAAATTCACATGTTGAAGTCCTAACCCTCAGTACCTCAGAATGTGACTGTATTTGGAGATAGGGCATTTAAAGCAGTAGTTAAGATAACATGAGGTCATATGCATGGGCCCTAATCCAATAGAACTGGTATCCTTATAAAAAGAGACCGGGACACAGACACATACAGTAGGAAGACTGTGCGAAGATAAGAAGACGGCCATCTACAAGCCAAGGCATGTGAGGCTTCAGAAGAAGTCAATCCTGCAGACACCTTGATCTAAGACTGCTAGCTTCCAAAATCATGGGAAAATAAATTTCTGTTGGTTTAGGCTGGGAGTGGTGGCTCATGCCTGTAATCCACCCACCTCGGCCTCCCAAGGTGCTGGGATCACCTGAGGTCAGAAGTTTGAGACCAGCCTGGCCAATGTGGTGAAACCTTGTCTCTACTTAAAAAAAAAAAAAGCAAAAATACAAAATACAAAATTTACCAGGCATGGTGGTGAGTACTTGTAATCCCAGCTATTCAGGAGACTGAGGCAGGAGAATTGCTTGAGCCTGGGAGGCAGAGGTTGCAGTGAGCCAAGATTGCACCATTGCACTCCAGCCTGGGCAACAGAGCGAAACTCCGTCTCAAAACAAAACCCCAAAAACCGTTGGTTAAGCTACCCAGTCTCTGGTCCTTCGTGATGGCAGCCCTAGCAAAGGAATACAGAAACCATACATAGAGAAGAGGTTTACGAGAGTGGCAATAGGGCACGGTGTGCAGCCCGTGGAGTCTGGTAAACCTTGGCCAAATCCTAGATATGCCACTTGTAAGTGTATAACCCTGGTAAGCTTACTTAAATTCTCTAAACTCAGGTTTATTGTATGTAAAATGAGGATAATAACATCTCAGGATAATCTAGGCTATTTTATTTATTTAATACCTTTTACTATATGCCATGCTCTGCTCTAAGCATTTTATAAATATTGAGGATTAAACAGGAATTATGTAATGTGTATAGCACAGTGTCTAGAACATAGTAACTGTATAACAAGCATCTGTCATTCATATGAGCTCTATATGAAATACTTTTGGGAAAAATTCAAATATTTCTCTAGAAAATTAAGACTGTTGTTTAGCAACTACCACAGTCTCTAATAGTTAAAGCACAGTGTGTTAACGATGGGTAATTCTGTCAGTATTTTTCTAGAAATAATTTTTCTATTAAATGTGTAATTTAAAAACGTTTGAATTTTGAAGTGCCAACTTTATAATGTCTCAGATTTCAATGTGAATGCATATTTAAAATACTAATATAAATCAATGGAATTGTAATTGGATTTGGAAAGATGTCTACATACGTACTTTAGCATTTCATAAAGGAAGGCTCCTCCGTGCCACACAATGACACACGCTCTTAACTCGTTAACAAAAAATTGTGTGCAGTTCCATATATAGACACTAGGCGGCACTCTTGTAAGGCAAACTCATGCTTCCCTACTAAAAATAAGTTTGGGTTCTGCTGGTAAAGTGTAGTCACTGAGCTGATTCTCTCATTTAGTAGTAAGATGTTCAACTTGCTAAGCATGAGAAATGGAGAAGAAATGATTTATTCAGATACTCTAAAACAGACATTACAAGTAGCAATCTTGAAACCCCTATGAATATGAGACTTAATGGGGCACCATATTTTGCAGAGTAGACCCAGAATATAAGAAATTATCAAACACTTTGGTGGACGTGGGTAGCACTCAATTCTGTTTTGAACATTTTAAGCTCAGTACTTATAGATAAGTCTTTAAAGTAATTTTTCTCATTTCCACTTTGTGCTTCCACATTCTGGTGCTATTTGGATAGAGGGGTACAGAAACGGTGAGAGAGAGAACACGTAGGAATGCAGTCAGGGCAACTTTCTTTTCACCTGCACACACTTCAGCTTAATTTAGCGCTGTATACTGCAAAATGCCACATAGGTTTAGGAGACCTGGGTCCTGATCAGCTCACCTACGGAGTTTGGTGTGTCTTAGGGACCTCAAGTCCTTAGGCAGATGAGAGAGGTGTTTATTTCTACTTTCTTTCTCTTTCCCACTGATCATCGCCCATGGTTACTCTTCCCTCTCATTCTCTGCTACTTCTTACATGTGCCTCAGGCTTTGTCTTCTGTTGTCAAAAGGAATAAACTGTTTGATTTTTACTAATGGTCATGGAAAAATTGTTATGTAGTCTAAAGATGTGAAAGGAGAATAAGGAAACCATACTAAGGTAATCAAACTAGTTCTCAGTTTTTTAGCAATGTTGCCATGGTAGGATTTCATTTAGTGTGAGAAAGACTTTGTGGGATCCTTGACTTTTGATATGCAAAAACAATGTGCAGGCCTGGCATGGTAGCTCATGCCTGTAATCCCAGCACTTTGGGAGGCTGTGGTAGGTGGGTCACTTGAGCTCAGGAGTTTGAGACCATCCTGGGAAACACGACAAAACTTTGTCCTTACAGAAAATTAAAAAAAAAATTGGCTGGGTGCAGTTGTGCATGCCTGTAGTCCCAGCTACTCAGAAGGCTGAGGTGGGAGGACTACTTGAGCCCAGGAGGTTGAGGCAGCAGTGACCTGTCATGGTGCCATTGCATTCCAGCCTGGGCAACAGAGTGAAACCCTATCTCAAAAAAACAAACGAAACCAACCAAAAAATTTGCCTCACTGGCAGGAGGACATATTCTATTCTGTCTTCTCACCCTCTCTTCACATCTTACGTAGTCCACTGAGGATGTGGAATCTATTTTTACCTTCCTTGATATTTAACCATCCATCTATCCCTCCATCTGTCCGTCCATCCCTTCCTCCCTCCCTCCCTCCCTT
>NW_016814053.1:1076135-1097021 GCF_001698545.2 Rhinopithecus bieti | reverse complement strand
TCCTCCCTTCTTCCCCCTCTCCCCCTCTCTCTGGCTTCTTTCTGTTAGCTGGCAAACATGCCTCAGTGTACTTCATACAACCACTGTTCAAGGTGAGATCTTCTTGAATCGAGGATGAGTCTTCTGATTTTTCTCTTTGTAACTTTATGCTCTAACTTCTAAGTATTACAAAGAAATTTCATTTCCTCATCAATTTAACCACCAAAAGACATAGGACACTCATTTTTCCAGAACCAAAATAAAAATGGAAAATATATAGATGTGTATATATTGTAAACAAAAATTTCAGATTATGTAAACAGCACTGAAACCCATTGGCCAAATTCCTACTCCTTTCTGGCTTGGGAGGCTTGAAGTGGCCATGTGTACCTTGCCCTGCCTGTCTTCTCCCCCAGTCCTGAGCTAGATTTGAGTCTGTGGGGCGTTTCCATGCTCTCCAAGTAGAAACGTGACTTGGAAGACAGGAGTTGGATTAGAGTGAATAGGATAGCTTCCTAGCTTTCCTGGTCGTCACTTCTGAACTGTCTCTACCCATACCCCCACCCAGCTTGTGAAGCTTTAATTTCAAGGTTCCGATTTTGCTGTTCTTTAGTTATCAAGAGGAGATGGGACTCAGTAATGTTCAAGTGGCAAAAGTGTGACCCAGCTTCATGCCTAACCTATGGGTTCTGGTCACAGTAGGCAACTGTGCCAGTTTTCTCTCCTCTTAGGTTAAGTGGGTCCTTGTAATTTTTTGAGCAGTTGAGCCACAGTTTTATTTTATTTTATTTATTTTTTGAGACGGAGTCTTGCTCTGTCCCCCAAGCGGGAGTGAGATCTTCGCTCACTGCAACCACCTCCTGGGCTCAAGTGATTCTCACGCCTCAGCCTCATGAGTAGTTGTGATTACAGGTGTGTGTCACCAACATCTGGCTAATTTTTGTATTTTGGTAGAGATGGGGGCCTTGTCAAGTTGGCCAGGCTGGTCTCAAACTCCTGTCCTCAAGAGATCTGCCCGCCTCAGCCTCCCAAAGTGTTGGGATTACAGGCATGAGCCACTGCCCCCGGCCAAGCCACAGTTTTTGGTCAAGGCATTGATTTTGTTAATATGCAAATCTCTAACTTGAGAAAGTTATCTTCATTATCACCTGTTAGGAGAGGTTAGTTGATCTGAAAACCTTGCTGTCAGAGAAAAAGGTCCTGGGAGAAACACAACTCAGGAGAGAAGTTTTGACAGAGAAGGGGATAATCTTCTGGGCTTTGGGTCTTGCTTAAGAAGGCAGGCTCAGAAAGGAAACTGGATAAGGACCCTGAGGGCCTAGTACATGAAGAGGGTGCGGTAAATGCTGACAGAGAGATAGATGGGCATCAAAGACAAATCACAGCTGCCCCGCAGGCCCCCTTGGCTCTACCCCAGGGATGCTCGGCCAGGTTCTGGCTGGACAAATGCACCGTCTGCAGCACAGGCCTCTGGATTCCCTTCCTTGTCCATGTTCCCAATAAACCTCATATCTCTTTTGGTCCCTGCCTTGAATTCCAGCAATAACAGTTCATTTGTGCTTTTGAATGCTTTTTGTACACTGTCTCATGATTTAGATGCTGTGACAGAGCTGTGTAAGGCAGCCATGGGGACTCCAGAGATGCCTCTGAGTGTGAGTGCTTGGGTCACATCAGACTCTGCAGCCTCATCTCAGGCCATCCGACTTGAGTCATTTCACATGCGATTTCTTCCAATGAGCTCAAACTCCCATTCACCAGGTTATTTTTCTTTTGTGATTCTATCTCTTGTAGTTCTGAGACTCATTTGGTCCTGGGGTTCTTGGCTGGCCAAGACTTCTCCTGGGAGGGAAGGGAGAGTTTAATTAGAAAAAGATCTCTTGCTTATGGTGGTGATTACCATACTTTATCAAGGGGCTCAGTCTTGACCCCATTTTTAGTGCTTTGCTGGAGAAGCCAGTCATTAAACTCCCATTGCAGACAGAAGCTTCCTTACTGCTGTTCCGTGGTTGGAAATGGAAAAACACCTCTCTCCCCACCTGCATCCCTTTAGCTAAATGAAATGGTTCTGTGAAAAGGCTTTGCACAAGGCTTTAAAACCACTCCACAGTGCTTCAGGTAAGGTCAGAGAGAGTTTTTAGTGAAGATTTTATTAGCCCAAACTTTGAGGCTTTCATTGCCTTTACTGGGAAATAGAAGCACATCCTCTCTGAGTGCCTCTAAGGTCACAGCTGTTGAAGTGCATAGAGCCAGGGGCTCCGAATGCCTTCTTCTGATTAAGTGTAGTTAGCCGAAGGCCAAACATTTGTAAGAGTTGCAGCTTGTATGTTTAAAGAGTAAGGTTGGTTTGCACAGGATAGAGCTTCGGGTCTGGGGATCTGGGAACTGCACATCACGGGTCCTACCTTAATCTTGCTTCTGTGACTTAGAGGCCATGTGCTCTGTCCCTGGCCCCCCTCCCCCCACTCTTTTTTTTAAAGGCTATTGTTGCAAAGGAAATTGCCTGGCTGCCCATTGGCCCAAACAGAACTCCTCAAAGGGCAGCTTAACTTCCAAAGATGCATTCTCCCTGCACCAGAGGCAGGAGAGGGACTGACAGGGCCAAAGATCCCTGGGGGTGGCTCCCATAGGCCAAGGGCCACTTTCCCTTTGTATCTCCCACAAACTGCATGATCCAGTTCTTAGCAAGTCTTTGTGTTCATAGTGTAATCACATGGCAAGTCCTGTGTTACCTGAACATACAGTTGCTTTAAAAAAGTGAGAAGTGAATGGGGAAGTGCATGCAGGGTACAATGTGTTCTAATGTTCCTGATGATCTGAGATCTGGGCATCAGGATAAGACCTTCAACTTTTAAAAAAATTCAAACTTTCTGTCATCATGTGCTATAGTTAGGGTCTGTTTTTTTCAAGGAAAGAATTGGTAGTCATCAATGTAGCCTGTTTCCAGAATAGGAGGGCTCCCTGACTAAATATCTAAGAATGTTTATCTTCCTCCCCATTATGGGATCATTCATTTCGGTAAAGGAATTGTTTACTCCAGGGACCCCTTCCCAAAACTCTTAAATCTTGGGTAAGTAAAAGATATGCAGCTCTTGTTATTCATGGGCACTTTAGTTTGAATTAGTTTGGCTAATAACTTTCTAATGGTAGCTAGCTGAGGGTTTAGGGAGAGAGAAAGTTTCAGGTTAGTGGTGTATGTGCATGCGCTTGTGTCTGTGTGTGTTGGGGGAATGCTAGTAGGTGGGGAGGGTCTTGAGTACCTGGGTTGGGGGGCGGCATACTCCAATGACAATTTATTGCTCTGTTGCAGTTTTCCTGAGAACACTATTTCTGTGGCATCAACACCCTCTACAGGGTCACAAGCCATTGTTTTCTCCCTGCCCTTAATGCCAGCCCAATTATTGAGCAATATAGCCAACTAGTTAGAGAGACCCAATTAAAAGCATTTCACTGTGCCTACTCTCTTCCTTCTTTAAAATGACCATTGAGCTGAATAATTGGATTGTCTTCTTATGGCTTTTTAATCTTTTCTGCTTGTAAATGAATTATTTTTTTGTTTTTGGGAGGAGGGTAGGAAAAAAATCTCCCATCTATGAAAGACTTTAATTTGTTTCTTAATCTCTTCCTTGGGATGGTACCTTAATTCAGGAATCCAGGCTGCAGACAGGCTATTATTCGCGGGCACCCACTAGCATGGCTTGATGAGTTGTTAAAATATTGGTGAACTTTTTCTCCTGGTTGGAGTTAGCTACTGCCCTGAAGCTCCTGCAGGCCCCGCCAGCTCCTTCACTGGAAGTTCCCACCTCCCCACAGTTCAGTATTCAAAGGGTTAATGCCTGGCATCACACAGGCCTCCCGACCTGCTCCAGCTCATTAGCCAGTTGAAAGCTTCTGGGGGATGATATTTTGTGACTCTCCCTTCCCTTGCCAAGCACTGTGATTTCAGTGCCATTCACATCATTTTCCAAGGGGCTGCAAATCTGGTCTGTGGGACAAATCAGCCCCCTTCCTATTTTATAAAAAAATTGTATGTGAACACAGCCATACTCACCCATTTACAATAGTGTTATGGCTGCATTCACGCTACAAAAGCAGAATTCAGTAGTTGCAACGGAGACCTCATCACCCCAAAAGGCCAAAATATGTATTTATATGGCCTTTTGCAGAACAAGTTTGCCAATCTCTGTTTATCCATTCCTCAGACCATCAGCAGGTCTGAGTCACTTGATTGCTGACCTGTAAACATGGTGCCTGTGACTTGGCCAAAGAGCTTGTTTTCTTGGCCCCTCCTTACCCATTCACCCTATATCAATCTACTGCTGATAATAAATAAAAAAGATAATGAAAAAGGGGGAAGTTTTTTTTAAACAAATGTCAAAAAAAAAAACCCCTAGAGTATTTCTGACATTTCAAAAAAAAAAAAAATTGTGGTGGTTCCTTATTTGCATGAAGCTTTATGTGGTTCAGAAAGCCCATCTGTAATCCATTTGAGTGGAAGTCCCATTTGTCACTGCTGTCAGGATGGTAAAATATATTTGAAACCTTTTTGCTTTAAAGAAAATAGAAGGCTTTGTGGCACTTGACATTGAGCTGAAGACTTTGCAACTCTCAGGGAAGTGTCAATTCTGAGAAAGACTTGTGCAAAGTGAGAGTTGGACAAAATAATTACTCTTGAAAAGGATTTTGCTTTTGCTTAAACACGTTCTGTTTTTCCCCAAAGTCCCCAGGTTCCTAAAACAACAAGAAGTCGTGAGAGGGTGAGGGCTGGGGTTGCCATCACAAGCAGTCTTGACTTCACTTATCCACTCAATGGAGGGATCAGCAGCATGAACACACAAAATGGCAGAGAATCCACACAGCACTTCCATTTAGCATTGGGGTGTGTTTTGCAGCCACTTTTAGAATAAACATTTTGGGCCAGGCATGGTGGCCTGTAATCCCTGGAATCATACCTGTAATCCCAGTACTGTGGGAGGCAGAGGTGGGTAGATCACCTGAGCTCAGGAGTTTGAGACCAGCTTGGCCAATACGGTGAAACCCCATCTCTACTAAAAATACAAAAATCAGCGAGCATGGCGATGCATGCCTGTAATCCCAGCTACTGGGAAGGCGGAGGCAGGAGAATCCCTTGAACCCAGGAGGCGGAGGTTGCAGTGAGCTGAGATCGCGCCACTGTACTCCAGCCTGGGAGACAAGAGCGAAACTCCGTCTCAAAAAAAAAAAAAGGTGTATTGATGTAAAATTGTAAGTGTTCTCTATTAAATAAACTCATCAACATAGAAAATACAATGAGGAAACTTAAAAAAAAAAGAGAGCATTTTAAAGCCCTGGTTTCATTTTTGAGAAAATGTGTCTGATATTTTCGTGCTCCCTTAAATTTACGATCCATGTTAGGAGGAGCAGAAAATCGGGCCACTTTACCCAAAATCTCCTCGCCACCAGACACTCCTTGGGCACCTTCTTCCATTCTGAGGAGTGACTGTCACAGAAATGACCTCATCAGAAAAGACGTGTCCCTTTACAGTCCTGCTTTTTCTGGAGCAGAGGAATGGTTGCTTTGCTGGCAAGGTTATTTTTCAGCTTTTGTGCTTGATCAATTAAGGGAAGATGCTGTTTAGGTCCATTCAGGGGTTTTGTTACCAGACTGGAAGACAGTTAAATAGTGGCCAGGTGACTTAGGAGACCCAATCCTAAGGGAGATAACCTTACCGAAGAGGATGAGATCATCGTGCCTCCCCATTTCCCACAGGGTCTAAAATGGCGGCCAGCTTAGGCTGTCCAGGCTCAAAGGCAAAATCGATAAAGCTTCAAGCAAACTTGCTTTCAATTTGCAGACAATCTGAATGTGCCTAAAGACTCCGAAGGCTCTTCTTAGGGAGTTATCACATTACTATATTATTGTTTCTCTAATGTTCTGTGTCATTTTCCTTTCCCACTTGCTCCCATCCACCTATTATTTTTCACTCAGATTTTCTACACATGGGTTTGAAAGAGCTGGGAAGAAAGAGAAAATCAAACAAAGAAGGGTGGAGGTAGTGGGGATCAGAAGGGTAAGAGAATGGCAGTGATCACACAAATCTTTGAAAAGAAAGAAAAGGAAAAAATGTAAAAAAGAAAAAAAAAGACAAGACTACTATCATCTTAAGTGGCAAAAGGAATATTAGAAATCCATCTCATAGGGACATAACGGTCTTATGTTCTATCACAGGACAGTGCTAGAGGAGCTGTCTCAGAGGGGGCTGCTGAGGGCCTGCAAAATCTTCAGGGAAAACTTCAGAAATAGGCAATTTTTATAGGTCATTTTATTTCTCTGAATAATGAGCTTTTACATGAAAAGAGTTGGCCTTTTAAAAAAGGAGAGTGAGATTGACAGTACTAAAAGGGAAGAGGAAATAGGGGTGTGTGTGTGTGTGTGTGTAGTGTCATGGGAACAGAGAATGGAGGCAGAAGATAGGACATAAAACAATACTGTAATACAAGGACAAGGACAAGATTAGGAAGAACAGGCCTGGATTCAAATTCTGGTTTTGCTATTTTTTACCATATGAACTTCAATTCTTTCATGTGTAAAATGGGACCAATAATAAACTCCCATCTTGCACAGGACACTGTGAAGGTTTAATGAGGTAAGATATTTAAAGTGTTTCAAAGTATCACAGATATAACAAATAATGTGCATGTGTGTGTGTGTGTGTGTATGTGTGTTTTCCCTTCGTTTCTTGTTTCTACCTAGGGATCCAGTCTGCTTGTCTTCCTTCCTTTCTCCCCTTTTCCTTTTCCTCTCTCCTTCCAACCTTTCTCTTTTCTTCCTTTCTCTCTCCTTCCCTTCTACTCTCCTCCCCCGATTTTTCCTTCCTTCCCTTCTCTTTCTTCCCTCCTGCTCTCCTTTCTTCCTCTCCTACTTTCTCCTTCCTTCCTTCCCTTCTTACTCATCCAGTTTGTCCTTCCTTCCTTTCTCTCTCCTTCCCTCCTTCTCTCCTTTCTTCCTCATCCCACTTTCTCTTTTCGGCACCTGGCAGAGAGCAGACCAGCTCAGATCTCATATAGTAGGCCAAATAAAACATTTTTTGTTGGAAATATATAAAGCAAATGTTTCTTTCTTAGAGAATACACACAAAAGGAATTGCCACTCTCTTTTGATAAGAAGCCAGGAATAAGTCTTGAACACACAACCAACAATTATGGGGGAAAAAATTCTTGATTATCTGAGTGTCAGAAGAAAGAAAGCAGAGGCCAATAGGTTTGAGTTGAGTCTAGTTATGTGCTTAATGCTCTTCAGGATCTAGTTATTTTTTTTTATTTTTATTTTTTGAGACGGAGTCTCGCTGTGTCGCCCAGGCTGGAGTGCAGTGGCGCGATCTTGGCTCACTGCAAGCTCCGCCTCCCGGGTTCATGCCATTCTCCCACCTCAGCCTCGGAGTAGCTGGGACTGCAGGCGCCCGCCACCACGCCCGGCTAATTTTTTGTATTTTTAGTAGAGACGGGGTTTCACCGTGTTAGCCAGGATGGTCTCCATCTCCTACCTCGTGATCCGCCCGCCTCGGCCTCCCAAAGTGCTGGGATTACAGGCTTGAGCCACCGCGCCCGGCCCAGGATCTAGTTATTTTTACTTGCCAACTCGTGTTCCCCTGGAGCTCCAGTCTCTGGTAATGTGAACTGGGGAAAAGGCAAGGCCAGGTGTCAGTCCTGGAGAGTGGGAGGGGCGGTAGGGTTGCGCCCCAGGCACTGCGAGGCTACTGTAAAGCACTCCCATTTGCCATCCTTGTATCAGGGAACTCCTCTGATCTTTATACGTTTAACAAGGAACATCCTTAGCAAGAGGTGGTCTCCTTAGTTTATAATTCACCAACTTTGGTGCTTAGAGGGAAAGCTGAATGCTTGAGGGATCTCATTACTTATTTTCAATACACGTGAAGACAACATCAGTTTGATTTTTGGAAACTGTTGTAAAGCATTAGTAAGCCTCCTCCACGATCTCTGTAAAAAGTGTACTTTTTTTGCAGTGTAGGCTTTAGGCTGAGCAGAACTTGCCTTTCCAGTTGAAAACCGGGAAACTTACAAAATGGGGAACATAGAGGAGTCTAAAGAATTATTATCATCTGAATAACATACTGGTGATGTTGTGGAGTAAAGGGAACATTTGTACACTGTTGGTGGGAGTGTAAATTGGTTCAATCATTGTGGAAAGCAGTGTGGTGGTTCCTCAAAGAGCTAAAAACAGAACTACAATTAGACCCAGCAATCCCATTATTGGTTATTTACCCAAATGAATATAAATCATTCTACCATAAAGGCACATGCATGGTATAGCAGCACTATTCATAATAGCAGAGACATGGAATCAACCTAAATGTCCATCAATGGCAGATTAGATAAACAAAATGTGATACATATGCATCATGGAATACTATGCAGCCCTAAAACAGAATGAGATCATGTTTTTGGGGTAACATGGATGAAGCCAGAGACCATCACTGTTAGCAAACTAATGTAGGAATAGAAAATCAAATACCACATGTTCTCACTTATAAGTGGGAGCAAAATGATAAGAACACATGGGCACATAGAGGGGAACAGATAATGGGGCTGACTTGAGGGTGGAAGGAGGGAGAGGATCAGAAATAATAACTATTGGGTACCAGGCTTAGTACCTGGTGATAATCTGTATAACAAACTCCTATGACACATGTTTACCTATGTAACAAACTGCACATGCACCCTTGAACCTAAAATAAAAGTTTTTAAAAAAATGAATTATTATCAGCTGAAAATGTGTCTGGTTGAAGACAAGGAAGACACCCTGGTTTATAGCGACTTGAACACACAAACAGGAGTTTATTTTTCTCCTATAAGAAGTTTAGAGGCTGATGGCTGTTGCTCTTGGCTCATGGGCTCCGTGATGTAAGGGTTGATGTATCTGAGGGTCTTTTAGCCTTTTTTTTGTTCTTATTTCCTCTTAGGAGCAAGACTGGCTGCTCCAACTCCAGAAATCTTGTCAGTAATTGAGCAGAAAGGAGGGAAAAGGGGTCACTGCCAGATACAACTGTCTTCTTTATCAGAGGAGCAAATACTTTTCTAGAAACTTTAATCACACTTCTACTTGTATCTGATTGCCTGGAACTGTGTTACATGGCTATCTCTAACCTAAGAAGAGGTTAGGAAAGAAAGTAGAGGCATGTGTCAAGCATAATTTTCAAAGAAAACATGTCTTTCATACAGATAAAGAATAAGTGTGTGTCAACATTTATTTAATCTATTAATGAGGCAACCAGCAGGATAGGCAAAGATGGTTAGAAGGAAAATTTGAGGAATAACTTGCAGAAATAAGTTTGCTAGGTTAGAGATGAAACTGGTTAATGTCCAATAGGACAATAAAACCATAACCTTTGATGTTATCTTCTCCAATGGACAAAGTCATTGGCATGCCTACTACACAAAAGTATATTAATATGTAATATCACAGAATATGGGCCTTAATTAAGAATATCATGAAATGACAGATATATTCTCCTAGAGAATTAAATAATCCATGGGTGGGCCCGTCAGACAATGCTGCAGTATGACATTACAGGAACATGAGTCATCTTTTTGCCTTATTTCTAAGTTTTGGAAAAGTTTTCTTAAGTCAGGTAGGGGAATTGGTTTTGAGTGCATCAGCTTATCACGTCTGCTACAGGGACACTTGTGCAGGTGGCATGGTAAGAATCAACATTTGTTATTGAATTTTATGGGTCATTTTGGGTCATGAAGTTTTTGAAAAGGTGGGACAGATATTCCAAATACTTTCAAAATTCATATATTAGTGTCCTACTTTTAGAAAGTTGAGCACCAAAATAAACTTAAAACCATTACATCAAGAGGTATATCGTTTCATCAGAAATGGATCCTGCACCTCACAGATGGATTTGCCAACAGGATTCTATCTATTAATAACTACTACTCTGATTTTGAAATATTTGATTAATAAAAAAGTTTGATTTACTTCAGCTTTCCAGGAATACATCTCTTGCATGGATTATAACACACTTGAATCTGAATTTTGTTATTGTCTGAAGACATCTTTCTTCCTGTCATAATTGCAGAAAGCTTTCTTTAAATTGTATTTGTAAGGCTTGCTTTGGAAGCTCCGCAAATCTCCCAACCACAATGATATTATGGAAAGGGTTTCCCATTGAAAGGAAAAAAAATGTGTATTCTTCTAATGTCTGCTGGACTTTTTATGTTGTTAGAATTCAGTCAGAATTGGAAAGGTCTCCTCCCATCTAGAGGGAATAAAATAAATTGATTTATGATTTTTAACAAGCATGACTGAGTAAGGAATCGTGCCTATATAATTTCAAAGTTATAAAAAGATATTAATCATAATTAAATTTCCTCTAAGAAGATATTTGAAAGAGAGATCAGATGCCAGGCTAATTGATTACACAACTATATGATAGTCACTCCGACAGAGGCAGGGATAGAACAGTTTAGATTCAGTGTCCAAATATTTAACACCTGGTGGGAAGCAGGGAAATGGAACAAAGGCTGTAATGAGAAATAATAGAAATCAGCTAGAAGGGCAATGGGTATGTCCCTCTTGATTATGTAGTATGTAAAGAGGAAAAGTGATTAATAGAAATAAAAGAATGAGAAGCAGGAATGACGTTTTTTTTTCTCAGCTGCAGACAGAAACTACACACTTGTAAAGGTCACGTCCAGCCATTTAGACATAAAATATCCATCTTAAAGAAAAGTAATGTTGCTTTAAAATGGAAATGCAGGGACTTTATGCGCTGCCAGATTTCTGAATTCTTGTGTTCCTTTTAGTTGTAAAATAGTATAGTTTTCAGTCAGCGAAACTTTTCTGTATAAAACCAGTGGACCAAATAGTTTTTAGTAGATCTAGCTTGGAATTGCTTAAAAGGAATAGTGGTTTTGATTTTCTGGGTTCTTATGTTTTAAGGCTCTTTCTTTTCTTCTTATGTTGGAATTAAATGCCCACAGACTGGAGAGAAAAGAGACGAAAGTGTTTTTTATGTGGTGAGATGTTGTCTGCAGTGGTCTGGAATGGGTGCCAGAATGAACCCTAATTTACCTGAAGCTGCCAAAAGGACTTTTTTTCCTAATCATTTTCATGAGCTGACCATGTGCTTGGCATTTCCTTTTTTGATCTTTGTCCCATGATGTTCCACACAGCGTTATAAACCTGGGCGAGAAGGACAGGGGAGACACTGCCCTGGTAGAACTATCTGTTCTTGTTACACTAACCATCCATTTCTGCTGTTGGATGAATACTGCATTCATCTTTGGCAGTGACCTCTCTTGCACTCCATTACTGGCTGGTGTGTTTAAAAGCTCCGGTACCTCAGATGGATGCTTCTAGAGAGATACACTTCTTAAACTATTAATAGTTCTCAGGGAGGAACTTTTGTTTCTGCCCAGTGTCCTTTTTCACTTTCTCATTTTCTTTTTCTCTCTGGAGATCTCAGAGCACAGGTTTCTCCTAAGGGCTTAGTTGTACTGTCCTGTCCTCCACAACTGTTCCATAGGTGGCTGTTGAATTTAGGACACCCCATTTGTCTTGAGAGCTTCTGTTTTGGGAAGGCATGGAGACAGCCAGTATTTGCTGCATTATAGCTTACATGGACATGCAGAGAAAGGATGCTAGCCTGAAGTCATGTGGAGAGTTGAAGCCCGAGACCCACCCAGAACTCAGGTCTTTGACTTGGTTGACTACTCTCATGCTTATATTGCTTCTCAATGAATACACATGCACTTACGTTGCGTAATGCCACTCTTCTACTGACTCCCATGCCTAGCCAAAAAAAGAATCTCCAAAGACAAATAAGATGCTCAGTGTGGATGCATGGAGGGCTCACCCTTTGTTTAGGAAGGAATCACTGAGAAAGCTCAGTAATAATATGCAAAGCTTGCTAATGAGGCACTTAGCACAAAGTAGATGGTATTCTAAGTTGTAATTTGATATTTTAAAATGTGAACTTTCTCTGTTATTCCTTCCAAATGGAGAAGTGCACTATACACACATCACACTTTGAGACCCCTATAAGTAATGATGCTCGTTTTAGGTGATGGATTGAAAGATTTATGAATCTTAGCAATGGAAGGGATTTTAGACATGAACTGATTAGCATGAAATATGCTAAAGATCCATCTCCCTTAACTCAGGCATTCTACTTCTAGTATATTTTAAATTGTAGGCTCTCCTGATTGCCATGTGAATCACATTGAACTTGAAGTCCAGCAAGACCCCGAGCTCATTTTCTCATAGACTGTTGTTAGGTCAGTTTTCCCTTATCTTGCATTTTTGCAGTTGAAATTTTAGATCTGCGAGCTGCCTTTACATGTCCTTATTACGTTTCATTTTCCTGAACAGTAAAAGTAATTTTGAATTCCTATCCTGTCATCTATCAAAAATCTTGGTGTCATTCTTGGCTCCTTGCTTCTTCACACACCTTATACTCATTCTTTATCACCTCAGCCTTAAAGTCTATTGAATGCTGTTACTTCTCACGCATTTGCTATTATCATTTAGCCTAAGCCACTGTCATCTCCTGCCTGCAATGACGTTATTAACAGCCCTACCTGGCCTTTCTGCTTCCTCCCGTATTCTCCTAGAGCGTTTCCTCCTCCATTGATATAGATTACGTACTTTCCTTCTGAGAGGAGGGGAAAGGTCACAGACACATGAAGAACTAGCAGCCTCAGTCATGGGTCAAAGGTAAATACAAAGCCCAATTTGCTGGGTTTCAGCAAAAACTAACTTGTCAGTTGCAGCAGTTCCGGGTCAAGAAAGGGAGGGACACAATGTATGTCAAAGGTGTCCTCATTGTGATATTCCTTGATCCAGCCATGGCTCTCTGTTTCAGGGGCACAGAACTTTTCTGTTTTTTTATTTTGCATGATTTGAGCTCAAACAATACAATGATTTTACTGATAGTTGGATATAAAATGTATAATCAGTGACTAAGGATGTGACCTGAGTGAGTTCCCAACACTGTGATTGAGATCACACAATAATATAGCTATAGTTGCATGACTTGGTGACAAAGAAATGAATGTTCAAGTGCCGGGACACATCAGAAAGACAACTGACAAATAAAAAGAAAAAATATAAGGAGACTACCAGACTCCCTGTTGTCTGCCACCCAACAGAAACCAGATGGTCAGAGCATATAATTGAAACCTGTCTCCTGAGCATTATTGCCACTTACAGAGGGAATAAAACAGTAGTCATGTGTAAAACAGAACCAGACCTGGCCAAGAACCAGTCTTAATCCAGAAGCTGAAAGACAAACAGAAATAGAAACTGAGTCACAGAGAGTTAAAGTTATGTCTCCACGGCTTTTTATTCAAGAAGCTGAAAAAGACAAACTTGGGTGAAAGAGGTGAAGTGGTATATTTCTCAAGTATTTAGCTCCAGGGGTGAAAGAAAACTCAGAAATAAAAGCAATAAGAAAACTAAAGGATTTTTACTTGCAATGTTTTGCAAGAAAGACCAGCCTTCAGAACCGGCTTTCCAGGTAAAGGACATGGCAAGAATTTATGGAAAGAAGCTCTTCAAGGTTATCATTAGTTAACTGTTCATGATGGGAAATGATAGTGGTTTTTTCACATAATTACTACATCTGTAGGGTCATCACATATCTGCAGATGCTGGCATTGCAAATGTCAGGGGCAAATATGTTCACTAATGACTTAGCAATTTCTGAGAAAGGGCTCAAGGTCTCATTTATTTTGAGGACTAATTCTAGATGGGAAATTCCTGTTTTTAAAGTTTACTTCATGATGTAAAAATACTTCTTAAACACGTGCTCCCCACCAGCCCTGACTGTGGTTTGTGGTGTGTTTGGTCACTATGGTGGAAGGGCAAAGTGTTCGTTTTGCTTATTCGTTATGTTTATTAGGTTTTTGTTTAATGTCTATCCTCTGCCTTTAGAATGAAATCTCAATGAAAGAAAAGACTTGATGTTTTTTGTTTTCTGCCATATCCCAATTTTTTAGAACAGTATTCTGGTACACAGTAGGATACATGACTGGATTTGAGGTAGTAGGTCTTCATTTCAGCTTTGAGTTGTCCATGAATTTGATAAAACTACTTTCTGTGTCTTCATTCTAGTTGTTGATAATGCCAGTGAACATTAAAGGCAGAATCTTTGAGCAGATCAACATTAGTGGAAAATAATCCACTAATTGACAGCTCTTGGGGACAGTTAAAGGAGTGATTTCTCCCATACCAATGTCTCCACATTCTTTGAAGGCTTCATCTACTTCATCAAAGTAGACGAATTGGTAGAAGAGACTTCACTTAGTGCTATGAGTGAGACAAAACTAGATAGTAATGTCTGCTTCAGAAAAATCCCTATAAGGTAAGAGTTTATTCCTTCTCCTTCTGCACATGGCTGAGTCTAGACAGTAGTCTTCACTGTATTGACTATTATCAACATCTTATTAGAAAGTCTGATTTACGGAATTAAAGTTTTTTTTTTATTAAATAGTTTTAAAAATGTTAAAATTAGTTTCATCATAAATTAACCACCTATTATCAGTAAGTTTTAGTCTGGGGATTAGATATAAAAAAATGAGGGATATATGACTTCTGCCTTGAAACAGCTAAAAGTTTTATGGGAAGAACCCTGTATAAATAATCATGATTGTGTATTGAAAGTGTTTACAATGTGCTATGGGAGTACTCAACAAGACTAGTTAGGGAAGAGGAAAGGCCTCCGTTTAAATTATTCAGGTAATTCATGATAGGGGCTGTCATGAAGGCAGAGGTAGTAGTTATAGAGAAAAGACAGAAATGAAAAATGTCAAAGCATTTAATGTTTATTAATAGCAAAATTATTGAGCTGCTCCTGTATGACAAACATTAGGCTCAGCACTGAATTATAGAGATGAATAAAACATAATCTCAACCTTCTGTGGTAGAAGGACATGAAAATAAATGCAAGATGGAGGTGCGTATATATGCTATGAGCTCAAAGAGGTGGGTGAGGTGGCAGGTGGTGGGAGGGGAGATTGTTGATGTGCTGTTGAGCTGTCTCAATATAAGTTGCCCAGACGGATCAGGTTGGGGAAGGCATCCTAAGAAGAAGAGAATGTGTTTAGGCAAAGAAGTTCTGGAAAAATTGAGTCACCTCTACTTGAGGTAATAAACGTAGGAGAAGATTTAGATAAGTTTATCATTTAGTTTTTGCTGTGCACCAAACCACCCCAAAACTTAGTGGCAAAAAAACAAAACAAAACAAAAAACCTAATAAATGAACAAGTATTTATTTCATGATTCAATGGACCAGCAGTTTGGGCTGGGCTCTGATGGGTGGTTGTTCTGGTTTTAGCTGGGCTCACTTATTTGCTCACTTCCATTGCTCCCAGGGTGGGTGGTGATAGCTGATCTAGGACGGCCTTGGCTGGGATGACTCATTTCTGCTCCATGTGGTATTCTATCACCCTGTAGGTTAGCCCTGGCTTATTCATGTAGCCACTGGGTAGGATTTCAAGAGTGAGCAGAAATGTGGTCAACTCTTCTGAGGCCTAGGATAAGAACTTGTACAGCATCACTTCCGTGGCATTTTATTGGACAAAGCAAGTCATTCAAGATTAGCCTAGATTTATGGAATGGGAAAATTGGCTTCACATCTTGATGGGAGGAGCTCAAAATTCACATTGCAAAGGGCATGGATTCAGGGAGGTGTGAACAGCTGTGACCCTTTTTGCTATTTACTGCAATATGTTTGAAAATGGAAAAGAAAGATACTGATGAGTTCTTTTCTCTGCAAATTGAGAAATGGGGTAGAAAGCTTGAGGAAAGTGACAAATGTTTGGAGTACCAAGTTATAAATAATAGAATAAGGGTATGATCAAACAAAATGCATAGTTTACTAACATGGAGGGTTCAATTGTGAATGGAAACTATACGTTGACTTGAAACCATACATTGGAAACCAATCATTGTGTTTAGGCAGTTTTCTCCCCAGTTGACTGCAATTAACAGCGAGGATTTACTTGTATCACCATGACTATAATGGCTTTCTCATGACATGCTTGTAGAATGTTGGCCAAGTCTGGAGTTGACTCTTGTAGCATTATTTATTGATTAATGCAAAATGACTTGGTGGGAATTTCGAATTAAATTCATTGGAGAGTTTTAGTGGAAGAGTGAAGTGATCTGACTTAACATTTCAAAAGGATCAAGTGGTGACTGTCTTGAAAATAGACTTTACCCTTGAGATGTGGATTAAAGGCAAAAGCTGAGAGACCAGTTAGCAGGCTGTTGCAATAGTGCAAAATAGAAGGACTGGAGGTAAGCAGTACAGTTGGTGAGGAGTGGTCGATCTTTTCTGTTTTTTTTTTTTTTTTTCCTAAAGAGATGAGGCCTCCCCTGTCGCCTATGCTGGAGTGCAGTTGTACGATCTTAGCTTACTGTAAACTTGAACTCCTGGGCTCAAGTTATCTTTCTGCCTCAGCCTCCCAAGTAGCTGGTTACAGGCCCATGCCACCATGCCTGGCTAATTAAAAAAAAATTTTTTTAGACATAGGGGGTCTGTTGCCCAGGTGGTCTCAAACTCCTGGGCTTAAATGATCCCCCCACCTCAGCCTTCTGAGTAACTGGGATTACAGGCATGTGCCACTGCACCCAGCTCACCTTTTAATGCTTTGATCGAAATTATTTTCAGGGCTTATCACATAAATGGTACCATGTTTTCTCTTGGTTCTCTCAAGGAACTTTCTTCACAAGTTTTTTAGGAGTGTATATTGAACAACTTCTGGTATATGAATGATCTTTGAGTTTACACTTGAAAAATAAGGATATGAGGAAGAGGATGAGGTGGAAATAAGAACATTACTGAGTCTGATTTGTGCCGGGCCTGGCTCTAGGCACTTTGCCTATATTATTAGTCAAGGAGAAGAGAACATCTTGCCAAAAGTACTGCTTTGGTTTTCAGCTTGTTTGGTTTTATCCTGGTCAAAGAAACTGGAGTAGTTTGGCAAACTCTGTTTTAAGATTTTCATGATTAGGCCAGGAGAGTGAACCATGCTGTTCAAATATTTATTGAGCGCTATGTGCCAGCTACAGTGTAGGTGCTGGGGATATGAAGACAATTATTCACGTTAACAGCCCTCAAGATGCTTGCAGTGTTGTGGTCATACAGATAAGCATGCAAGTAATTTTAATACATGACTATGGGTGCACATGAGATAAGCATCTAAGTCAGCTTTGGGACGCCAGACAAGAGAGGACTTCCTGGAGAAAGAAGACCAGAAAGATGAATAGGAATTACTTGGGCAAAAGTGAAGGAGTAAGACGATAGTATTTCAGACTGAGAGAACAGAATATGCAAAGATTGGGAGATGAGAAAGAGATAAATTCAGAGTGCCTCAAATGAAGGATGATGGGAAGTTGTGAAAGATGAGACCAGATTAGATAAATAGGCCCTCGTAAGCCACAAGACTTCCACGATATAATTCTTCCATCAAGTTCCTGTTCCCTGGCCTGTTTTGTTCTGGTTTTGTTTGAGCTGTTTGGGTTTTCTTATTTTCTATCAATAAGGATGTTAGAAATGAATCAAGATGGTGCAGGATGCACTTTCAGCTGCTGCAGATTTATTACTGATCTTAACAACCTCCGCTCTTAACTTGCCGACTTTAGTGTTTGCTTCTATTCTTTATTCTCGATGAGCACATAAAGATACCACAGAACAAAGACCCTGCCACTGCAACTTCTAACTTGCAGTAGATAACATGAAAATAAGACACATGTACACATATTATTGGTGAGTCTACTTTCTTTCTTGTCTTTTATCTCCATCGTTTTATTCTTATTTTATTGGAATCACTCTCCTGTGATGATTAGGGCAGGAACTATGCCTCACATCAGCCCTGGAAACACATCGAGTCTGTTCATAGACATCATAAAGGGATAGGGACTCTAGGTGAAGGAGAAAATGCAAAGTTCAGTTCAGTAAAAACTGCTTGAAGAGGAATACTTGATAACAGCAACAACAACACATTCTCTGTCCCTTCTCTCCCAAAATCCTCCAGCTTGCCCTGAGTCAGCCTCATCCTGTCCTTCCAGCCCATCCTCTTGCTACCCTGCAGTGAGAGATGTTAGACCCCTCATTTATTCCTAAAGAGACTTTGCCTCTGGAAGCAGTTTTGCAGGTTATCTGGATTATTGTTCCCCTTCCCACCTAAACGACATCTTCCAAGAGATTAAAGAACTTGCCTAAGGGCACAGGCCCAGGCGACTGCAGGGTCTAGATGAGCCCTTTGACTTGGAGCTGGGGGTTGTTCCCTTTGTCTTTTGACTCCCAACAGAGGCAGAAATCAAATGATGAAAAACAGCAGTCTCAAGATCCTGTGAGTTTTCACTTGAAGTGACTACTCGTTCAGGACATTTGGGCAGCTGGATGTTTTTGTTAAAGCAATTTTTCCCTAGACTGTCTTGCAAATATATAAAATAGGGCAAATGGTATAAATCCTGACATTATCATAGGGATATTAAAAAATGATTATTTATTGAGCAAAATGTTTTGCTATAGGCGCTCCTTTAATTTTCTAGGAAAAAAATATATATACGTTAACGTGTGTATAAATAATTAAAATATAAACATACTATATATGTCTATATATGAATATCTGTATATCTTTCTATCTCTCTATTCATCTAAGATTTACATGCAACTTTTGTAGGAAGCTAATGCAAGTGAGGCCTGTTCATGGACCAGGATTTTATAACCCATTCTAACCGTGTTAAAAGGCTCAATGAAAAGTTTTTGATTTTCATGCTAGGCTCTGCAGCAATTTGTGGCAAGTCAATCATGGCTTATCCTGTAGAGTTCCAACTGCGTGTGTGCAAACATAGGACAGGGCAGGAAATAGGAGATGCTTCAGTTATATGGAGGTGAGGGTGGATATGGCTTACTCTGTCATGACAACACCCTGGCAAGCTTTTCTTATAAAAGGTTGCTTTGAATCTTTAGGCCAGGACCTATTCTGTGATCATTATAGCTTTTCAAGTTCTGACATCTACGTATCTCTTCAGTAGGCTCCTGTATGTCTTAGAATTTTAACTCTTTGTGATGCTGTGATAAGTAGGTAAGCAGTGGGAGGCCACTATATCTATTTCTTCTTGGAGAGTCAGAAGGATAAAGTTTCTTAGTCTATTCAGACAACTTAGACCTGTTTTAACAAAAATAGAAACATCTTAATGCCTGAAAACATTGCTAGTGAAAATTTACTAAATCTATCCAGCAATTTTCAAGCTATAAAAAAATCTAGTGATGTTTTAAAGATGTTTAAAATAGGTTTTAATATTATTTTAGCATCAAAGAAACATCCTTTAAAATTACAATAAATAGTGAGGATCAAAGACAACTGCTTACTGAAGAATAAGATTGCAGTGGTATCAATGACATGGTTCTTTCTCACATCCAGGAGTTCAGCTGATGAATCCCTATTCTGTGAGATTAGTGAGATGAGTCAGTCTACAGCATTAATTCACTTTTTCTGTAACTTCTCCTGTCTGTTAGGATAGGCTAGGTGAAGCGATGGTAAACAAACAACCCTTACATTTTAGTAGCTTAATATAACAAAACTTTATTCTTTCTCCTGCTACAAGACCAGTGAGAATTGGCATGAGGGTTCTGCTTATCACAGTCACTCAGAAGCCCAGACTGATAGGGATTTTCACTCAATATGAGCTTCCATGATCCCCAACAAGGGTGAATGGCATTCGGCAGTCTCATCTTAGTAATTAAATGCTTCTGCCTGGAAGAGACACATATCACTTCTACTCACATTTCACTTGCCAAAGCAAGTCATGTGCCCACACCTAGTTTAAGGAATCAGAGAAACACAGTCCCACCAAAGGACTGGAAAGAAAAAAACTACCAATGATATAGTTATATTACTATAGGAGCACACTGAATCGGTAAGATATAATCCCTAATACTTTTCTCTCCTCTTGGCATTTTCAATAAATGAAATAAGAAAGTGGTATTTTCCGGTGATTAAAGATTTATTTTTATTTAAAAGGCTGAGTAGGTTATTTTAAAACACCCTCATTTATTGCTCCTATGTAGTTAAAATGTATGGCCCTTGAACCCATAATCATTTAATTTATTTATGTCATGCCCAGAAAGCTTACTTAAATATTGAATTGAATTGTTAGTTTTATAATTTCTAGAATTTGAATTACTCTGTGCTTATTAGATTTCTTCTGGAATTAACATTTTTTTCAAAACTTGTGAGTTTCTTATAGAAAAAAAAAAAAAACTATTTGTACACAACAAAACAATCAGAGCCTTAAGTCCTAAAGGCTATAGCTTAATGAACACTTACTATGTGAAAGACATATTAGTAGGTACTTTATGTAAGTTATCTCATTTAATCTCTCCAGTAATTCCATGAGATCGGTATCATGATCCCTATTTTACAGGTATGAAAACAGGGACTTATAATACTTAATCAACAAACCTAGAGACATTTTCTTTCTTTCTTTTTTTTTTATTATACTTTAAGTTCTAGGGTACATGTGCACAACGTGCAGGTTTGTTACATATGTATACATGTGCCATGTTGGTGTGCTGCACCCATTAACTCGTCATTTACATTAGTTATAACTCCTAATGCTATCCCTCCCCCTTCCCCCACCCCAGGACAGGCACTGGTGTGTGATGTTCCCCTTCCTGTGTCCAAGTGTTCTCATTTTCAATTCCCACCTATGAGTGAGAACATGCGGTGTTTGATTTTTTGTCCTTGCAATAGTTTGCTGAGAATGATGGTTTCCAGCTTCATCCATGTCTCTACAAAGGACGTGAACTCATCCTTTTTTATGGCTGCATAGTATTCCATGGTGTAAATGTGCCACATTTTCTTAATCCAGTCTATCATTGATGGACATTT
>NW_016814053.1:1065560-1073077 GCF_001698545.2 Rhinopithecus bieti | reverse complement strand
GTGCATATATATTTAGGATAGTTACCTCTTGTTGAATTGATCGCTTTACCATTATGTAATGGCCTTCTTTGTCTCTTTTGATCTTTGTTGGTTTAAAGCCTGTTTTATCAGAGACTAGGATTGCAACCCCTGCTTTTTTATGTTTTCTATTTGCTTGGTAAATCTTCCTCCATCCCTTTATTTTGAACCTATGTGTGTCTCTGCCCATGAGACGCATCTCCTAAATACAGCACACTGATGGGTCTTGACTCTTTATACAGTTTGCCAGTCTGTGTCTTTGAATTGGAGAATTTAGCCCATTTACATTTAAGGTTAATATTGTTATGTGTGAATTTGAACCCCTCATTATGAGGTTAGCTGATTATTTTGCTCGTTAGTTGATACAGTTTCTTCCTAGCATCAATGGTCTTTACATTTTGGCATGTTTTTTGCAGTGGCTGGTACCAGTTGTTCCTTTCCATGTTTAGTGCTTCCTTCAGGAGCTCTTGTAAGGCAGGCCTGGTGGTGACGAAATCTCTCAGCATTTGCTTGTCTGTAAAAGATTTTATTTCTCCTTCACTTATGAAGCTTAGTTTGTCTGCATATGAAATTTTGGGTTGAAAATTCTTTTCCTTAAGAATGTTGAATATTGACCCCCACTCTCTTCTGGCTTATAGAGTTTGTGCCGAGAGATCTGCTGTTAGTCTAATGGGCTTCACTTTGTGGGTAAGCTGACCTTTCTCTCTGGCTGCCCTAAACATTTTTTCCTTCATTTTAGCTTTGGTGAATCTGACAATTATGTGTCTTGTAGTTGCTCTTCTCAAGGAATATCTTTGTGGCATTTTCTGTATTTCCTGAATTTGAATGTTGGTCTGCCTTGCTAGGTTGGGGAAGTTCTCCTGGATAATGTCCTGCAGAGTGTTTTCCAACTTGGTTCCATTCTCCCCATCACTTTCAGGTACACCAATCAGACGTAGATTTGGTCTTTTCACATAGTCCCATATTTCTTGGAGGATTTATTTGTTTCTTTTTATTCTTTTTTCTCTAAACTTCTCTTATCACTTCATTTCATTCATTTGATCTTCAATCACTGATGCCCTTTCTTCCAGTTGATCGAATCAGCTACTGATGCTTGTGTATTCATCACGTAGTCCTCATGCCGTGGTTTTCAACTCCATGTGGTCATTTAAGGACTTTTCTACACTGGTTATTCTAGTTAACCATTTGTCTAATCTTTTTTCAAGGTTTTTAGCTTCTTTGCGATGGCTTCGAACTTCCTCCTTTAGCTCGGAGAAGTTTGATCGTCTGAAGCCTTCTTCTCTCAACTTGTGAAAGTCATTCTCTGTCCAGCTTTGTTCCATTGCTGGGGTGGAGATGTTTTTTTTTTTTTTTTTTTTTTTGAGATGGAGTCTTGCTCTGCCGCCCAGGCTGGAGTGCTGTGGCCGGCTCTCAGCTCACTGCAAGCTCCGCCTCCCGGGTTCACGCCATTCTCCTGTTTCAGCCTCCCGAGTAGCTGGGACTACAGGCGCCCGCCTCGTCGCCCGGCTAGTTTTTTTGTATTTTTTAGTAGAGACGGGGTTTCAGCGTATTAGCCAGGATGGTCTCGATCTCCTGACCTCGTGATCCGCCAGTCTCGGCCTCCCAAAGTGCTGGGATTACAGGCTTGAGCCACCGCGCCCGGCCCGAGATGTATTCTTTTGGAAGGGGAGAGGCACTGATTTTTAGAGTTTTCAGCTTTTCTGCTCTGCTTTTTCCCCATCTTTGTGGTTTTATCTATTTTTGATCTTTGATGACAGTGACGTACAGATGGGGTTTTGGTGTGGATTTCCTTTCTGTTTGTCAGTTTTCCTTCTAACAGTAAGAACCCTCAGCTGCAGGTCTGTTGGAGTTTTCTGGAGGTCCATTCCAGACACTGTTTGCCTGGGTATCAGCAGTGGAGGCTGCAGAACAGCAAATATTGCTGAACTGCAAATGTTGCTGCCTGATCGTTCCTCTGGAAGCTTCTTCTCAGAGGGGTACCTGGCCATATGAGGTGTCAGTCTGCCACTACTGGGGGGTGCCTCCCAGTTAGGCCACTCAGGGGTCAGGGACCAACTTGAGGAGGCAGTCTGTCAGTTCTCAGATCTCAAACTCCATGCTGGGAGAGCCACTACTCTCTTCAAAGCTGTCAGACAGGGATATTTACATCTGCAGAGGTTTCTGCTGCCTTTTGTTCAGTTATGCCCTGCTCCCAGAGGTGGAGTCTGCAGAGGCCAGCAGGCCCCCTTGAGCTGTGGTGGGCTCCACCCAGTTCGAGCTTCCCGGCTGCTTCATTTACCGACTCAAGACACAGCAATGGCGGGTGCCCCTCCCCGAGCTTCTCTGCCACCTTGCAGTTCAATCTCAGACTGCTGTGCTAACAGTGAGAGAGGCTCCGTGGGCATGGGACCCTCTGAGCTAGGCGCGGGATATAATCTCCTTGTGTACCTTTTGCTAAGACCGTTGGAAAAATGCAGTATTAGGGTGGGAGTGACCTGATTTTCTAGGTGCGGTGTGTCATGTTTTCCCTTGGCCAGGAAAAGGAATTCCCTGATCCCTTGCACTTCCTGGGTAAGGTGATGCCTCGCCCTGCTTCGGCTCTCGCTCAGTGGGCTCTACCCACTGTACTGCACCCATTGTCCAACACGCCCCAGTGAGATGAACCCAGTACCTCAGTTGGAAATGCAGAAATCACCCGTCTTCTGCGTCACTCATGCTGGGAGCTGTAGACTGGAGCTATTCCTATTTGGCCATCTTGGAACTGCTGCCTGGGACATTTGATTTCAATCACTTTGACTCCATATCCCAGCCTCTGTCCACTGTAGTCTGCAGCTTCTGTGTACCTATATCAATTCTGTAGCATAGAAACAGTTTTCATCTACATGGGCCAATAGATTTGCTGATGTTGTTGTTCGTGATAATATATACACAGGCAGACACTCTAGAACATCACAACTCTAATAAGGGCCCTGGAACTACACGAAGAGGTGGCATGACTTGGTGGTTAAAAGCACAGACTTTGGAATCAGCCTGTCTGACAATTACTAAACCCCTCCTGGCCTCAAGTTTTCTCCTTTGTAATATGGGAATAATAACAGTACCTTACCTACCTTATCACTTATGAGGAGTAAATGAGCTATTTTTGTAAAAGTGCTTAGAACAGTGCCTAGAACATAGTAGGTGTTGTACAGTTGTTTTATATAAGTAAAATCTGGAACACACAGATGTACTGCGGTTCTCTTGGTTAATGGTGAGGCTCAATGCGGCTACAAAGGCAGTGAATATGCTTGCCCTAGAATGCAGAAATGGTTTTCAGAGGAGTTGTGTGGATTCTTTGGGACTTTGAAGAGAGGGAGTGGCATGTGGTCAGCCCACTTCTATTGAAGAGGTTTAGTTTTGGTTTGGGGACTTTTTAACTTTCCTTGTTGAGGGCAACATAAGTAGCATTTCAGGAGATGGGCAGGTGGCTTTCTTCTGTTGGCTGGCTGACAGCGCAGGTACTGCTGGAGCAGCAGGCACTGCAGAGCCAGTGTTCTCCAGTAAGCCCTCTGCCACTGTTCTTTGCTTGTTTTACCTGTGAGGATAGCCTGCATGGAGGTAAGAATATAGGGAGAGTATGAACTTTTCTTATGCCAGCCTGTAATTCTAAAAACAGTGAATTCTGAGATAATTTTGATCTCAGGGTTTGGGACTGGGCATTTTGGAAGCTGGATAATAGTTCAGGCCAAGCTGCTGACAGCTTTGCCTCCTCAGGGACTTTTATGAAGTGCCTACTGTAAGCTAGTCATTGTGCTAGGTTTACAAACATTATCTTTTTTCATTTTTTTATTTTTAAAAATCGTATATAGGCAACCCTGTGAAATATGTTTATTTTCCTCCTTTTTTTTTTTTTAGTTAAGGAAGAACCAAGACTGAGAGTGCTTAAATGACTACCCAAGGTCAGCTAGCTGGTAAAGGGAACAGGATGTGGTTTGAACGGTTGTCCACTCTTTCCACAGGGAGAACATGGGATTGAAGGGAGAGTCTGCTCCATTTCTGTGAGTGAATTGTTTTGAAGCCAGGTCTTTGAAAATTAAAAATTGCCACGTGTGAGTGTGAGTGTGAGCTTGGGTGAGGCGGAGGTGATGGGGTAGATGTTGCCTTTAACAAAATCTAAAGGGTTAGAGAAAATTAATGTCTTTTGTCATTAAAAAAATATTGAAACACTGAACAACAAGTAATTCCCCAGAGAGTAGGGGCAGGAAACCAGGAATACCTTTTTTAGGCAGGTGGAAGCAATCCAGTTTTTGACAAGAAAAAACAAAAACTATAATCTTCAATTACATTTGGTAGAAGAAAGTGTGGAGGTCGTCTGTGGTAAGGCTCTATCTACTTCTAGGTGGTTGGCCTTTCTTCTACTCATTTTCTTAGACAGGCTCTACTGTAGAACACATGCCATAAACACTTGGCTAAAACAGATCAGTACCCCATTTAGGCCCCTAATGAGCATGCTTCATTACTTGGAAAAACTGGGGAATGAGTTTCTTGGGAGCAAGAACTCCTTGGGTCTCACCCACCTAGCATAGTACCTCATGTGTAGTAAGTTCTTAATGAATGTATGAAACTACAGAAGGCCATCAAGCAGTGCTTGATGGTTTGAGCATTTTTCTAGATAAAATATAATATACCCTCATGGTTAAATTTGCAATTTATTTCTCTCTTCTTTTTTTTAAAATTTTTATTATTTTTTTTAAGAGACAGAGTCTTGCCCTGTTGCCCAGGATGGAGTGCTGTGGCATGCTCACAGCTCACTGCAGTCCTGGACTCCTGGATTCAAGCAATCCTCCCATTTCAGCCTCCCAAGTAGCTGGGGTTACAAACGTGCACAACCACGCATAGCTATTTTTAAAAAATTTTTGTAGCGACCAGATCTTGCTTTGTTGTTTAGGCTAGGCTGAAACTCCTGAGCTGAAGTAATTGTCCTGCCTTGGCCTCTGAAAGTGCTGGGATCACAGGCATGAGCCACTGTGTCTGGTCTCTCTCTTCCTTTAAAGTCATGAATAGAATAGATACTAGGTAAAACTCAGCCAAAAATATTCACTAGTACAATCTGAAAGGAGCTCTAGTATTTAGTAGGGATATCCTGATTTATGTTTTCATCTTTTATATAGTGAAACAGGTAATTTTCTATTTTGATATTTATTTGGTATATTTGGAGTTTTTCTTCAACTTTGTTCATAGGATGACTGCCCAGCTTTGTGCTGTTTTACTATAGTGACTTAAACTAGATCATGATAGCCACTGTGAAGTCACATTACTAACATAAACAACACCGACTGTGACAGCAACAACTACGAAACAGGAGAGTTGTTTTATTTGTATGTTAATGGAAACATAATGTATCTATTTATATATAATTTTTCAGGTTAGGAATAACATTCCTGTAGAATCAGTGAAACTTAAATTCAATCATTAGAAAATAAGCTCCATTTTATGTATGTTTTATTTTCATTTCTGAATTTAAATCTTTTACCTTTTGAATCATTATGCTCTTTTCTATTCATTTTGTAAAGTTTTAAAAAATTGTGGTAAAATACACATAACATAAAGTTTACTTAACCATTTTTAAGTGTGCAATTCAGTACAATATAATGTGAATATATTCACATTGTTATACAAAAGATTCCCAAACCCTTCCTCCCTCCGCTCATCCTCCTGCAATCACCATTCTACCTTCTGTCTCCATGAATTTGACTACTGTAGGTACCTCATCTAAGCTGAATCATACAGTTTATCTTTTTGTGACTTGCTTATTTCACTTATAGTAATATCCTCAAGGTCCTTCTATGTTACAGCATATGTCAGAATTTCCTTCCTTTTTAAGGCTAAACAATATTCCTTTGTATGGATATACCACATTTTGTTTATTCATCTTATTTTTTATTTTTTGAAACAGGGTCTCTACTGCCCAACATGGAGTGTGGTGGTGTGATCATGGCTCACTGCAACCTTCACCTTCGGGCTCAAGTGATCCTCCCACCTCAGCCTCCTGTATTCAGGCGGCTGGAACTACAGGCATGTGCCACCACATCCAGCTATTTTTTTTTTTTTTATATATATTGTAGAGATGGGGTTGCATCATGTTGTCTGGGCTGGTCTTACACTCCTGGACTCAAGTGATCCTCCCACCTTGGCCTTCTAAACTGTTGGGATTATAAGTGTGAGTCACTGTGCCTGGTCCCATTTGTCTGTTGATAAACTTTTGGGTTACTTCTCCCTTTTGGTTATTGTGAATAAGGCTGCTATAAACATGGGTGTGCAAATATCTCTTTGAGACCCGGCTTTTACTTCTTTTGGGTATCTACTCAGAAGTAGGATTGCTGGATCAGATGGTGATTGCATTTCTAATTTTTTGAGAAAGCACCATGATGTTTCTGATAGCTTTTTCTTATTCACTTTGAGTTATTTCTAACTTTAATCAAAGTAACATGTGCATATAAACAATGAGATAATGCTGAAAGGATTTAGGTGCCCTACCCATACACAAAATAGTTATATTACAAATTTTAAGTGATCAGTGTTTACATTATTATGCCTTATAAATATTTTCCCTGATGAACCCATATGAGTCAAACATATGACATGTTTCCTTTCTTGTGTTAATTTTTTTTCAGATTTGCTGTAACATTCCAGGATAATCAGTGAAATTAAAGTCAATCATTAAATTATGATGCCTCTTTATTTATTTATGATGTTTCTTTTTATTATTCTTGGAATTGTTAACATCTCATTTTTCCTTTGCTTTGTTTTAGTACCTATTGCTAGATTTCCCAAATGCTTCAAGAGAGCTGCCAAATGCCCATCATTAGTCTTTTTTTTCCTGATGCTCAAGCACTTATTCATTCTCCAGTTACGTTGTTTCCCTCAGCAGTCTTTCTCCTGCAACTCTCTGCCTTTTTGCTCCACTCTTGCTTGGTTGAGGTCTAGGCTTGAAGCACAGCTGATGTCCTGAGAATTCTCTTAGGACATCTTGTGTGTCAGATTTTATGCTTCTAAGTTCTCCTGTCTGATGCTTACTTTTGTTCCACCCCACCCTGCTTTTTTCTTTCTGGAAACTTTTAGAATCTTCATTCCTGGTGTGAGTCTTTCTTCATTCATTGTACTTGGGACATGGACCCTTTCAATTTGAGCACTTGTGCCACTCTGTTTGGAAATTTTTCTTGTATTATGTCTTTGCGAGATCCTCCCCTCTGTTTTTCTCTGTTCTCTCATAATGGAACTTGTATTATTTCTGTGTCTTTTTAAAATTTATAAATAAAATAAGTTTAATTGGTTCATGGTTCTGCAAGCTGTACAGAAAGCATAACCAGGCATCTGCATCTGGGGAGGCCTCTGCAAGCTTACGATCATGGCAGAAGGAGAAGCGGGTGCTTGCAGGTCACACGGCAAAAGCAGGATATTTCCGTGAATTATTGTCTAATTTTCTTTTTTTTTTTTTCATTTTTTTATTATACTTTAAGTTCTAGGGTACATGTGCATAA
>NW_016814053.1:1053955-1061737 GCF_001698545.2 Rhinopithecus bieti | reverse complement strand
TGGAGCTGTTCCTATTCGGCCATCTTGCTCCGCCCCTATTGTCTAATTTTCTTATTCATCTCCTATTTTTCATTTCTTTGTCTGTTTGTTCTATTTCTGGAGATTTCCTCAACTGAGATTATATTCCAAACTTTATTGAGTTTTTCTTTTTGCTTTCATATGTATTAAAAGATTTCCAATATTTTCTTAGCCCTCACGTCTATTTTTTTTAAAGCAGCCCTCCTTTTCATTTCATGAATGCACTACATTCTTTTCACTCTCTGTGGACATTTAATTTGGATTTAAAAAATTATTATTATTTTAATTGCACATGATATTTGTATGTATTTATGGGGTACATGTGATGTTTCAACACATGTACAAAATGATTAATAACAAAATCAAGGTAATTGCCATATCCATCACCTCCAGTATTTATCATTTCTTTGTGTTGGGAACATTAAAAACTCTCTCTACCAGCTACTTTGAAATATACAATAAATTATTGTTAACTGTAGTGATCCTACTGTGCTATAGAACTCTAGAACTTATGCCTCCTATCTAACTGTAATTTTGTACCTGTTAACCAACCTCTCTGTATCCCTCCCTCCCTGGTACCCTTCACAGCTTCTGGTAACTACTATTTTACTCTCTACTTCTATGAGATCAATTTATTTTTAGCTTCCACATGTGAGTGAGGACATACAGCATTGTCTTTCTGTGCCTGACTTATTTCACTTAAATAATGGCCTCTAGGCTCATCCATGTTGCTACAAATGACAAGATTTCATTCTTTTTTCTTGGCTGAGTAATATTGCGTTGTGTATATGTACTACATTTTCTTTATCCATTCGTCTGTTGATGAACACTTAGGTTGATTCAATATCTTGGCTATTGTGAATAGTGCTGTAATAAACGTGGAAGTGTAGCTATCTCTTTTACCTATTGATTTCCTTTCTTTCGGATATATACTCAGTGGGATTGCTGGGTCATATGGTATGGTATTTCCATTTTTAGTTTTTTGAGGAAACTCCATACCATTTTCTATATGACTGTACTAATTTGCTTTCCCACCAACAGTGTATAAGTTTCCCTTTATCTGCATCTTCACCAGCATTTGTTATTTTTTGTCCTTTTGATAATAGCCATCCTAAATGGGATGAGATGTTATCTCATTGTGGTTTTAATTTGCGTGTCCCTAATGATTATTGATGTTGAGCATTTTTCTTTTACTTTCCTTTTTCTGATACAGGGTCTCACTCTGTTGCCCAGGCTGGAGTACAGTGGTGTGATTAAGGCTTACTGCAGCCTTGAACTCACGGGCACAAGTGATCCTCCTGCCTCAGCCCCCCATGTAACTGGGACTACAGGTGCACAGCACCATGTCTAGCTAATTTTTTTGTATGTATGTATGTATATGTGTGTGTATATAGAGAGATAGTAGAGATGGAGTGTCACCATGTTGTCCAGGCTGGTCTTGAACTCCTGAGCTCAAGTGATCCACCTGTCTTGGCCCCAAAGTGCTGGGATTACAGGCATGAGCCAGCATGTCCAGCTGAGCATTTTTCAATATATCTGTTTGGCCATTTATATATCTTCTTTTGAGAAATGACTATTCAGATTATTTTTTACCCCTCTTCAACTCTGATTTTTTTTTTTTTTTTGCTGTTGAATTGTTTCAGTTCCTTATATATTCTAGATATTAACCTCTTATTAGATGGACAGTTTGCAAATATTTTCTTTCATTCTGTATGTTGTCTTTTCACTCTGTTGATTATTTCCTTTTCTGTGCAGAAGGTTTTAGTTGGCTATAATCCCATTTGTCTATTTTTGGTTTTGTTGCCTCTGCTTTTGAGAGCTTATCAAAAAAAAATCTTTGGCAGGCCCAATATCCTGAAGCATTTCCCCAGTGTTTTCTTCTAGTATAATAGTTTTATAGTTTCAGGTCTTACATTTAAGTCTTTAATCCATTTTGATTTGTTTTTTTATATATGGTGTGAGATAAGGTCTAGTTTTATTCTTCTACATATGGATATTCAGTCTTCACAGAACCATTTATTGAAGAGACTGTCCTTTCCCCAGTGTGTGTTCTTGGAACCTGTGTTGAAAATCAGTTGGCTGTCAATACACTGATTTATTTCTGGGTTCTCTATCCTGTTCCATTGATCTATGTGTCTGTTTTTATGCCAGTACCACACTGTTTTGGTTACTATTGCTTTGTGTAGTATATTTTGAAGTCAGGCAGTGTGATGCATCCACCTTTGTTCTTTTTGCTTAAGATTGCTTTGCTATCCGGATTCTTTTGTGGTTCCATACAAATTTTAGGATTGTTTTTTCTATTTTCTGTGAAGAATATCATTGGTATGTTGATAGGGCTTGCATTGAATCTATAGATGGCTTTGAGTAGTAGAGATGTTAAAAAGTTCTCTTTCCCTTTCCTTGCAGTTTATTCATTTATGCCAAGTTCTTTTTCTACTTGTGTTTATGATTTCACTTTGTGCTGAAGTTTCTTCTCAAATTTCTAGTGATCCCTGGTTGTCTATTCCCATTTAAATGTGAACCACAAAAACAATAAAAAACTGTGACCATAAAGTGGGCTTTTCTGTAGGTGATCAGGTTATAAGCAGGAAGGCTTCTTTTCCTTGTTTTCAAGAAGGGCTTAAAGATTAGGGTCTTTTGATCTTTTCTTTGGGCCATTCAGTTTCTCCCCAGAAGGATTTTTCAGCTTCCTGCCATGAGGTGTGTGCTTGGCTGGTGGCATCCTGCACACAGGATGGAGTCTCACTCTTTGATAAGCAGATTTTTATTTAATGCCTGTTTTTAGTTTAACAACTCACCCTTGCCCTCTATTCTCAGTGCCTCTAAGTTTGGTGATTATAATGCCAATTATACTGCATTTCTAAAGTGTATAAGTTGATATCTCTTAGTTCTATTATAATTTGCCTTATTGAGGTTCTATGATTAAGTGAATAGAACTAAAAAAATCAAACATATTTAACATTCTGAGAAGATAGCAAATGTTTTAAAAGTTACATGCAATGAGAAAATTAATTACAGAGAAAAAAGAAAGAGTTTTCTTTAGGCAAAGATGTTTTCAACAGATTAATCTTTGATCTGATAAATGTATGTGATGAAAATAAGGAAAGGCAAGTTGCTAAGCTGCTGTCGTATGTGATCTAGCAGTCATCCAGGACATAGGACAAGTCATATGTGGGCAGCCATGACCAAGACGCAGCTAGTAGATTGAAACAAGATCAGAGGATACAGGCCTGGTGTGGTGGCTCACGCCTGTAATCCCAGCACTTTGTGGGGCGAGGTGGGCAAATCACTTGAGGTCAGGAGTTCGAGACCAGCCTGGCCAACATGGCAAAACCCCCATCTCTACAAAAAATACAAAAATTAGCCAAGCGTGGTGGCGCACACCTCTAATCCCAGCTACTCAAAAGAAAAAAACAAAAATAAAAACAGAAAAAACAGAGGATACAGCGTGCAAACACTGACAGATGCACACCCTGAAGCCTAGAGGTCAGGAGATGCCTACAGGAGTAAGCAGAAGTCCTTTCTTAAAGCTAATGGCAGAGAGAAGTTGCAAGAAAGAGAAAAGCGACAGCATAGAGCATGGTATGACTAACGTAGAAGTAGGAGACTCAGGAACTGAGATCAAGAGATGTCAAGTGTCAACAATGGTTGATCCATGACCATGAACCATATCTTCCTTGCTAAGGGAATAGCAAGACGAACCTGTCCTAGGACTGTGACCCTTAAAAACTATGCTTTTGTGAGGTCCTATTATAGGAGGGTTCTTTGTTCCCTTGGGTTGGCCCTGTGGCAAGATTCAGGTCTTTCTGATGTCTGGTGGTGAAGTGAGCCTTTATTTTTTACCATTAGGAGCAAATACAAGGCCTTTGTAACTAGAGTGTGGGAAAATATTTCTGCTCTTCTGGATGTTAGCACTTCTGACAGGCTGGCTTTTCTTTCTGGAGACTTAACAGTTGCTTCGTAGTTCTCCCGAAGAGTCCCTCTCTCACTTCCTCTACTTCTCTTGCAAGTTAACCTCATTCATTTTCGTTCTTCTAGAGAGGGATGACCCAGTTCCTGGGACTAGGCCCTTTCAAAGCTTTCTCTTTCTCATCCCACTCCTTAGGGTCACTAGTCAGGGGGGAGAGTGGGTGAGAAGAGTTTGTTCCACTTTTCATGGGGCACCATGGTTCCCTGGAGCAGGTGCTGATGTGTCCTGGTGGCAGGGAGCAGTGGGACTGGCTCCCCTGGGCAATTTGCAGGGTAGTCCAAGCAGCTTCAGTAAGCATCATCTTTCTTTGAAGTCACCTGTTTTGTTTTTGAAAAAAATCATGCAATTACATTTAAATCTATACTATTTTCTAATTGTTCTAATATTTAAATATTAGAATTACATAAAGATTGGATAAATAAAATAATATGATTTCCCTCAAATTTTCAAGTACCTTTGATGCTCGAGCTTTATGATATGACCATGAGTCCTCTGTGGCCCTCTTCTGTGAATCTCTGGGGACGATGTATAAACTGGTTTGAGAAGTAAAGAATCACAAAGGACATAGAACCAGACTTCAGATGATTTGGCTCTATTCCTGGTTCTTCACTCACGGGCCATATGCCTAAGGGTCAACTGCTGGGTCTCTGTTTGGTCATCTGTAAAATGGGGAGGTTGGAATAGGTATTCTTTTCCCTTATTAGCCTTTTCTCTCCAGAATAACCCAGATTTTGTCTCAACATTCTGCTTCATTTTACACAAAATCATAGCCACCCTGTAATCTCTTTGGACTTCCTTTTATTTGCAATATGTGTGGCTAAATGATACTTGTCCTTCCTGTGAGGTCGTAGGGAGCCATCAAGAATAAAAGTTATCGCAAAGCTCATATAAAGAGAGAGAATCATATAAAGTCATGTTATTTAATTTTATGCCCATTTGGTTCCAGCTCCAACCTCGTATTTTTTGTTTTTTTGAGACAGTGCAGTGGCATGATCATGGCTCACTGGAGCATTAACCTCCTGAGCTCAAGTGATCCTCCTACCTCAGCCTCCCTAATAGTTGAGACTAATGGCCTGCACTACCATGCCTGGCTAATTTTTGTATTTTCGGTAGAGATGAGGCCTCACTATATTGCCCAGGCTGGTCTTGAACTCCTGGGCTCAAGCAATGTACCTGCCTCGGCCTTCCAAAGTGTTGGGAATACAGGCATGAGCCACTGTGCTTGGCCCAACCTTGCAGTCTCATTTAAACCCATATGTGTTTATGTATGATGTATGTATGAGTGTGGGTGTAATTAGGTTTGTCAAATTATTTTCTTGGCTTAAAGTCTCTTGCAGGCGTAATGCTTTTAAACAGTCAAAACAATTAATAAAAAAGTGGAATTGTTTTGACTAATATCATTAGAGAAGGAATGTTAAGGTATTATTTTATAAGGTATATAAGGTAAGGCATTTTGAAGATGAGTGTATATACGCCTGAAACATGGCTCTGGGTCTTTTATGTGATCAAAGTTGATACAACATCTCAAAAGATTATACTGGGTTTTAGAAATTTATTTTTCTTTTTTATATAGAATTCACTATTTTTCAGAGGGACAGAAGTCCTGAGGTAAAACGGTTACTCCTTTTATAAGGTGTTATTCCATCTTATGTGGGACAATCTATCATTTACTCATAAGACGTGGATGCCAGCTCCATGGGGAAGGAACTTGGGGGCCATCGCAGTTTCAAAATTAGGCCACTGCACCAAAGGCCCAGAACCCACAGAGGAAGATTTTAGCAAACATCTCTGGCCAAGGAAACACTTTAACCATCCACAGAGATATTTGGGCCACAGTTTTCAGGGTGTTTTTACCCTCTAAGCTTGGTGGGATGAGCAGACAATGTGCTTTCTGACAATGCGGCTGTTCTCTGGGAGTTTCTCAAGGGACAGTCCTGCTTGGACAAGCCTGAACTGGCACACTCTGCAGTCCCATCTCCTGCCATTCACCGCAGGGCTCACCAGTCTTTAGCTAGGTTGAACAATTTGCAGTTCCCTAAACAAAACCATCGGGTGCTCTCATGTTTCTTTCTTCTTTGCCCAGCTGGTGGAATCCCACTAATTCAGTGTATGCTTGGGAGGCTCCTCTGCAGAACTTCTCCCCTGGGGGCTTCTCTGCCCCAGGGAGAGTGAGACATTCACCTACCATGTACTAACATCCTCACACATCGCTCTTCTCATTCGGATTGTGATTTTAAGATATTGTCTGTTCTGCTGCTAGACTGGGCACTCTAGGAAGGGAGGGACTGGACAGATTCATTTTTGTATCCCCAGGCTGGTCCAAGATGAGTAGATAAATGTTTGTTCAAACAACTAGTGAATGTTCTGCTTACTTAGGTTTGTGCTCTCTCTAGATTATTTTGTCTTTAGCCTCTCCAAATCAACCAGATAGGATTCATGTGGTAGTGGTTTGAGTGCATGTACTACAAGCATCTGCTGCTTACTAGCCATGTGACTGTTCTAAGCCTCAGTTTTCTCATCTGCACAATGGGGATAATAATGGTACTTACCTCACAGAGTTGTTATGAGGATGACGTGAGTTAGTATTTGTAATCCTGAAGGTGTATTTTAAATAAATAAAATAATTTTGGGGACTGTGAATCAACACAATAGACAGAAAGGTGATAACTGTGGGTCCATTCCACAGATTGTATAGACAATGATATTGCCAATGGATGCCATGCAAATTTATGTCCTATATAATGATGGCTAGAACTGAGTCCAGAATAGCTCATTGTTGGAGTGAAAAATTCTTTATTATCAATTGAAAAACACCACAAACCTTCAGCTCAGGAAAATAAAACATAAGTTTAGTGCCCTCTTCACTTATTTTTTAACCTTAAATTTTGTAGTTCTCATTTGATCATATCACTACCCTGTTCGAAACTTGATCTTCCTTTTGTCCCAAACCCCTCAATGTGGTTTCCAAGGCCCTCTGTGACACCCCTGCCCTCTACACCTGCATCTTGACACCATTCCCTTTATCTTCACTGTTCCAGTATGAAGTTTAAGATGTGAACTCTTCTCTGTTCCCAAATGTGCAGGGCTGTCTCCGGACTTTCTTCAGTGCTTTCTTTTCCTTCTGTCTGCATAAACATCCCTCCTCACTGTGCTCTGCTTTGAAATTCAATTTAAGCACCACCTCTTCTGGCAAGTAGTTTTGCCACCTGCTCCCCCAGCACGCTGAGCTCCCCTTATCAAGCCATTGACCACAGTTTAGGGTGTTTTGTTGCTTAATTGTCAGCCTTTCCCACTGGATTAGAAACTCCAAAAAGCAGGAACCAGGCCTGTTTTGCTCAATCCTGTATCCCTAGTATCTTAAGTCCTGGTATGCAGTTGGCACTCAATAAATACTTATTGAATGAGTGTTTAATTTTAGAAATCAGAAACTTTGAATTCTAGCCCAACCTAGATTTCAACGGTCTGGGTATCTGTCCCCAAGTCCTCCAGCTTGTTGCAATGAGATTGTCTGTTAAGACTGAGAGAATCGGCCGGGCGCGGTGGCTCAAGCCTGTGATCCCAGCACTTTGGGAGGCCGAGACGGGCGGATCATGAGGTCAGGAGATCGAGACCATCCTGGCTAACCCGGTGAAACCCCGTCTCTACTAAAAATACAAAAAAAAAAAAAACTAGCCGGGCGAGGTGGCGGCGCCTGTAGTCCCAGCTACTCGGGAGGCTGAGGCAGGAGAATGGCGTGAACCCGGGAGGCGGAACTTGCATTGAGCTGAGGTCCGGCCACTGCACTCCAGCCTGGG
>NW_016814053.1:1033122-1053747 GCF_001698545.2 Rhinopithecus bieti | reverse complement strand
AAAAAAAAAAAAAAAAAAAAAAAAGACTGAGAGAATCCGACTTGAAACCCCACATTCCATTTGCGATGGGCGATCTGCTCTTTGGAGATGATTGGAGAATGATTCCATTACTTCCCAGCATCTCTGCTGATCTTTTACTTCCTGTTCCCGCTGGCCGTTTTCTATGCTGCAGCTCTTGCTGGACACTATCTCAATTCTTTTATTACCCGAAGTGTCCCGTCTCAAGGCTCTGTGTGTCATGGAGTGGTTACTTAGCAGTGTGGCACAATAAGCGGCTTCAAATAAACTATGGCAAGTGGAGTGAGGTGAGGGAGAAGTGGGGACAGTTAATGGGTACTAAAAGTAATTAGAAAGAATGAATAACATCTAGTATTTGATACCACAACAGAGTGATTATAGTCAATAATAACTTAATTATACATTTTAAAATAGCTAAAAGAGTAGAATTGGGTTGTTTGTAGCATAAAGGATAAATGCTTGAGGTGATGGATGCCCCATTTATCCTGATGTAATTATTGCACACCTTATGCCTGTATCAAAGATCCCCTATGCCCTATAAATATATACACACCTGCTATGTGCCCACAAAAATTAAAAATTAAGAAACCTATGGTGCATCCCTTTTTTCAATGGTCCTATGTCTATTCTTACCCATAAGATTTTTCTTGTTCATCTTTTGAATTCAGGTGACAGGTTCTCGTGATGATTCTGGAACTCTCTTTGTCTTTTCTGCTCCTAAATCCTGAAATTCCCGGTAATTTCTTGTACAGACCCAGCTTAGCTGTTTTATTGTCTGGCTGTTACTCATCCAGGCTCTGTCCCTAGGATTTTTGTCATAATCAAACATGTTCATAATCACAAAGGCAGCATGGAGTTGTGTTAAGAGGGTATGCACTTGAGCCATACAACATGGTTCCAAATGGAGTCTCCACCCTCCCTGGCTGTGTGGCTTTTCCATGTTATTTAACTTCTACCTGCCTCAAGTTCCTCATCTGTAAGATGGCCATTGTAGTGATACAAAATGGTAATTGTAGTGAGCATCAAGTGGGTTGATACAGGTAAAATACTTAGGAAATTGCCTGGCACATAGTAGGCACCCGCTGAATCTTAACCATTTTTATTATTAAGGTAGACTTATGATGAAGACAGCTTTTTCCTTGAGAGGAATTCTTCTAAAATCAATTTAAGTAGCAGTTCATTTTTTCCCATTACACTAATTCCAAGTCACCTGCTGGCTTTCTAAGATGTGTCTGACTACTGTCAGCATAAAGGACCTAGCTAAGAAGGCCATCTCAGGAGCAGACTGGACTTAGTGCTTGGTTCTACCTGGTTTCCCTGTGTGATTTTGGGAAATTTTATACCTTTTATAAAAAAATAAATTTTATTGTGTATATTAAAGAGATTATAACATGATGTTATGGGATATAGATAAATAGTAAAAAGATTACTTAGTGAAACAAATTGATATGTACATCATTACACATAGTTACCCATTTTTAAATTTTTGTGGCAAGAGTAGCTGAAATCTACTCATTTAGCAAGAATCCCATGTATAGTACAGTTAACTTCTTTAAGACTGTTTCTTCATCTTTACAGTGGAGACAACTGCCCCCTAGAGTTTGTGTGTGTGTGAGCATTAAATGAGGTCATGGATGTAAAGCGTTAGTATGGTGTCTGGCATGTAATAAGCACATCATAACTATAAGGGTTTGTTACTATTATATTAGTTTTGCTTTTACATTTTTTAACTAATCAAGAGTTACAGAATGTGCTTCTGGAAGGCTGAAGGATTAAGAAGCACCTCACTTCACTGCATGTTGTGTGAGATATCTTGTTGATTTAGAGGAGGTTTGAAGTTCAATGAAGCCCTTATAGTAGTGGCAAGGAAAGAGGCATGACATACTTTTTGTGAAAAGATGGTGAAATGGTCCCATCTGGTATTTCCAACATGGTGGAATTAGAAACCATTTAACAGAAAGCTTCTCTTTTCTCAAGGGACCACAGCTTCTGCCTAGAGCTTTCTAATCCTTTTGGGTGGTAGTATAGGGATGGATGTAGCTTACTATCCAGCAGGAAGACTGACTGAGTGATACCCTAATGGAGCCACTGGCAAAGGATAAACCAAAATAGAAACAAAGCTACCTTCCAAATAATGCTCAGTGCCTTTCTTGATAGTTTCCATTATAATTCATTCCCATTAGAAGTACTTTAGACTGTGTTAAAGCTATTTACATTGTAATTTCAGAGCAGACTGTAAACTTAAAAGAACACACACAGTTTCTTAACAATTCAAAAAAAAAAAAATGAAAAGAAATAAAAGATTTGCATTCAGAATCCAAATTCCAAAACCAGTGAGATGATGAAAAACTTCTGCGTTTCACTTGAACACGAGGCAACACATTTCAGAAAAAAATGCACACTTTAAATAATCATTCCGGTGCTGATTGTATAAACATATATATCAAAGAGGGTAGAGAATCAAAGATACAAAGGAAGAAAGGACCCTTTAAGAATTGGATGATGCTGAATTTAGTTTGAATTTTCAGCTAAGATGTGTAAAAAATTTTTGAACAGTTATTTCTTGTTCAGGTGGCAGTTAAGCTATATGACAAAACATTAGAAGAACAGTGTATCTACTACAAAAAGCAAGTGTCTAATATTTTATTCAGTGGCACTAATTCTTCTGTATCTGGGCCAAGGGAGAAAAAGTCCAGGTTAGTTAAATGAAGGCTCTTGCCAAGAGTTTTAAGACGCACATTTTACTAGGTAATAAAATTTATATAGCTATACCACGTGGGCACTTTGCAGACAACCTGTAGTTCAGGCTTACTGCAGAATTTATTTTTTTCTTTTAACAAACATTCCTCACAATCAGATTTGTTAATAGTTTTAATTGGAATAGCTTTGGCTTCTAGCAATTTCTTCCTCTGTCAGTAACTACCTCAGGCACCTTTGGACTACAGCGGGAAGAAGTACAAGGAATAAGTAGAACCACATCCTTTATTCTGCTGCCAGATAGTCTCTCTATCCTGCCCTAAGCTAGAGGGAAGATCTTCCTTGTCCCCGCTCAATCCCCCAGCATCAAGGTGTGCCCCCGCCAACTCAGGACTATTTTTGGGTATAGAACCAAAAGTTTCCTGACATTTGTTGTGGTTGTGGATGTAGTGCTGAACTTTGGCTTAGCAGGAGATAGTGGCCAAAGCTTCAAACCTCAAAACTGTGATTTATAAACGGAAAATGATGGAAAGGATCTTAGTGATTATCAGTTTAAGAAACCTAAAGCCCAGAAAGTTGAAGTGACTTACTCAAGTTACCTGAAGTGTTAGGGTAGGTTGAGAACCAGTGTCTTCTCTGCCTTCAGCTTCCTGCCATTATGGAGTTACCATATCCTGTTGTTGTGCTTGTATCTTCTTGAGCTCATCCTGTGATGAAGAGTGGCTACATTGCTTGACAGATGGTGACCTTTATACAGTCAGTCTGACTGATGGACATTCATCATATCTCTATAGAAATAGTTGAGTATATTCAACAATACTTGTACACTTGGATGGTATTAGCAATGCCCTCTTTGAATACTATGAAACTTTTGGGCTACTATGTAAAGAAATTCAATCCTGGGAGAGGTCTTGTTCATGTAGAGCATCAACAGAGTGAGATCTTCAGCTTCTTCCCTACACTCTGCCTGTGAGAGCACTTGTGGAGTGGGTACAAGCTGGTGCCTGTCTCCCTAGATGTAGGCCCAGGCTCTGTGGTAGGTGTGGCCTGAATGTTGTCAGTTACCCACTTCTATAAATATCCCAGTCACATCTACCCACTGATAGCCCCATGGTCCTGGTGGCCCCCCTCACATGTACTAATCCCTGAAATTCTGTAACAGACCTTAGCACCTCCTCTTGTCAATAACAGCTCAAGGATTCCCTGGGATGTGTAGGGTGAAGCTTTATCAATTAAGTTTATTGACTTTTTACCTCTCATGTTAATCTCTCAAACATGGAGCATGAGCAAGCCACATGTTTGCAACCACCTTTTTAATTTTCTTTTTTTTCAGCCAAATTGATATTTGGATTGGGTTCATGATGAACCCATTTGGGGTTCAAATAGTAGAGATGACTCTAGGTCTTCCTAACAATCACACATTACTGTTCTGCTTACATCCAACTTTCTGTGGTCTTCCTCAAAGAGTCCCACTAGAAGCATCCCATTTTGTCTCCCCTCATCCTGCTGGGGATCCTTCATCCTACCCTTGTGATGATACTCAGGTTTTTCTTTTAGCTCTATTACTCCTTTTTTTCTCCGCATAAATCATGTTTTACATAAACTCCACTTTAACTCTCAGAGAAAAATCAGAAGACTTGTGAAATGCATTTATTTGCATAACAATTCTATAAAATTGACCATTATTATCTCCATTTTATTGATGAGGAAACTGAAACTTAAGAGATTAATAGCTACTAAGTGGCAGATGTGGGATTTAGGACCTAGGCTTTTGAGTAGTATACTATCCCAGTCAGTGTTAGTCTGTTTTCACACTGCTATAAAGAACTACCTGAGACTGGGTAATTTATAAAGAAAAGAGGTTTAATTGACTCACAGTTCTACATGGCTGGGGAGGCCTCAGGAAACACAATCATGGTGAAGGGGAAGCAAGCACTTTCTTCACAAGGTGACAGGAGAGGCGGTGGGTGGGAAGTGCCACACTTTAAAAACCATCAGATCTTGTGAGAACTCATTATCATGAGAACAGCATGGTGGAACCCCACCTCCCCACCCCGTCCCCATGATCCAATCACCTCCCACCAGGTCCCTCCCTCGACACGTGGGTATTACAATTCTAGATGAGATTTGGTTGGGGACATGGAGCCAAACCATACCACAGTCCCACCTACCTTAGACTGGTTTCAGCATTTTGAGTCTTGATGTTGAAGTTAAGCACAAAAGTCTGCCATTTCCCATGAGTCTTAGTACCAAAGCCAAGCCAGGAACACCAAGGATGCTGGAAGTATTCCTGAAGTTAAATTCTCATATCTTTAAAATCCCTTATATATTTTTCATCTTTCCTTTGCATTCTCATTTTTTTTCTTTTGTTCCTTAGCTCATGTCCCTTTCTGTATCTTCAAACCAGATGTTTGCAAATCACGTTGCAAATATCTTTGGTACTGAACTATACTAGGACTATTATTATTCTTTTGGTTCCTCTGATTCCATGGTCTGTTGGATACATATGGTCTTCACATAGGGAGGGGTATGGAGAGGGAGCCCAGCAAAAGTCAGAAGACCTTAATATTCCATTTCACTTATGGCTACCTCTGCTTACGATGGGAGGCATCCCATATTCAAGTTTCAGTGACAATGTGGGAAAAAATGGTTGTCTTAGTCTGTTTTGTGATGCTATAACAGAATACCTGAGACTGAGTAATTTGTAAAGAACAAAAATTTATTCTTTCACAGTTCTGGAGGCTGGGAAATCCAAGATTATGGTGCCAGCATCTGATGTTGGTGTTGGCCTTCTTACTGCATCTTCCCATAGTGGAAGGCAGAAGGGCAAGAGAGGGGCAAACACTGTGCCCTCATATCACAGAAGAGCAGAAGTGAGTGGATCTACTCCTACAAGCCCTTTTAATAATGGCAATAATCAATTCATGAGGGCAGAACCTTCATGACATAAACACCTCCCAAAAGACCCCACCTCTTACCGCTGTTGCCCTGGGGAGTAAGTTTCTAATACAGACATTTTGGAGGGGACACATGCAAACCATAGCAATGGTTTTCTTTAACATAATCTTCAAGAACAGATTTTGTATAATTTGAGAATAGTATTTTCTAGCACAGAAGTAGAGAATGTTTTCCATTTGTATCTATTGTTTTAATTTTTAGTGAATATGAATATTGTATGGATCATGTTTGATTTAAAATTTTGCCTTAAAGGGGCTTTACATATTGAAGAAGACAAATTAATGTAGAATATGGTGATGCATGTTCCTAATTTTTAAAAGTGGGCACCTGTAGCAAGACTTTTATGTAGCTTTGAGTGTGTGAAGTTGTGCACTAGGTATTTTTAGATATAGAAATACTATAGTTTTGGGGACATTTTATTGGCTTTGGGAATAGTAAAACAGAAAGTTTGGAACTTGAAATGTTTGCTGAGTGTCTGAGGCTTGCAGTAGCTATGATCAGAGAAATTTATTTCAATTTGGTTTAAGAGAAGTCAGATGGACTGAGTAGAAGTTTCTTCTGATGTTTGTGTGTCAACAAAAATTCAGCTTCCTGAGACAATACAGGTGCTGCCAAACTACCATTTTATCCTTGATAAATGGAGTAAGCATGCAATCAAATAGTACTGACGTTGAATTCTCCAGATGTGCATTTAGTCTGATTTCTCTGGTCCATGTTCTGGAAGTTTAGTCAAAACTTCCCAGAAGACACCTTTCTGTTTTGCCCAAGTTTAATGAGAATGCTTGGCTGTACTTGTTGGGGGAATGCATTAATTTACTTCGAATGGCAATTAGAGAGATCTATCACTATTATCATCATGGGCTTTGTCATCTGTCAATTTGCCAAACATGAAAAAATGAAATGTGACTGTTGCACAGTTTCTAACAGAAATAATTGAATTCTCCTCAAATTTGTAACATTTTTATCTGTATCACGAAACCTCAGAGGGAGCTACTACTTGCAATTCTGTGAAGTCAATTAGTTTTTGAGAACAAATGCAACCAGAAATTTTCACATTGTATTGTCAATTATGTAGAAACTTCACTGAACCTAAACTCTGTGGCTGCTTCTGTTTACTCCTTTATCATGCAAGCACACAATTTTAGAAATTTACAATATATGCTAATACTTTGATTAAGGAATTTTCTAGAAAGGAAGATCTATCATACAACAGTGTTTAAAAGAATAAACCTCAAGCTTACATAAATTGTGCAAGGCTGGGCTTGAGTTTGTACCATTTTGAAGAAATGAACAAACCCAGCCTCCAGGGGTGCTTTTATCTAACCTATGTTGACTACCTCTGTGAGGTTGGACTTTAGTCTTTTCAGCCTCTTAATTTTTCCTGTTCCACCTCAGCACCTTCCTTTCCTTCATCCAAAGCTGGGGCAGATCTAATACCAATCAATCACATATGTTTGGTCACTGTCTTTTCATTGTGGTGCCATTTCAACTAGGCATTTTTATGTCAAGCCTTTTCTTTTCTAATTGGGGAACCTCTGCCTCCTACTTCAGCCAAATTTCTGACAAAGAATTGTGCTTAGGAGCTTACTCCCTTCACTAAGAGAAGCAATACCATTCTACCACACTAGGCCACCAAATTATGTAGTAATTTGATGCCCCTCGCAAAACAGTATTAGCCCATCTATTGCCTTCCTAGTAATGGTTACAATGTCTCCAAATAAAGGAATAAAGACTCTCTCTCTCTCTCTTTTTTTTTTTTTTTTTTGAGATGCAGTCTCGCTCTGTCGCACACGCTGGAGTGCAATGGCACCATCTTGGCTCACTGCAACCTCCGCCTCCTAGATTCAAGCAATTCTCCTGCTTCAACCTTCCCAGTAGCTGGGATTACGGGTGCCCGCCACCATGCCCAGCTAATTTTTGTATTTTTAGTAGAGGCAGGGTTTCACCACATTGGCCAGGCTAGTCTCAAACTCCTGACCTCAGGTGATAATCTTCCTCAGTCTCCCAGATTGCTGGGATTACAGGCGTGAGCCACAGAGCATGGCCTAGAGATTCTCTTTTTAAGGGGATTGATTGGCGGTGGCTTAATATTTCTTAATGATCATATACTTCAGATAAAATCCATAAACCAATATATTGTCTTTTTATAACTCCCAACCCTTATTGTGTGTCTCTCAGGAATTTCTAACTACTAGATATTCATTTACTTACACATTTGTGCTACTGAATATCAGGAACTGAATGGTATATGCCAAAAGAGCTGCAATTACAACCGAGTCCATGCTCAATGGCTACTCTCTGGCTTGCTCAAAGAACCTCGCGTTCTGATTCACTTTGAAGTCAAAGGTTTAGTTCTGAGTTGATGTATCCATTTTCTATTACTGTGGCAACAAATGATCAGAAACTTAGACTAAACAATGTAAATTTTTGATCTTTAAGTAGTTCGGAAGTTCAACATGGGTTTCACTGGAGTAAGATCAAGGAACAGGAAGGGCTGCATTTCTTTTTGAGGGTTCTAGGGCAGAATCTGTTTCCTTGTTTTTTTTCAGCTTCTAGAGTCTAACTGTATTCTTTAGCTCCTATCCCTTCCTCCAACTTTAAAGCCAACAATGGCAGGTCAAGTCCTCACTTTGCATCTGTGACCTCTCTTCAGTCATCGCCTCTCTCTCTTTCTCTTACCATAGCTGGGGAAGTTCTCCACTTTTAAGGACTTGTGTAATTAGACTGAGCCCTCCACATCTCAAGATCCTTGATCTTACTGATTTTTTTTTTTTTTTTTTTACCACATAAGGTAACATATGTACAGGTTTTAAGGAATAAGATGTGGACATCTTTGGGGCCATTATTTTGCCTACTATAGTAGGGTGGGAGAGGTTATTCAACCCTTATAAAATCTTTTCAAGTACATTTAAAATAAAAAGTGCTATTTATGAAAGTAGTCTCATTATTTAATAAATAAAAGATGAAGCTACACTCTTTGCTAATTTACTGAAGGGCATGTTAACAGATCTACTCAATGTAGTATTTGGCTCCTAGAGGGCCAAATGCTTTCCATTACTACAGCAGAAACATACTGAGAGACTAAAATATTAATAACCATAGATTCAGTAAATAGGGAATAAAACAAGACCCACAGGCACGCAAAATTCCAGGAAAATGCAAACTAATGTTCTATATTGTATTTTGTTTCTTAAAAGACAAAACCCAAATGACTTAACCAAACATGGAAAATTTCACCCGGACAAAGACACGTTTCCATTTTTCCAGCACACCTCCCTACACGCTCTGCTTCTCTATAGAATTTCCTTTCTGGGTGAATCTTGGTCAAAATGGAAGATACTGGAATGCTTTATTATCCTGCAACAAACTGGATGAGAATATGTTTTAAATTATGGTTTTCTGATTGGTACAGAAGAAAAATGTCTAAAACACTCTGAAAAGTTAAAGAATTTCTAATGCAGAGATGACAATAATGGAATGTGGGTAAGTGAGGTTTTGACCCTGAAAAGGGAATGGGGGATGGAGCAGCAGTATGGTGTATGTGACTGAGGTGTCAGGCTTAATGTGGACCCGCACTTCCTTTTGTTTCAAGTGTAACTTCAGAACGAGCCCCTGTGCCTTCCACGTTGTAGGTAGGGATAGGAGTGGAGTAAAAGGGGAAACAAAAAAACAAATTGAAATGTGAAGATGGGTGAGCAGGAAGGGAAGAGAACATAGATTCTTGCAAACACGCTTGTATGGCCATTTAGGAGAAGGGAGAAAAAGTTCAATCTTGAATGTTAATGAAAATAGTTGATGATAAGAACCATGATGCATTATAAAATGACAAGCACTCTGTTAAGTATGTTACTTGTTTGGCCAGTTCAGTTCTCTACCTTGCGTGAGGTAGGTATTATTCAGATTCCCATTTTATAGATGAGGAAATTGAGACAGGGAGAAATTAAAGTTGCTCCAGGTCACATGGCTATTGGCACCAGAATTTTAAATTCCATTTGGTCTATTTCTTGTTTGCTGCCATCCGCAGAATGGCCTGGATCAGGTGGGGAGACAGCATCTCAGGGACAAGTGTCTGCCACCTGACTGGTCTCCCAGGGTTGTCCTGAGGGATGGTGCTGTCCTGGAGTTGCTCTGATGTGGCCACTCTTGGGAATTGCTGTCTCTGAAGTGGACTGTTGGTGTGTGTCGATGTTTGGGTGTGAGGACCAATGTGTGCAAAGCACAAGCTTAGGGGTGGGGAGTTGGAGGACAGCCTTTCCCTATCTGGTTCACCCAGGTAACTGGCCCTTCCCTGTCTGCTTTCAGCTATAGAGGTCCTAGGGCATCTTAGAGGAACAGGGCCTGCAGTGGCTGAGTGGGCGTGACTACGCTTCTTTCATGCTAGGTTCTCAAGCTGGCTCCACATCCCGGGCCCAGTGCACAATTCCTGGGAGAGAGGCTGAGATTCTTCCCTGCTTGGCGTTGGACTGTTCCCCCCACCATGGTGGGCAGCATCAAGCTCAGTGCTTAAAATGGTGCCATCCCTGTTCATGCAGAGATAGCACGCTGCATGTTAAAATATACACAGAGCAAGGTGCATGCATTTATTAGACTTTTCCTCTTCACAAAAATAAAGAGGAATTGTGGAACCCAAATGAACCTATTGGATTCTGAGTGTATTTACTAAGCCAACAAATATAAATTCATTGATTCAAAGCATATTCTATGGCAAGTACCGTTTTCAATTCTTTGAGAGACAGCAAGAGTGGCACATAGTGGCCGTGAGGTGAATGTGAGATGAAGCCACGTAAGAGTAGTACAGGACATGGTTTCCACAAACCTCAAATCCCAGTTGGAGGAAATGACATACACACGAAACCAAAGAGAAACATTGTATTTTAAAGTAGGGCAAACACTGGAGGGGACATAACATTGTGGAGTAGCAGCCCTCAGCAGAGATTTACTGAGTGTAGGTTAAATCTTGAGGAACACTTGGAAAGAACTGCAGAAATAAATTGGGAGAGATTAGGAGGGGCCTATTCTAGGCAGAGATTTCTGTGAAGGGTGTGGTAATGAAAATGGCCTGTGGCAGGAAGAACAGTAGGAACTACAGAGGAATGCAGCAGTTCCGAAGCTACTGGAGGGCTGGTGTGCAGAACTGACGGGGACACAACCTCCCACACGTGGGTGACTCCTGTGGACTAAGAGAGGGTGTCTTTGGACCTAGTCAGGATAGGGCTATCTCACAGATGGCCTTGGGTAGTGTCACGCTCGTCCATGTGAAGAGACCACCAAACAGGCTTTGTGTGAGCACCATGGCTGTTTATTTCACCTGGGTGCAGGCGGGCTGAGTCCAAAAAGAGTCAGCGAAGGGAGGTAAGTGTGGGGCCGTTTTACAGGATTTGGATAGGTAAAGGAATATTACAGTCAAAGGGGTTGTTCTCTGGTGGGCAGGAGTGGGGTCACAAGGTGCTCAGTGGGGAGTTTTGAGCCAGGATGAGCCAGGAAAAGGAATTTCACAAGATAATATCATCGCTTAAGGCAAGGACCGGCCATTTTCACTTCTTTTGTGGTGGAATGTCACCAGTTAAGGCGAGGCAGGGCATCTGCACTTCTTTTGTGAGTCTTCAGTTACTTCAGGCCATCTGGGCATATACATGCAAGTCACAGGGGATGCGATGGCTTGGCTTGGGCTCAGAGGCCTGACAGGTAGTATTGGGAAGGAACAGTAAGATACTCAGTGCACACTTGTTGGACTGAATTGGAGACAAATCTAAAAGCGGTATATAGAATGAATCAAAAGAGTTTTAAATCTGTAGCTCTTATTTGAGAATATTAAATTCAGGTATTATTCTCCAAAAACAGAGGAAGTTTTTACTGGAACTAGAGTTGAATGGAGAAATATAAGAACTGATTCTAAAATGTGATACTGTTCTAGGGGGCTGCGCCCCTCCCCCTTGCATTGGTGGGGAGGCAAGATGACAATAGGAAAATTATTAGCTTTGGGGTTGGGGAGTTCCCGGAGCCTCACCACGGGCCTATGAGGAGGTTTTCATGAGATGGGTTTTGCCAGACTCTTGGAGCAAAAGGGTAAACAGACAGGCTGTGGGAACCAGTCCAAGACCTGAGTGGAAGCCTGCACATCTCCTCTGGTGCAGAGAAGCTTTTGTTCTCCTGAGTGCTGGGCCCATGTTTTCTTCATCTGGCATGTCCCTAAGCCAAGATATTACAGACACCCTGGGAGGCAGCCACTCTGAAGACCTGTGTGGGGCCCATTAGAGCCTCAGCAGTGGCTCCTGGCATGCCCGGGAACAGCAAGACATCCTTTCAGCAACTCCAGTTTGTATCCGCAGCGTGAGAGCCGTTTTCATCTTCACTTTGCCTCCTCATGTTTCATTGTGTTTAGAACTGGGTGTTTTTCTGCCATTATTTGGTGATTTTCTTGCAAGGAAGCCATTTTATGAAAAATGCCTGATTATTGCTGCCAGAAAAATAATATCCCACAATTTGCTTTAAATGACATAATTTTAAAGTTAGTATTATTCAGACAAATGCAAACACTTTCAGTAATTACTCTGCATTTAATCACCACAAATCAGGTTCTCCCCATGTCCCTTTTCTCAGTGTGCAATAATGGAGTGTTTTAAAGAGGTAAATACTAAAAAGGGTCTTAGAGGGAAGGTATTTACCCTTTTCCACCATGTCTTGCAGGAAGCCTGATCCATTTCAGTGGAAACCAGTTGATGATCAGTGATCCTGGGTAAATATTTGTGCTGTTAGGGCCCAAGAGCTGGTCAAGGGACATCACACATTTCCTCCAAGTGGTGAGGCTGAGAGAATCAAACCTTGGGAAATGATGGATCCTGAAGCAAGATAGTGAGCTGCATTAGGGGTTTTTGTGAGTTGAATCCTCCCTTTGCAAAGATGAAAAGTCCAACCATCAGTGAAAACTTTTTGATGGGAACAGGCCTCAGAGTTTTGCTCACTCAGAGGATGTTTGGTGCCTCTGAGAGTTTAAGTGGATTCTGTGCTCAGTGGGGGTGTGTGGCATAAAGGTTCTCACCAGCTCTCTGAAAGGACTAAATGAATGTTTCTGGTGTGCCAGTATCCGGGAAAGTAAATTCGATCCTTCCCAGGTACTCAGCTCAGACTCTAACATTTGTGGGCAGAGTAATCACAGCTAAGTATAAAGATCTGGCAGCGCCTTCTTACATGAGCCAGCAGCAGCCAGAAACTTGTTGCTAGAAGCTTAGAAAGATATTGCCATCATACAAATCTCCAAGGAACTTTCACCACTCCCTTTATGAAGCAAGGATACAAAACTCATTATAGGGGATTGTTCTTTCATCTACATTGTCCCTAGAGGAGATGATAATCTTTGATGACCAAAATGCCAGCTGGATATTAATTACAATCCATGAGATTTCTGAATTGCTGAAATGAGGATGCTAGCTTTCCTCTGCTTTCCAGAGAGGAGATTCCATTCACATTTATTTAGCACCTACTAAGTCCAGGCAGCATGATGGCCCTTTCCATGGGTCCTCCCAGGTGTGGGCTATGCATGTGGTTGTTTTGAATGGTGCTACTGCTTCAGAGCCCTGTCTGTAAGGGCAGGGTCCATTTAGATGGGACTGTAATACCCAGGGTTCGCTATGGATAAGGCCTAATGGAACCCTGGATTCCTGTGTGCACGCTATTCTCTGTCAAGGGGCATAAAGACAGCAAACCATTTAGCTTGCTAGTAGCTCTCCTTTCAGCAGGTTAAACAATGTTTTTCCTCACATGTGGTTTATAGACCACTTGCATTAGAATCACCTGCTTGTCAAATGTACACCTATTGATTGAAATCTCTGGGAGGAGAGCCTGGGGACCTGTACTCTTAACAAGTTCTGAGGTAAATTTTATGCATCCTAAAGTTTGGGAACCAATGGCTTAAAGGATAAAATTCAAATTTCTAGCCAAGGTAGGTGCCCTTTCACACCCTGACCTCAGCTCATCTTTCTGGCCTTCTCTCCAGGGTTCTGGGCTTCTCCTGGTCTCCTCCACCACAGGATGCTGTTGTTCCTGCTTTTCCTTCCACCTCTCATGCCCTTTCTTCTTTCTCCATTGATCAGTTTCTATCTGTCCTGCAGGCTCTGATGAAATGTCAGCATCCTGGTGAAGCTTTCCACACAACTGGAGGAAGAGTTTCTCATTCCATTCTGGTCTTCCTCCGTGGCTCTTTCTGGCTGTGAGCGCCTCAGGGTAGAGGTTGGGTTTTGGCACAGTGGACATTGCCCCTCAAATCCCATCATGGTGGAAACTGCTGACTCTACTAGTATGAGGATGCTGGAAATATTGGCAAATTGCCAGTATTATTCATTTTTAGCAAAGAAAATAAAATTGTTCTGTTAGTTTGGTGCCCATTCTGAGGCAGGAGAATAGGGAATTAGGATAACCAAAGTTTAAGGCATAAGCAAAAGAACAGCAGGTGCAGACAGTTCTAAGCAAGATTAGGCAGCATCCAGGCACATCCTCGCTCCTGTGATAACTAGACAGAGTTTCCACAGAGAGAAGGTATTTACCCTTTTCCATCACATCTCATAGGAAGCCTGATCCATTTCAGCAGAAATCAGTTGACTATCAGTGATCGTGGGTAAATATTTATGCTGTTAAGGCCCAAGAGCTGATCGAGGGACATCACACATTCCTTCCAATTAGCCTCTGATTGACTGTGGGTCAAGTCTCCACTTCAGCCTCTGATTGGTCGCAGGCCAATCCTTCATAGGGTGTAATTGGAGGCCTCTAAAGGGCACCTAGGAGTGTTACCAAACTTTTGCAGCTTAATAAAAACCCTAATAGGGGAGGCTCTTGGGCCACCTGCTCCAGCCTGCCCCACTCTGTGGACTGTACTTTTGCTTCTTTAATAAATCAGTGCTTTCTTTACTTCATTCTGTTTGTCTTTCATTGCTCATTCTTTTGTTGCTTTGTTTGTGCATTTTGTTCAATTCTTTGTTCCCTATGCCAAAGAAGCCCAGACAACTCACAGTCAAGACCTTCCATCTGATAACAATTCCACCTGGGTTTCTGAGGAAAAGGGACATGCTGAGAGCTGAGTTTTCTAAGGGAACTTAGGGAATGGATGAGTTCCACAGCAGGGTACCATTTGCAGAACTAACTTTTCTCCCATCCTCCTTCCCTTTTTCACGTTTGTCATAAGCAGTATTAATAACTGCTCTTGGATAGCAAGGCCACCAAGAAGAAGCATTAAATAAACACTAATTGAACAAACTAGAACCACAAGGACAAAATATATTTGTAAATTCAAAAATCTTAGTTCAGGCTCATGGAGCAAAAGGAAGAGCCAGGGTCTTAGGTCCTCTTGAAGAGAACAGTGATGGTACACGTGTCCTGTCCCATTGCACCTCATGGCATGACAGCGTGTGACTTTTTGAGAGATCTGTTACATCTGTATCTAGAATCAATCTAATGTGCCAATTTTATTACCTATTTTATCTAGAACAGGGGTCTTTACAAGGATCCAAGAATGTACCTGAAGGAATCCTTGTGCCCTTGAAATTGTTTATAAAATTTGGCATGAACTTGTATACATATTTCTGAGGAAACACCCATTTTTTTCATCTGTTTTAAAAGGGCCCATAAACTTGAAAATTTATAAGAATGCTCTAGAATCCCCCAGTTCTGGAGTTTCATTCTTCAGCAGCCATGAGAAGGGGCTTCAGAGTCAGGCTTCTGGGTTCAGATTCTGTCTTTGCCTATTTATTCACCATGGGACCCCAGGCAAGTTATTTATGCTCTCTGAGCCTTAGTTTCTTTGGCTGTATAATGGGATGATAATGTTACTTTACAGAATTGTGAGATTAAATGAATCCATGCATGTGAGGTGCTTAGGACAATGCTTATATTATGCAGTCAATAAATGTCAGCTGTGTTCATATTATTGCTATTTTTATTATTTTATTATTAACATCTAGTGAGTCTTGAGTCTCTGACAGACCTTTGTTTACCTACTCTCCTTGCAGATCTCTGCCTCCTTTATCCCCTAGCTCGTTGCCCTATCCTTTGGTCTATCAGTTTAGGGATAGATGAATAACTCCTGTGTCTTGCATTGAAATACCCATGGTACTCTTGTATTAACAAGATTCTTTAGTAGCTTTCTTATAAATTTTCAAGTTTATAGGCCCTTTAGTAGGTAGTAATATTCAGATCTATTCCTACTTTGCTACTCCTAATCAATGATACTCTGTATTCTCCATTAATGTGCTCTGCATAAATAACATTTTGCATAATTTTGCATTTTCTGCATAATTCTATTTTGCTGCATAACAATGTGTCAGTTCATTTTCCCCTTTCTGTCCCCTGGAAAGAAAGTCATCTGACATGACTGGCAATCTCACAAGTGTTCGCTCATTAACATTACATCTTTGAAACATTCCCCAGAGGTATGCTAACAGGCAACAAGCAAAACAACAAAAAAGAAAATCAAGGGAGAAAAAAATATACATTACTGCAAAACAGATTTGTAGCCTTCAGTGCTTACCAGTCACTCTGCTGCTCAGCCTCCAAGTTGTTAATTGTATGTAATTATGAAGTGCTGAACTATGAATGGTCCTGACTTGAAGCTGGGAACGCAGAATAAGACTGTATTCAAATGATGCATTGATCCATGAAGAGTGATATGCTGTATACAGTCTCAATGAGTCATTTCCCTCATAGTTTTATAATTCTGCAGATAATATTTTTAGTTGTGGAGAAACTTCAAGAAAAATGTTGCAGACTAGGAACATGTTCCATATCAGGGGTTTAGGGAATTGAATAAAAATAATATCTGTTTCATTAGCTTATACCTCAGGACAGAGGATTTTCATTTTGATAATTTGGACCTAAATCTTTTCACAAATATTATGCAAACACTCTTTACAGCAAATGCGGAGGATGCTTGGGAACTATAAAAAGAACTAGGAAAGAACAAACAGCTTTAAATGTGAAAGGCTGTGAACTCTTAGAGGAGGAGAGGGCATTTTGAGTTGCCCTCTAAACCAGTCTAGGATAGTTTTGTAGTATGGAGGTTTTGAAAGCTGCCATGATGGTTTCTTTTGAACTGTAGGTAAGCTTGAGAGCAATTTAGAGCCAATTAAGAATCTGAATAATGATAATTGACATCAATTTCATTTAGCTGTTGTTTATTGTACTTTCTAAGTCTGGAAAAAGTATTCTTTAGACTGAATCACACTAGAGAACGTTTCTAATCATAAGATGAGTGTAGGTGGTCTGTAGGAGACTTTGGGCTTTTATGTTGTTTATAAGTATTGACATATTGGTTTCTAGAGTCAGAAGTTCAAGCTCTACCACTAACTAACTATATAGCTTTGGTCAAGCTTCAATTGCCTCAGTCTGCAAAAGGAATCTAGCAATAGGTTTTCCTCCTATCTTGTGGAAATGTTCAAAGGATCAAATGAGATATTGACTGTGAAAGTGGTTTGTAGACTGTAGTGTTCCAAAATTATTGGCTGTTACTATGGACTTTTTCTCCTCCACAGCTGTATAAATTTTCATCCCACCGCTGTAACAGCTGTCATTTTTTTGGTGCTAGAAATTGTGTTAGACACTTAACATATATAGTCTAAGTCAATTCTTGGAATAATTCTGTGAGACAGGTGCCATGATGTCCCCCCTTTACAAATGAGGAAATCGAGGCTCAGAAAGTCACTTGTTCAAGTCACACAGCTAGAAAGAGGGTAGGGTAGGGATGAGGAATGGCAAGTTTCTCTGACAATTTAGCTGTATTGATGAGTGTAACTATAAGTAATTCAAAAATCTAAGTTGTTGGAACTCTAAATTATTTTGAGCCTTAAAAGAATGTCATCATAGGGCCTGAGTCACATGACAGGCTGTTGTAACCTAGGCAGGTGTAACCTTTGTTTCTCTGATTATAGATTAGTCTTCTTCCTTACTTAAATGTTGTAAATTACTAAAATGTTGTAAATGACTAAAGAGTGCCAGAGAAGACCACTTTCTGCTTCACTGTTGATTTTCATTATAGATGATCGCTTATCTTCCCTCTTACTTTTCTTACACAAAGACCTCATTGCTATCACATTGTCTTAATGTGGAATGTTAAATATCTTCTTTTTAAATTGAAAAGGAAATAAAAACAAGCTGTATGGGAAGAAGTGTAACCAATTAAATTACTGTAATTCATAAATTAGCCTTGTATAGAAAATGTTATAATCCTACTAAAATTCTTTGTTTTCTTCCTATATAAACAAGAAATTAACTGTTAATGTCAGAGCACCGACCCCTTTTCTCTGGAGTGTGTGTCTCCCAGATGGCTATTTCCAGCTTTTTGTTTGAATAAACTCTTTAAACTGGATTCTTATCCTTTCGTCTATTTCAGTTTAACTTGAATTAGTAACTTACTGGGAAATCCATGCTTAATAGAAATAATAATGCTTCAAATCTGCCATAGTTCTGAAGAAGGATTTCTACCTTTGGTTGAATTATTTTTTGTAAAACAGATTATAAACCACATGCTTTGGCAAACAAGATATACTTTAGTTTTGTGATGCTCAGATAATCACTTGAGAAGCTTGTGAAATCGTCAGATTCTAGGGCCACTGATCTGAGATTCTAAGTAATGAGGTCTGACGAGGGGCATTGAAATATGCCTTTTGAGTGAATTCTCCCAGGGAATGGGGTGATTGAGGAACCTATGCTAAGAAACATTGAGAGTCTGATTGTTTGAGGGTCTTGGGAGCAGAATTTGTTTCTTTGCACAAAGCTTTTCACTATTTCCATTTTTTTTTCAGTTAAATAACAGTTGTGTGGCTTCCTAAAACAGTATAGGCTCATTCAGGTGTGGCTAATACTGAAAGGCATTAAGGAAACAAACAAAACCTATGCTAGTTTTTTTTTTTTCTTTCAGCCTTGCAGAAAAGTGATAATTGCCACAAAAAAAATAAAGTAATGAAAATTAGAGCTGGTTTGAATTTTGAGCCTCAAAATGCATTACTTTTTTCCAGAAGATTTCAGAATCATTAAGTAGGATGAATCATAAAGGGTGTTATTAGGGAGATTTTTGAAAATTTTCCTTTTATAAGCAAAGGATATCAACAAAGGCTTCAAAAGTGAAGAAATATATTTGGAAGCATCTTCAACTCCAGTAGTAATCAAGGAAATAGCAATTAAAGTCACAATATATTATTTTTTAACCAAATACATTGGCAGATATTTTGAAAAATGACAAAACTGTAGGTGACAGGAGTGTAAGCACCATTTTAAACATTTCACTTACATTATTAATCTGCACAATGACCTTATTAGGTATATACTATTATCTCCATTTTATAGATAAGGAAACTGAGACATATAGGTGACATAGAACCTTTTATGGTAGTGGGAGTAAAAATTGGTATTATCTTTCCATTGGAATTTGATGATATGTTCAGGAGTCTTGAAAACATTTACCTGCTTTACTTTGTAATTCCACTTCTAGAAATTTATTATATGAAAACAATTAGAGATTCACACAAAAATCTATTTACAAGAATGTTCTAGTAGCTTTATATAGAATACAAGAATTGGAAATAATTATTCATTTTACAAGAGAGAAATTACCAAATAATTGATAGTGTACGTTTAGGATGGAACATAAACGGCCATTAAAAATCATGGTGTTTGCATGTTCTCATTTGTAAGTGGGAGCTAAGCTATGGGTATGCAAAGGCATGCAGAGTGGTATAAAGGGCATTAGAGACTCAAGTGGGGAGAGTGGGAGGGAGATGAGGGATGAAAAACTACCTACTAAGGTACAATGTACAATACAGGGTGAAGGGTACAGTAAAATCCCAGGCTTCACCACTATATAATTCATCCATATAACCAAAAACCACTTGTATGCCTAAAGCTATTGAAATAAAAAAACTGTGGTTTAGAAAATTATTTAAAGTCATGGGAATATGTTCACAAGTAATGTTCACAACTTTTTAAGGTAAAAAGAACTCAAAACCACATGCACAGGATTACTCTAATGTTATAAAATGTTAATATGAAACATTTGCATGGCTGTCATTCTAAGACCTCTGTAGGCCATACACACTTTTTTTTTTGCATCACATCAGACATAAAACCATCATCTTCGTCATGATCTAATGACATTAATCCCTACTCAATGTTTTCAAGTTAAGGAAATATAGCATCAAGTTAAAGAAACAAGGCTAGGGGCCCCACGCAGTGGCTCACACCTGTAATCCCAGCACTTTGGGAGGCCGAGGCAGGTGGATTGTCTGAGCTCAGGAGTTCGCAACCAGCGTGGGCAACACGGTGAAACCCTGTTTCTACTAAAGTACAAAAAAATTAGCCGGGTGTGGTGGCGCACGCCTGTAGTCCCAGCTACTCGGGAGGCTGAGGCAGAAGAATTGCTTGAACCTGGGAGGCAGAGGTTCCAGTGAGCCGAGATCTCGCCACTGCACTCCAGCCTGGATGACATAGCAGGATTCCATCTCAAAAAAAAAAAAAAAAAAAAAAAAAAAAACAAGCTAGATCTGCTAATGAGTTGTTCTAAGCCTCTCTTGCCCATGCCTCTTCTGCTGGTGGGCCTGTGATGGGAACAGAGTGTCCCTTTTGTTTAGATGACCTGGCCGGGGGACACCATCATATGCACTAGGACAAGGTGCTGCCTTCCCAGAACTGTGGCAGAGGCTTGCGCTTGTTTGTTTTGGAGCTGGGTTGGCTTGCTGAGCTGGAGTGGGTAAAATGCAGACTTACGTGGTGCTGCGCTTATACTTGTCATGACTGCCACCTTTCTTTTTTTTTTTTTTTTTTATTATACTTTAAGTTCTAGGGTACATGTGCATAATGTGTAGGTTTGTTATGTATGTATACTTGTGCCATGTTGGTGTGCTGCACCCATCAACTCGTCAGCACCCATCAAATCGTCATTTATATCAGGTATAACTCCCAATGCAATCCCTCCCC
>NW_016814053.1:957905-1030879 GCF_001698545.2 Rhinopithecus bieti | reverse complement strand
TTAATTGTTGCCTCAATTTCAGAGCCTTCTATTGGTCTATTCAGGGATTCAACTTCTTCCTGGTTTAGTCTTGGAAGAGTGTAAGTGTCCAGGAAATTATCCATTTCTTCTAGATTTTCTAGTTGATTTGCGTAGAGGTGTTTATAGTATTCTCTGATGGTAGTTTGTATTTCTGTGGGGTCCGTGGTGATATCCCCTTTATCATTTTTTATTGCGTCTATTTGATTCTTCTCTCTTTTCTTCCTTATTAGTCTTGCTAGCGGTCTATGACTGCCATCTTTCACACTAGCTTTGTGATCCCAGAATTCTGCAAGTTATAAAGCTGATTTGGCTCAAAGAACAATTGAAGAAACTGAGGACTAGAGAGGAGGGTGATGTGGCCAAGATCACAGCCTAGCAGATCTGGGGATGGGGTCAGTTTCTTGATTCTTAGACCTTGATGTTTTGCATGACATCAAATGGCCTTCTTCATCCTAAGATGAGAGGAAGGAAGGAACTCAGTGCCTTTTGCTGGGAAAAGCACTACTATCTCTCTAAGGAAACCACGTAAGGCATGGATTCCCTGTGTCTGGAAGAGTAATAAATTTGATTTTTGGAAGGGGAAAACAGGAGAGTATTCTCTCAGTGGTTTGTGTTCAATGGGGGACACCATTTGGAGTTATCCAGGGGTGTCTTTTGTGAGCTTCATGGTATAATGGAGGTGATATAGACAGGAAAATGCATATTTTGGTGTCTTGAAGACAGTGGCCTTCAGTCCCAGTTTCAGCCTTTATCAACAGTGTGGACTTGGGCCAATTATTTTCTTTCTCTCTAAAGATATGTTTTCTCTTTGTTAAGATACACTTTGTAATACTTCTAAGGTTTTGAATTTACTAATAAAACAGCAACAACTTGTATAGTGCTTGCTATGTGCTAGGCACTATGTTGAACACTTTGCTTATATTAAACTTTTTTTTTTTTTTTGAGATATTTTGACTTTGTTTCCAGGTTGGAGTGCAGTGGCATGAACACAGCTCACTGCAGCCTCGGCCGGCCTCCCGGGCTCAAGTGATCCTCCTGCCTCAGCTTCCTGTATAGCTGGGACCACAGGTGTGTGCCATTGTGTCTGGCTAATATTTTTATTTTGTATTTTTTTTGTAGAGACAAGGTCTTACTTTGTTGCCCACACTGCTCTTGAACTCCTGAGCTCAAGCAATCCTCCTGCTTTGGCCTTCCAAAGTGCTGGGATTACAGGTATGAGCCACTATGCCCAGCCATATTAAGTAATTTAATTTCCCCAATGACCTTATTAGGTAAATACTATTCTTATCCCCATTTTACAGATGTAGAAATTGAGGCACATTGGAGTTAATTGCCCAGGCTCAAACCTCTAGGGAGTGATGGCACTTGGATTTTAATCCAGGTAGTCTGGCTCAAATTTGTATTTTAACCATGACATTATCCTGCCTCAAATAAGGCTACATGGATGAGGTAGAGCATCTAGTACATGTATTCTCAATGATGGCAATATTGCCTTCAAGGGAATGAAAACTGGTTCTTGGAAGGGGGCAAAAAAGGTTTATTCTTTTTATGTATAAAGCCCAGATATTCATATAGTACATAAACAGATATACAGTCTATCTGTGGTATTAAGAATTAATGGGGCAGGAGTGATTAGGAAAAAAGGTAAAAAGGGTCCAGATGATGCCAATAATGTGAAAAAATATGAGAGGCACTGCTCTAGAGCAATGCTAGGCACACGGCAGGCATTTTATAAATTTTCCTTCCTCTTCTCATGCCATTTAGTTTGAGAAGTGGAAAGTGGCTATATTGATGTGGCCAAAGTGTTGCCCAGCTTGAGGATGAGTTGTGGTCTGAGTTCAACACAAACGGGTCAACAGGCAGAGAGCGGATCCAGCCACTGGACCTGCACCGAGCAGAAGGCAGGTAGGGAGTGAATGCACCACGGCTGCTCAGAGGCTGTTTTGAATGCACATTGAGCTTAGTTATTAAGTGAAATCTTTGGAAAAATTATGCAAGATTTCAATGTTACAATCAGTCTGCTATTCAAGAATAGATGAATATTCAATCTTAACAAACACATGGGATAAATAATTTCTGCAGTAAGTGTAACATATCTCTTGGGTCCCAGCTCTGTAGAGTATAGAAAAAAAATACCCTAGACAAATTCCTATGTATGTTTGAAGAAGAAATTATTTTATTTACAGACAATGTCTATTTATATATAAAATCTTATCTTTAAAAGAAAACATTAATACTGATACAGCACAATAAAATACTTCCCATTTCCTCCTCTAGGGGTAATATTGTTTTAATTATTTTACCTGTAATTATTAGACCTACTTATTCTATTTTTGCCTTTCTGGCCACATTAATTCTCTGTTCTATATGCTCTGGATAAAATTTATGAATATAACTCCTTCTATAATTTGGAAACATTATAGGATATATAGCAAGCCTCTTAAGGATGTTTTAAATGAAATAAGACCTGCAGGATGCTCTTTGTCAAAGCGAGCCTCGTAGGACCACCTACTTTACCTTTCTTTTGGTTCTGTTAATGTACCCCTTGAGTCAGCCACATCTCTTACCAGGTACCTGTGGGGTTTCATCATGGCTATTAGGGAGCGGAAAACAGTAATTTGCCAACAGATAGCTTTCTTAGCCAACTTTGTCAGAGGGAGCTGGAGTTCTTTTTCGATAGAAAATGAGGGTGTAAAGGGGACAGACTCTTTCTAACCACTTATCCCCTGAAGGGCTGAGGGCCAGCAGAAACTCAAGAGAGCCAGTTCTCCTTGGAAAGTGCAATCTAGGTGAATGTCCTCATGAAAGATGTAATCCTCTTCTCCCTCTTGTCTAGGTAAACAGCTGGCAAAGTTTTGAAATGGAAAAAAATTGTTTTCAATTTCCTTGATTCATCTCCCTTGCCTTTGCCAGGTAGCCCACCCTAATCTTGATCTCCCTGGTACAACAGCCTCAAACAACATTCCCTCTTCCTCTACCCAGGGCTTATTGCTGCCCCCATGGGAGAGGGGAGAAAGGAGAGAATAGGATCTGCTCTCATGGAACCTATTCTATTCTAGATCACATGCTGTAGGGGACTTGGATGGGAATTCTAAGACATGAGTCAAACAAAAAATAAGCATTAAACAAGGTTGTTTGGCTCAATGTGTCCATATGAGTTTTTTGTGGGATCAAAAGCTATGGTGGTTCTCTGTGACCTGGTGTGAAGTGCTAAAATCCTCTGTCTAATGTTGATGCTGGCAGGGCTGGTTCTAGTGCAATAGGAGACAATGCTAGTTTTCTTTGACTTCCAACCTCTATATATGTGGCAGCCATAGGATTTGCCTCTGGTCTCTCCAGGAAATGCAATCAATGGAAGACCCCAGCTACTGTGCTCTGAAATCCTCAACACATTTCTGCTGAAACCACGCCTCCCATGGGCTGCTCCTGGCCAGTGACTAAACCAGGCTGGAACATTAAGGTAGGCCTGCATCTCGGAGGCACGGAATTCCTCTTTCGAGTGATTTTGGCCTGGGGACTCCCCAGTGGCCTTGTTGAATGTGCAACTGCACTGCAGTCTTAGGTGCTTCCATCTAACCTTCCTTCTTTCCTTCGCTCTCCTCTTTACTTGAGGTCAGATCTCCATTGTACTTCTGACAGTTCTCCAAGTCTCTTCTGGCTCCCTCCCCATTTATCTTCTCTCACAGGCATTTTCCCTAAACAATTTCTCACGCTTCTTGTTTTGGTTCTGCTTTCCAGAGAGCATGTTTAGTGTTTCACCTCCCAACCAGTCATCTCCTGCCTTCTGGCTTCTGCCTTCTCCTCTTTCCATCCACTCTCTTAAAACTTACTGTCAGGTAAAATGATCTGAGATCAGCTATTTTGGATTACTTCTTCCAGTTATATTTGCTTAATGAAATATCTATATTTGTGGAATAAAAGTCCTGGTCCCTGTAAAGAAATTTCAGATTCTCACAAGCCTTTGGGTGCCCCAGAGACTATGTCCTGCTGGTGACTTCCTAATCGGCTTGTATGTAGGACTGGTCTTAGAGTTGGCACCTCTCACGGGAATGTCTGTGGTTTTGCAAGCATGCCACATATAAAATACTTATGAGAAAGCAAGACTTACTGTTCTTTGTAGCTGAGCCCCTACCCACTTTGGACTAGAATTTAGGGAGTTCTCTTATTTGGGGAGTCCAGGTGTTTGGACTCACCTGAAGTGGCACTAGCTATTGACCTTCCATACTCAAAGCTGTCCTCTAACTGTGTGATCTGCCTTAACCCAGTAACTGACTCCTGGGAGTTGTTTGGCAAAGTGGTGTGATTGCTTCTGAAAGACAGCAAAGTGGAAGGCTATAGGGCTTTGCAAGGCAGGAAGTTGGGGAGAATAGAGACATGTGTCCCCTAGATCCCAAGTAGGCAGTTGTTCTTTACGAGGGTGTAATTGAGAAACAGCTTTCTACTGGCCATATAGTCATGCAATTATGATAAAAATAATGACAGCTATTATTTCTTGAACATAGGCTGTAAGCCAGGCACCACTTAGTGCTTTACCCATATTGCCTCATTTAAATCTCCTTATAACCTTGGGAAATGGGGACTAGTCTATCATCCTATTTTATAGCTGGGGATCTGAAACTGAAAGAGATTGAGTAACTTGCTGAGGGTCACAAACCTGACAAATGGCTAAGCCAGGATTCCAACCAAGGTGTCTAATGGCTTCTACTTCTTGACAAAATTGTTAGTACTGATGTGTGTTATTCTCTGAATGGCATTTGCTTGGAGCTATGGATTGGTGACTTGGAGAGAAGCTCTGGTTGGGTCCTGAGGGGCTAGTCTCTTGGGGAGTGAGGAAAGGCATGGTCTATAGCGTCTTTCCGAGAGTGAGTACAGAAGCAGAAACATTTGTTGGGATGCAGGCAGACATTTCTCAGGCCTCCTTAAAAGTGGAACAGCCATAAAGTATAAATCAGATGATAGAGTCTGTTCCATTCACTGCCTAGAGTGAGTACCCAAGATGAAATTTTCTAAATAGCTGCTAGATCATCTGTGCCATCCACAGGCACTGTCGTTCTGTTGGCATTCACATTCCCTCTCTATTTGTGAGTCTCGGGTGTTGATCTGTATTGTTAATGATGAGCCAGGGAGACATAACATTCGGAATAAGCAAGCATCAGTGATATTTATGTGTGTCCTGTTAGCTAAAAACTTAGTTTTGTGCTGCCAATAAAATTGGGTGACAGCTTTCTTCCAAGAATCTGTTTTCTTCTCCTGTTATCTGAAAATGTTGCTGTGTCTCAGCTGCACTTGGAAGGCAACAAATAGAACAAAACGTAAATATGGCATGGTGTCAGATTCTGAAGACATCCATGATAACAGCATGACTTGTTTTTAAACGTCAAACAAAATCCTTTCCAGAGTGAAGAAAAGAGTGGGTGGGGAAACCTGTTTCTCAAAATGAGTTTAGTTGATAGTCGGAATGGAAGCTCTTGTTTCACAACTTTCCCCCAAGATTCACAGATGTCATTGAAGAAAATGCAAGACCTATTCAGAAAGGATGCTGTATATACATACATACACGGGCCACATGCTGTCTTACACAGGGTAGGTGTCTAATTAATTTTAATTGATAATGGTGGCTGTATTAGTTGTCTATTACTGTGTGACAACTTACCTCAAAACTTTGTTGCTTAAAACAGTGACATTTATTATTTCACATGGTTTTGGTGGACCAGGAATCCAGGAGGAATTAGCTGAGTGATTCTGGTACAGGGTCTCTTCTGTGGTTACTGTTGGCCAGGGCTCTGAAAGTGTGAATGGAGCTGGAGGACCCACTTACATGGTGGCTCACTCATATCTGGAAATTCGTGCAGGTTGTTGGGAGGAGACTTCAGTTGCTTGCTGCATAGAGCCTATCCCTAGGGCTATCGAGTGTCCTCACAACATGGCGGCTGGTTTCCAAGAGTGGGTGATCCAAGAGAAAGAACAAGATGGGAAATAGTGTATTTTATGACTAACTCTTGGACTTTATGTTCTGTAATTTCTGCCACAATTTATGTATTTAGAAAAGAGTCACTAAATACCACACTCAAGTGGAGGAGAGTTAAGCTCTATCAAAGAGAGGAGTATCAGAAGACTTGTGGACATATTTGAAAACAGCCATAATGATATTTATGTCAAAGGGACACATTGAAAATAAATTTCTCACTAGAGCAACTTTCATCCGAGGATGAAGATATCTCTGACATCAATCCAGGAAGATTGTCACTGTCATAGAACAAGTCAATAAGAAGAATGATGAGCAAAAGCCTATCTTTTTATGGAAACAAATGAGAAGTGAAACCAACTTTCTGATGTTAAATGTGAGAAGGATTCACCCTTCAAACTTTGGATGATGGTTGTCTTAGTTTATTCAGGCTGCTACAATGAAATACCGTAAACTAGGTGGCTTATAAACAAGTTTATTTATTTCTTACAGTTTTGGAGGCTGGAAGTGCAAAATCAATGTGCCAGCAGATTCAGTGTCTGGGGAGATGGTGTCTTCTAGATGGGTCATTAGGTGGTGGAAGGGGCGAGCTTGCTCTCTGGGGCCTCTTTTATAAAGGCACTAATCCCTATTATGAGGGCTCTTTCCTCCTAATGCCACCAACTTGGGGGTTGGTGTTTCAACATATGAATTTTTGAGGACATAAATATTCAAATCATAGCATCCCGCCCCTTGTCCCCAGAATTCATGTCTTTCTTACAGGAAAATACATTAATTTCATTCCAATAGTCCCAAAAGTCTTAATTCATTCCAGCATCAACTCAAAAATCTGAAGTTCAAAGTTTCATCTAAATATTATCTAAATCAGATACTGATGAGAGTCAAGATATGATTCAATGGTGAATTTATTTTGAATTGAGCAAAAGAGACAAGTTTGAGGTACTGTATTTCATTCATAAGGATGTTTGAGTATGAGGCTTTGGCCTCTTTATTTGCTCCCTTTTTTGCATTGCAATTTGAATCATTCTTCCTCTTGACTTATTTCAAACCTTCTTCTTTTGAGAAAATTTCTGTTTTTACTATAGAATACCAGACCTAGTCTTCTCCAGGACTGATGTTAAGATATAAATGTGATTGGAAATATAGGATGTGGGTACATTGTCAGAAGGTTGACTGAGAAAAAGATCCTACTCTTTTTTGTAGGGAAAATATTTTATTTTCAAGATACAGTAAAATTGTAATTAAAATTGAGAAAATCTGTAAATTCATAAAGCTTAAGGTTTTAAAAATTAAATGTCAGCAACAATACTCTCACTGATAGGAGAATGCAAAATAGCTACAGATGTTTTAATACCTGGTACAATTTTTTTTTAACGTTTAGGTTCAGGGGTCTATGTGTGGGTTTGTTATAGGGGCTTGGTGTACAGATTATTTCATCATCCAGGTAATAAGCATAGTACCCAATAGGAAGTTTTTCTTCTTCTTCTTTTTTTATTTTTTTGAGACAGAGTCTTGCTGTGTTGCCCAGGCTGGAGTGCAGTGGCGTGATCTCGGCTCACTGCAACCTCTGCCTCCCTGGTTCAAATGATTTTCCTGCCTCAGCCTCCTGGGTAGCTGGGATTACAGGTGGTGTGCCACCATGTCCGGCTTACTTTGTATATTTTTTAGTAGATATGGGGTTTCAATGTGTTGGCCAGGCTGGTTTCGAACTCCTGACCTCTAATGATCTGCCCGTCTTGGCTTCCCAAAGTGCTGGGAGTACAGGCATGAGCCACCATGCCCTGCCCCAATAGGTAGTTTTTTTGATCCTCTCTCTCCTACTGCTCTCCACCCTCAAGTAGGACCCAGGGTCTGTTGTTTCTTTTTTTATGTCTATGTGTACTCAATGTTTAGTTCCCACTTGTAAGTGAGAAAATGTGGTGTTTGGTTTTCTGTTCCTATGTCAGTTCGCTTAGGATAATGACCTCCAGCTCCATTCATGTTGCTGCAAAGAACATGATCTCATTCTTTTTTTATGGCTGCATAATATTCCATGGTGTATATGTGCCAGATTCTCTTTATCCAGTCTACTGTTGATGGGCATTTAGGTTGATTCCATGCCTTCCCTATTGTGAATCGTGCTGCAGTGAACCTACATGTGCCTATGTATTTGTGGTAGAATGATTTATATTATTTTGGGTGTATACTCAAAAATGGAATTGCTGGGTCAAATGGTAGTTCTAAGTTCTTAGATAAATCACCGCATTGCTTTCCACAAAGGCTTAACTAATTTACATCCTCACCAGCAGTGTGTAAGTGTTCCCTGTTTTTTTTTGCAACTTTGCCAGCATCTGTTATTTTTGACATTTTAATAATAGTCATTCTGACTGGTGTGAGATTGTAGTTTTGATTTGCATTTCTATAATGATTAGTGATATTGAACTTTTAAAATATGCTTGTTAGCTGTGTATACGTCTTCTTTTGAAGCGTGTCTGTTCATGTCCTTTGCCCACTTTTTAATGGGGTTGTTTCTTTTTTGCTTGTTAATTTGTTTAAGTTCCTTGTAGATTCTGGATGTTAGACCTTTGTTGGATGCATAGTTTGCAAGTATTTTCTCCTATTCTATAGGTTGTCTGTTTATTGCTAGCTTCTTTTGCTGTGCAGAAGTTCTTCAGTTTAATTAGGTTCCATTTGTCAATTTTCATTCTTGTTGCAGTTGCTTTTGTTGTCTTTGTCATGAAATCTTAGCCAGGGCCTATGTTCAGAATGGTATTTCCTAGGTTATTTTTTAGAGTTTTTATAGTTTTAGGTCTTACATTTAAGCCTTTAATTCACCTTGAGATGATTTTTGTATGTGTAAGAAAGGGGTCCAGTTTCAGTCTTCTGCATATTGCTAGCCAGTTATCCCAGCACCATTTATTGAATGGAGAATCCTATCTTCATTGCTTCTTTTTGTTAACTTTGTTGAAGATCAGATGGTTGTAGGTGTGTGACATTTTTTCTGGACTCTCTATTCTGTTCCATTGCTCTATGTGTCTGTTTTTGTACCAGTGCCATGCTATTTTGGTTATTGTAGACTTGTAGTGTAGTTTGAAGTCAGGTAATGTGATGCCTCCAGCTTTGTTCTTTTTGCTTGGGATTGCCTTGGCTATTCAGGCTCTTTTTTGTTCCATATGAATTTAAAAATAGTTTTTTTCTAATTCTTCAAAGAATGTCATTGGTAGTTTGCTAGGGATTGCCTTGAATCTGTAAATAGCTTTGGTCAGTATGGTCTCATTAACAATATTGATTCTTCTTATCTGTGAGCATGGAATGTTTTTCCATTTACTTATTTCATCTCTGATTTGTTGAGCAGTATTTTGTTGTTTCATTGTAGAGATTTTTCAGCTCCCCAGTTAGCTGTATTCCTAGGCTTTTTTTTTCTTTCTGTGGCTATTGTGAATGAGATTGTGTTCTTGATTTCATTATCAGCTTGGATGTTGTTGACGTATAGAAATGCTACTGATTTTTGTACATTGATTTTCTGTCCTGGAACTTTGATAAACTTTTAAAATTGTTTATAATATCTAGGAGTTTTGGGGGGCAGAGACTATGGGGTTTTCTAGGTATAGAATCATATTGTCTGCAAACAGAGATAGTTTGACTTCCCTTCCTATTTGGATGCCTTTTATTGCTTTCTCTTGCCTGATTTCTCTGGCTAGGACTTCCAGTACTATGCTGAGTAGGAGTGGTGAGAGTGAGCATCCTTATTTTGTTCTGGTTCTCAAGGGGAATGCTTCTAGCTTTTGCCCACTCAGTATAATGTTGGCTGTGGGTTTGTCATACATAGTTCTTATTATTTTGAAGTGTGTTCTTTCAATGGCTAGTTTGTTAGGGTTTTTAACATGAAGGGATGTTGAATTTTATCAAAAGCCCTTTCTGCATCTATTGAGGTGATTACATGGTTTTTGTTTCTAGTTTTCTCTATGTGGTAAATCACATTTATTGATTTGTGTATGTTAAACCAACCTTGCATTCCAGGGATAAAGCCTGCCTTATTGTGGTGGATTTGCTTTTTGATTTGCTGCTGAATTTGGTTTGCTAATATTTTGTTGAGGATTTTTGCATCTATGTTCATCAAGGATATTGGCCTGAAGTTTTCCTTTTTGTTGCATCTGTGTCTTTGCCAGGTGTTTGGTACCAAGATGATGCTGGCCTCATAGAATGAGTTAGGGAGGAGCCCCTCCTTCTCAATTTTTTTGTGAATAGTTTTAGTAGGAATGCTATGAGCTCTTCTTTATATATCTTGTAGAATTTGGCTGTCAATCCTTCTGGTCCTGGGCTTTTTCTTGTTGGTAGGTATTTTATTACAAATTCAAATTTAGAATTTGTTATTCATCTGCTCGAGGATTCAATTCCTTCCTGGCTCAATCTTGGTAAGTTGTATGTTTCCAGGAGTTTATCCATTTCTTCTAGGTTTGCTTGTTTGTGTGCATAGAGGTGTTCATTGTAATCTCTAAGAGTTTTTAAAATTTCTCCTCTGATTACTGTCTCTGTGTCTGTGTTTCTTTTGTTGGGTGTTCTGATTGATAAGGCTCCCTTAGGCAGTGGCTGCAGTTGGCAGACCATATCTCTGCTGGGTTGGCCCTAATCTGCTGTTAACGTGCTTTTCAGGGAAACACAGGGTTGCACCTGCCTCCAGAGTTCAGGCAGATGTTGTCTCAGGAAGGGACAAGGTGTTGTTCTATTGCTGGGAAGGAAGCTCTAGCAGGTATGGTTCATCTCGTTGTGAAAGGCAGAGGTGGGTGGAGTTGCTCACTTGACTGTACAGGTGTTTCTTGGTACAACAGGAGGCTGCACTTGCTGGCTAAGTTCACACAGAAGTGAGACCCCTGGGCTGGAAACTAACAGGCATTGTCTGTGTGGTCACCAGTGGTGGGGTTGAGTGGGTCACCTACTCTGTTCTCTGGGTGCTTTCTGGGGCAATAGGAGGCTGCAGCTGCTGGCTGAGTTCACATAGAAGTGGGACTGTTGGGTCAGAAGCTCTAGCAGGCATTGCAAGCCTGGCTACCAATGGCAGGGATGGGTGTCACCTATTCTGCCTCCCGGGACAACAGGAGGTTGTGCCCTGTGGCTGAGTTCACACAGAAGTGGGACTGCTGTGCTGGAAGTTCTAGCGAGTGATGCCCACCTGGCTACCAGTGGTGAGGGTGGGTAGGGTCACCCACCATGCTGTCCAGGTATTTCCTGGGACAACAGGAGTCTGCACCTACTGGCTGAGTTCATACAGAAGTGGAACTGCCAGGCTGGAAGCTGATGCCAAGCCCCATCTGGCAAGGGGAGGTGCAGCAATCTTACTGCTGCAAGACATCACAAGTGCAGCCTCTATTGGGGCTATGGCACCAGTTCTGGTTGCTCTGGGGCCTAAGGCTGGTAGAAGTCCCCTTGGACTCCGGAGCTGTCCCCCAAAAATGTCCAGGTGGCCTTTTGCCTCAGTCTAGAAGCGCAGTGGGGGATGGATGGGTGGGGACGACCAGGGGATTCTTTCATTCCTAGCCTTGCAGTGGTTTCTGTGGAGAGTATGAATCCCCTAGGGGGCTTTCGCTCACTCACCCTTTCCCATGTTGGAGAGGTTCTCCTGGCTCTGCACTGAGCCCAGACAGGCTGGTGCCCAGCTTCGCTCCTCACTACTCTCTGTTACCCCTGCTGCCTTGGTGGATCCTGATGCAGTTTCTTAGATGATTGGCCTGCGGGGTCAGTGTTCACTAGCCCTTTTGTTTCCTCTCTGTGAGAGCAGGTGCACATGAGCTACTTCTAGTCTGCCATGTTGGCCCAACTCAGTAAAACCCTATTTTGCTTCCTCTGTGAAGTAGCTCTTCTTTCAATCTGAAAAATTTATTTTATTTTTTTCCAAAATGCCAAATCCGATTTTGATCAAAGACTAATTCTGAACTTTGGAAACCTGAGGGCTTTATGTGAGCTATTTAGGACTCTATTTTCTCAGCTCTAAAGAGAGATCTGAAAGCACTTAGGACACTTTAATATCTTTTGCAAAAATAATTAGCACATTTCAAAACCAAGCAGAAGATTGCAATTATTATAGAGAGTTTTTTTATAGTAGTGAATCAGTCATGGCAATGGGAGAATTTTTAGATGGTAGGAAGAAATGAAATGAATCAGTGTGGAAAGACAGCATGGAAATGTACAGGGCTATTACCATTCTGAGTGCTTCGTATCTGGCAAAGATTTTTTAATAAAATACCTCTAATTGACACAATTTGAATGAAGAGATGCATTTCTCCAAATGAAAGGGAGAGAAGCTGACTCTGCATGTAACCTGGATCTCAATGGGGCCTATTTTCATTCCAGGGAAAAGCATGCTTGGCTGTGTCAGGGTAGTGCAAATCTTCTGGCTGTTTGACACATTTCTATTTGAGCTACAGGGCTGGGGATTGTAATAGCCCTTCAGTTAATGCAGGCTGGTGATTACATGTTTTCATACTGGTGTTTCCACTGATTTCTGGAGTGTTTATGCCCACGCCCTGTTCCTGGACTGTCATTGACTTTCCCTGGGTAGAAGATTACCCTTTTGAAATTGGTGTGGAGCTTCATGTTGTCCCCATTAGCTGAAAAGTCAGTCCACAGTGATGCTGTATGTGCATAATCATAAAGAAAAGTCAGAATTTTAACATCTCAGGGAAAGCATCCAGGAAGAGAAAGCACAGACTTCATCATGGGATCATGCCAATAGGAGTCTACTTATGGGATTGTCTTTCCTACATATCACCAGGGCATCTGAGTAATTATTCCACATATCACATATGCCCTTAGATTTTTTTTTACCCTCAGACATGTTCCGCAACACTTCTGGGATAAGATCCATGGAATAGAATGAATAATTCTTGTATGGACACTGCTGACCTAAATTCAAATTTGGCGTTAGATTTTAAATAGATGCCCCCACTGCATAGTTAGACTAATCAAGAAAGATTTAGTGGGTGCTTAACCAGAACTTGAAAGAACAGCTGTTCAATGATAAAACAAAATTTAGGAGGTTTTTTGAGAAAATAAATATGTGGTTTACTTTTTTCTTTCTTTTTTTTTTTTTAAAGGCAAAGCACCTGTGAACTGGAATGGAGAGAGAATTTAGAGTTTTTATATTTATGATAATGCCTGCCACTCTAATCTGAAGCCTGAGCTGAAGTCTTTTTCTTTCTGCCGTCTTCTGCCTCCCTCTCACTTTTAATCTCTGCTCAGTGCTTGTTGATTTGCATGTATGAATAGTAACACCTACTGATGGGCAGGGCTCAGGAGATGCAATTTGGTTGCCAGCTTTTCCTACTGCAGAGCCCTGTAAGCATCGTGCATTGATTTGGAGTGTAATCAATGTTCCTCGTTACCACTGGGCGCGCTCCTCCCTGGTGCTGATTTTCCTCCTCCAGTGCCCTTCTCTGGCATTGGCATTGCAGTGGATTTCTGGGAAAAGCTCGATTTCGCCCTGTGTGGATACCAGAGGGATCAGTCAGGGTGCTATTAATATGTGCTAGAGGGAAATAGCTCATACTGTCTTTTTTAATCGAATAAATTTCTTGCCTATTTTATAATTTATCATATCCTTTGTTTGAAATATTACAGATCTCTGGCTAGGAATTACAGACCTCTACAACAGTACCCTTTGAACACCAGCTTGGTATTAGGAGGGTGATGATATGAGCTTCTAATCAAAATTCACTGCATGGGGTTTTGTCTTTTCAACAGGGTATATTTAAAAAACCTAGGAGAGGGGAAAAGCAATAAACATCTCCATAATGGGCAAGTCCATATAATGGTGAAGGAGAGCATTGGAGGAATATTTTTTTCTTGGGGAAAGCAGTCTATTTTTTTTTTCCCAAAGCAAAACCCCTATAGCCTCTAATGCCTGAAAACTGATGTCGTCTATTAGATTTCTGTGGGAGAAATGCATGTAAACAGTTCGTGGTGACCATGAGGCTAATGGCAGCATCTCTCTGAGAAGGCGGAAGCCCCTGAAAATCTGCATCCCAGGTGTTTCTTCCTCTGGCACTTCCCTTCCAATATATCTGCTGCCAGACAGACTAGCATAATAGTGTGACTTGTCAGGAGTTTCTGTGCTGTCTCAGGGCAAGCTTCCTATGAACTTTAAAATACTTTTCCACCTTTGGACACAGGGGGATATGGTTGGGTCATGAGAACTCCCTGTGAGATCTGGAGAAGTGACATGAATATCACTTCTTCCCATTATCACAGCTTTTCATCTTTTACTCACTGCTTATTTTGCTTCTCACATAATGTTTTCAAAATAGCTATAGGAGCATCGTTTGAAGTTTCAACAGCCACAGGATTGTTCACACAAAATACCTATTTTTCCCTCAGATGTTCAAGGCTTTGTTTGTATGTTTTAAAATTATCCAGAGTTATTTCAGATGAATGGCTGTGTCTATTAGCCCCCCAAACCCTGCACCTTTGGCTGGTTCTGTGTATATGAGAACCTCTTTAAAGATATAAATGTACCCTGTGAACGCTTTCAACTGTGAAACCTTTTGTGCAGGCTTCAGGTTCCTTTGTTGTAGGAACACCACAAGCTTAATATTCCTATAAAACAGGCCTTGGACTTAAAAAAGGCTAGTTTGTCAATGTATTGATTGCCCCAGGCTAAGCAAGCTAATTCCTCAGCGGTACGACTGCATGTATTGAACAGGCTGATCCTTCTAGGTCAAATAACTCACATCACTAAAATAATATTAAGGTTTGTTGTGGCACAAGCCAAATAGCTGAGAAAATCCATCATTATCACCTGATGCCTCTGCCCTTTAATTTATATCGTTATAGAAAGATGGAGGAAGGAGCAAAGAAAAGTACAGGGAAATGTATTCAGAGTGATCTACAGTGTTCTTAATAAAATGCCCTTCCTTTATGGGAACCTGAATGGGCATATAAATATAACTAGCAATGGGAATTTTAATCAAAGCTGTACAGCTTTTTCTTTTTCAAGACTTTGACTTCCTAAGTTAACTTCCAGGCTGAGGGAGTTCCTGGCTTCCCTCTTCATCTTTAGAAGACCCTTGCTCTGTTGTTGTGTTGGCTGTTTGCTGGTTTAAGTTGGTCTTTTGTATACCTCTAAACATGATATTTCTTACAAAATGCCTATTGTGAACATTTGTTAAAATGTTTGAAAATCACTCAAAATGAAAGCAGTATATTGAAAATTGTCTTACTTATGGGTAGATGTGCAGTATTCACCACACAGGATATCATCACATGATAGGCTCATGTGATGTTGTTGGGGCATCTGGGAGCTGAGAGGTGCATGCTGAAGATGTTCTTCCCAGCTTTGTTGGCTGTGCTGGGCCATCTTCTTTTCTATTTAGAATACACAATTCAGGGCTCAACCAGACAGTGCCTCTGTAACATTTACAACTTTGGTCAATAAGAAGAGCTAGGAGAAGTACATCTGAAACATGGAGCAAATCATCAAAGGATTAGGGTGTAATGTTTCTCCTTTAAAGTTCTGACTCGTCATGAGTAAATGGAGAAGGGAACATACAAGAAACCTCCAAGGAAAATAACATGTCTAGGGAAATTTGAAGATTTGAGTAATAACCGAGCCCAGTACTAAGCACTTTGTAAAGGTGTCTAAGAAATGATCATATAAAAAAAGATATATGTAGAAAGAAATGAAGATAGTAAGAGGAGAAAAGAGACATGGCCATGAGAGATAGATGCAAGTAGTTGGAGGTCACTTTTCTTGATAAGTTGTTTTCTCATCTTTCCTTCCTAATAGAACAGAGATCTCAGTTTGAGAATTCAAGCTGTGTTTATCCCTGAATTTATTTGTTCTGTCTGGGCAGGTAATTGGGTGCCATTGCCACTATTCAAGGACTCAACCTACTCTCTGACTTCAGAACCTACCCTAGAGAAAAAATGTCACAACAGCAAACTCATCTTTTAACAGGCCATAAAGGCATTATGTATTAAAAAAAGGATGCCTTAAATCCTGCAAGCTACCAAAACATTTTTTCCATCCTGATAAGCAGAATGATTGGAATGTGTAGGCATCTGCATCTGACTCTCCTTCTAGCTGAACAGTTCTCAAAATTAAATCTGGGCAAGAATTCTGACTGTAAACTTGAACATACAAGATCATAAACACTGTATATTGTGGGTGGTCTTAGGGAAAATTTTATTTACATATATCATTTAGTGTATACGTGATTTATTTACATATATTAGATTTTAAAAGATAATTGTGTTTATTTTATTTTTCTCACTGATTTTAGAACCTATCTCCCTAGAAAACATGACTCCATGGTAGATTCTCAGATTGTCCAGGAGATGCATGAGTGTCTGGGAAGAGAGAGTTTGGTGTAAGAAAGGAAGGGGAGCAATTTTGAGTACGGCAAGGTTTTCACCTTACAGCTTACTGTTTTGGGTGCTATCCTACAGCACTTAAGGGAAGGGTATGAGGGGAAATGAAGGGTTTCTCACTTAGGTTTTCTTTTTGAGTTTCAGGGAAGCCAGAAGGCCAATCATGGGGCTGCACCTACTTACCTCTGCAAATGAAGAGGAAGAAGACGAGGATGTGATGATTGGGTAGCGTTGGAAGGTGCAGCAGTATTCTTGGCAACAAGTAAACACAGCATGGTTGGGACCCATGGCAGGACATGAGGACATTCGTGGCTGTTACATGGTATGTGAGGGATCTCTTTGAGAGGACTTCCTAAATTATGGTAGGGCTTTAGTGGCAATTTACTAAAGTGGCTAAGACTCTGATTAGAGGCAATTTACCAAAGAGGTTAAGAGTTCTCATTACAGAGACCGACAGACTGGGTTTACATTCAAACTCTGCCATTTAATAATTTTGAGTTCTTGGGCAAGATAGTTACTCATTGGCTGTAAGTCTCAGTTTCTTGTATGTAAAGTGGATAGCAATTTTACATGCCTTGGGAGGTGGTGGTGAGGATTAGAGATAACATACTTACAACACCTGCCACATATGGTAGTTATCACCATGATTTCTCTTGTTTAGTGCACCTCTCATAAAGAGACACAAATTGTCACTTTGAAGTGTTCATCCATCCACTCATAATTTATTAAGTATGTTCTATGAATTGAGCACCAGGCCAAGCTCTGGGAATGTAGGGAGGCAGAGAGCTGCAAAGTAGGTAAGGCTGAAGAAGAGCTATTTCATGGAAGATGTGATATCCGAATACTTGAATTGGATTGGGTTGTGACTGTGATTTGGAATAAAAAATTACCACTATAAAATTGGACCTCGGTGTTCAAGTGAATATTACACTTGAGCAAGAATCAGTGACATTAAACCTTCTGTCATAAAGACAGAGGTAATGGCTTTTTGTGGGCAGAGTACTAGAAATGCTTCGATTGTTAAGTATTTATATAACCCTTTATATTTGTAATGTATGTGCTTTATCATTTCCCAGAAGTTAATGTCAAGAAATATTTCCTAGTGGGAAAGGAATGTTCCTAATATCTCTGGGCTGTGCCTTGCACTTTGGGCAAATATTAAGGAATCCTTAATGAGGCTGTATTAAAGAAGGAGGGCAAATCCAGCTTTAAAGTAAGGTGAGGAAAGCTAAGAGTCTATCCTTGCTTCTTTGAGTTGTTTTTCTCCAGCCCTCTCTCTGGGGGTGTCTTGGAGAGTAACACAGTTCCCTGCAGATGCAACCCTTCCTCTTGCTGCACCAGACCAAGAGCTTGTTCCTAGGGTGTTCCTGGCCAGGATATATTCCTCCTCTTCCCTACGTGTTGACTCTTGTAGGGTTTTCTTCATTGTTTGAGATAAGGTATGGGGCCGTGGAGTGGCCAACAGGACTCATAATGTTACATCAACAGGGACAAGAGATTGGCATTCGTGGTACTCTGTAAACATGCAGAGGTTAAGAATATGGAGACTGCTTATTTTTTCTACGTGAAACTTCTGTTCAATGAATGCCACTACTATATCTTCAACTAAAAGGAGAGTTGACTACATTCCATTATTCCTCCGAGTCATGGAATATGGTTTTGCTGTCTAGGTGTTACTTTTCTCCACTTCTGTATTAAATGTGAGTAACTATTATTACTGCAGTATCTCTACTTTCCAGCCTGAGGTGGAAACTCAGGCATGCCCAGTTTAACCCTCTCAATCAAGTAAAAGTATAGTAGCACCTCTAGATTTCTAATAGGTGAGATGGAAGAAGAAAGAATGTCATATAAAAAAAGGACATGCAGAGCTTTGTGAGATGTGACTGATAATAAAGAGAAAAAAACACCATAGTTACCATTTACCAAATAGTTATTACATTGTAGGCATGCAGCTACATATTTTAAGTATATTTTCCACATTTCAACCTCAAGAAAACACCATGGGAAGAGTATTACTCTTTTTATTTTGCGGATTATGATGAAGAAACTGGGGCATGGAGAGAATAAATAACTTACTCAAGGTCACATGGCTGGGAAATGTTAGAAACAAAATTTGTTTATTTATTTTTATTTATTTATTTTTTTGAGATGATGTCTTGCTCTGTTGCCCAGGCTGAAGTGCAGTGGCACAATCTCAGCTCACTGCAACCTTTTCCTCCTGGGTTCCAGCGATTCTCCTGCCTCAGCCTCCCAAGTAGCTGGGATTACAGGTGTGTGTTACCAAGCTCAACTAATTTTTGTATTTTTAGTAGAGATGGGGTTTCACCATGTTGGCCAGGCTGTTCTCGAACTCCTCCTGACCTCAGGTGATCCGCCTGTCTTGGCCTCCCAAAGTGCTGCGATTACAGGCATGAGCCACCATGCCTGGCTGAAAACAGAATTTGAACCTACCAGTGACTCCCAAATATGTGTTTTTGACCACTATGTGACATGTCTTCCTGTAATGTAATGAGATTTCAAAACAAATGTACCAGAGTATATACATCCAAATAGTGGTTGTGTTCTTCTAAATCATCATCTTGAAAGGCCCCACATTTACTTTAGTGAAGCAGCTATTGCTCAAAACATTTTTAAAATCTAGTTTATTTGTATTTATATTTTTTATTTATTTATTTTTTCAAAACATTTTGACACTTATTTTGGGAATCTGTTTGGATGTTGATAAATCTTTAACCGTTGAGGGCAGATTGGATCTTTGGAATACCTAAAAGTTGCTTGGAGTTAAGCCTGATGAATAAAGAAGATCATCATGTTAAACAGTTCTAATTTTCCATTGAAGTAAGGTGTGATTATAAAGGAATGCATGAATTAAATTTTCCTGTGTGATTTATACAGTGCTGCGAAGGCAGTCCCAGAAATATTTCAGGCAATGGAAGCATGACCGAACATGTGCATCCTTTTGATTTGAGTACTTTGAAGGCTATTATCAGAAAGTCCACATAGAGTCTTATTTCTTGATACTCACACCTTGCATATACATATTTGTACGTGTACAGACTGAGTTGATGAGCATGTTAAATCATCTTTAAACATTTTTATGGTTTAAAAATCATCTTTTAAGAGCATTGTGTTTTTTCAACAGCGATTTATGCAGATTCTCTGCAAAATGTCCTATCTATCAAGGTGTCCTGAATTGCTACGTATTGAATTCCCTTTTGACTCCTTTGTTCACATTAGTTATAACTTTTTCATTATGTAAATATAGAAAAATGATCTGATACATGCTTCCTGATCTCTTTCCATTTCATATTTATGAGATAGACAAAAAGTTAGAAAGGAAGTGTTGAATGAGCGAACATTAATGGACTCACATATCAACCTAGGTAAAAAATATATTTTTATGAAAATTGAAATTACATGCTTTGATGCACAGTACATTGAAGATAATGAAGCTTAAAGCAAAGTTTGAGTTCAGAAATATATGAAATAAGAACACAATAATCCACAGTAGAATGAAAGTCAGAGGTGTAGTATATTGAAACCCAGAAGAGTTTGAGTTTTTTCCTTCAGGTAAAAACTTCATGCCATAACATCTTCAGAAGGCACTATGGTTGTTGTGCAGTAATGTACTAGAGTCTGCTCATACAAACTCATGTAAGCCTATTGTTAAAATTTCAGGAATTTTGTGAGCTAGTTGATGTCATGTAGATAGTTTTGAAATCAGCCATGGTAGGAGCATTATTTAGTATGAAAATTGGCAAATGTTACAAAGAGAGAATTTCTCCCCCCACACCCTGAGAGTTGGTTCTTAAACATTGCTAGAACACTATTAGTTCTAGCCTAAGTTTTACTTACCATTCACCCTCTGTTTGGTGCAATTTTAATTAGTTATAATGATATTAGAATATGCATGAGTTTCAGATTATGCTTCATCTCTTTACCAAAGACCTTTGGAAACACATTGTGGAAGCTAAGGGCTTTCTTAGGTCAAGAGAAAAGCAAACTGATTACTTCCAGGACTTCCCAGGTGGCATGATGTGTTCTGTGACATTGTAAGTACAATTATGTACAAGGCCTGAGATTCCCTGGAATTCTTATGTCCAGCAGAGAAGAAATACACTGCTATCTTCAACTCAAGGAAATTGCAAGAATTCACAAGGATAAAAGATAAAAAACTGGCTATAGGGTAATGATGTTGATTTGCATAAATCAGATACCAGCAAGTCTCCTAATTTGATTTTTATATCTCACAGGTAGTGTGTCTATGATGCAATTAGAATTATTTATTATGTGGACCAGTTCTTCTGTCTGACTGAGTATCATCTCCTTTAAGAGTATCCATTTGGGGCCGGGCGCTGTGGCTCACACCTGTAATCCCAGCACTTTGGGAGGCTGAGGCAGGCGGGTCACGAGTTCAGGAGATCGAGACCATCCTGGCCAACAGGGTGAAACCCCGGCTCTACTAAAAATACAAAAATTAGCTGGACATGGTAGGGTATGCCTGTAATCCTAGCTACTCAGGAGGCTGAGGCAGGAGAATCACTTGAGTCGGTCGGGGAGTCAGAGGTTGCAGTGAGTCAGGATCGCGCCACTGCACTCCAGCCTGGCGTCAAAGAGAGACTCCGTCTCAAAAAAAAAAAAAAAAAAAGGTATCCATTTGGGAGGCAGTGCACTTATTTGAGTGATAATACTGTTGCTCAAAATATGTTTAGACCTCCTTTTGGAGCTTATCTCACATTCATTTTACAAGTCAAACAAACAAAAAACTCATCTAATTACTTTACAGTCACAACTCATCTTGTACTGAGAACGTTGTTACCTAAGAAGATCATGCTTTTATCCATCAGACTGACTTGGTTTTGAATAACTTGGGGCAATTTTCAGAAGTTAAACCTATTCTCAAAAGGTAAAAATTTGCTATCACCAAAGATAGTTTTAAAAAAGGGATGGAGGGCCCAGACACTCCCATGCATTGTGTAAGAGTGTAATTTTGCCAGGCACAAAGACTCATGCCTATAGTCTCAGCACTTTGGGAGGCAGAGGCGGGTGGATTGCTTGAGCCCAGGAGTTTGAGACCAGCCTGGGCTACACGGCAAAACCCCATCTCTACAAAAGGTACAAAATTAGCTGAGTGTGGTGGCACATGTCTATAGTCTCAGCTACTTGGGAGTCTGAGGCAGGTGGATCCATTGAACTGGGGAGGTCGAGGTTGTAGTGAGCGGTGGCAGCACCACTGGATCACAGCCTGGGCAAGAGAGCAAGACTCTGTCTCAATTAAAAAAAAAAAAGGAAAAAGAAAAGAGATTTATTAATAATAAATGAATTTACCCTTTTACCAAGTGAATATACTTCTTGGAATTTATCCCACAGCTACATTGATAACAGTATGGAAGAAATCTTGCACAGAATATTTACTACAACAGGAAATGATTAGAGAAAACATAAATATCCAACAATGGGAGACAGGTTAGGTAATTATGGAGCATCAATAAATTAGAACACTATTCTGTCATTAGTAAGAATGAGTCAGAGGTATATATTAAGTAAAATAACTAAGTATATAAGAATGTATTACTACTTTTGCTAAAAAAGGATATAAATACATAATTTACACACACACACACACACACACACACACACACATCCCTATAGTATATCTAGAAGGATTTAAAGGAATAAGAAGCACATTAATTCTAGGGACAGAAACTAGGAAACCAAGGAAAAAGATTGAGAAGGAGATTTTTCATCTTGTAATATTTAGATTTTAAACACATACTTTCCTAAAACAAAAGATTATGTGCCAGGCACAAGGTAATTCTCAAACAATTTAAAAAAGTTTTAAACAGTGGCAGAACCAGTGTAATAAGTGTGTTACGAGCCAAGATTTGCTACTTGGAGGGGTCCTAAGATGTATAAGTTGCTTAGATGTATAATTGTTTAAGAACTGACTCAGTACTTTAATCTCATAGGCAGGTTCTACATTGGGAGGAAGAGCTAAAGAAAAAAAACAACAGCTAATACTTGGACCTTGATGATTACAGGGAAGGGACTACACATGTATATTCATACATAGAGTCTAGAATAGTATCTCTCAGTCAGTGTTCTCAGTTGCAAGCAACATAACCCAACTCTAACTAATTTAAGGAAGAAAGGAGCTTACAAAAGGGCATCAAAGAATTCTGGGAGGGATGAAGGACCAGGCTTCATGCTCTGTAGTCAGGATAATATGCCAATTATCATAGTGTGAAACATCACTACTGATATTGCTGAATTTAAGATGTCAGAGTTGGGAACAGTGACACAGTCACATGAGACTCTGGATGAAGCTGCAGATTCATGTCACTTTGTTTCCATTTTATTGGTTAGCAATTAGTCATATGACCAGCAGGGAATTGCAGTGCTTATTCTGGGTGGCCGTGTACCTAGCTGAAACTCTCACACTCTGTTACAATAATAGTGGAGGGGATGACGAATATTGCAGGACCATTAGCAGTCTGTCTCAAGACGATGACTCCATGCTGAACTCAGATATGAGCTGGCAAAAAGGTAGAAAGTGTCATCTTCATCTGGGTCTTGATAGGAAATAATGAGACTTGAGTCAGTGTGGATCATGTTACCAAGATTTTTATTTACTGCTGAAACATAAAAAGCCTTTGGAAAATTGGAAAATCATTATATTTTTGTTTTCTGGTTCTTTTCTTGAGATTTTTGCTAAATCACCAAGCATAGATCCAGGCATAGGTATCTGTGAGTCTGCTGGCAGTTGGACTGAGGGAAGCGCTATGATGGTTCTGTCTTTCTGGAAACAGAATTTTTACATTTGAGAGTTGGTCAGGTTAGAATTTTACCTGATTCGGGCAAGTGAGTTTTCCTTTTTCGAGAGCAGTGGAACCCATGAGAGTTCCCCTAACTGCAAGATTAGGAGTGGGGTGGAAATGCTCCAATTCCCAATCCGCTTCCCCTGGGAAGGTTGCCTTTTTTCACTAGCAGGGAACTGCTATCTCCTGGAATATGGTACATAGCCAGGTGACATGGGAACTCAAAGTTTCTGTGTGAATGTGTTTTCTCTGCTGAGTATTTGCATTTCCCCTTTTTCTTTTTCCTTGAAGAAAATGACTGCTGGAGATAATCTCCAGGTTTTTAAAGAATTTAATAATACTTTTATCATTTGAGTGTGCCAATTATTTGACATGTGAAAGCCTGTGTAAGTTGAGAAATGGGGAGGGGTGAATTCAAGAGGACACTGGAATCCCAGTGGAGACTCTAGTCTTTCTGATGCTGAGCGGTTTAGTTGTAGGAGCAGTTTGTGCTTCGAGGATAGAGATGAATGAAATTGGAAGGTGCCTTTAAATTAGGTCATCCACCTCCAGAAGGAATTAAAAATAATGGTGGTGTTTCTCTCCAATTCAATGGCACTCCTGTTTTGATTGGTTGCAAAAGCTATTAAACATTTATGCAAATCTAAAAGGGGTCTCAACAATTTTCATAAGAAAAAATTAAGCCAATGCTTTCAATACTTTAATGTGCTAGCCTGTTAAGAAAAGCTTTCTAAGTACTTATAATGACAGCTGAACTCTAAATCATATTCTTTACATTGCAAAAATACATTAAATAGGTTAAACAAAATGGGCTGCTGATAATTTCTACTGGAGTTTGAGGTTTGATAAGTGTTCATGTCCTATTTTAAATGTTCATGTCCCAAAAGGTATCTGACATGCTTGTTTTGTTTAATTTTTCCCAAAGTACTCAGAAAAATACTGGTTTTCAGTAGTTACTGTTGAGGAACAGCTCCAGCCACTGGGTTTTCCTTCTTTTGCTAGTTTGTCTTAATTTCCTTTATTCACTTTGTTTATTGGGAATGCGGCCCTTTGTGTCTTTTCTCTGAAAAGACCCATTTCTTGCCATTCTACTGCTTACGGAGTTTGCTTCTATATTCTGTCATCTAGTCTCTTCTTTCAGGAGTGTCACTATGATGAGAACTGTATTATCTACTCTAGGTAAATGGATTTTTCCTTTGTTGTAGGGGAAGACATTGCAATTACTCTTTCTTAATATATATTTTTTTAAATTTAAAAACTAGGCTGAGCACTATGCTGCCAGGATAATACCCTAATTACTGTAAAGTGAAACATCACTACTGATATCTTTAATTTAAGCACTATATAGCCAGGATAATACCTCAATCATAGTAATTGGGGTATTACTATGATTGAGGTATTATCCTGGCTATATAGTGCTTAAATTAAAAAAAAATTTAAATTTAAAAGTTTTTATTGACAAATAAGTGTACGTATTTATAGGGTACATAGTGATATTTTGATACATATAATGTATGGCAATCAGATCAGGATAATTAGCATATCCATCATCTCAAACATTTATCATTTCTTTGTGTTGGTAACATTCAACATCCTCCTTCTAGCTGTTTGAAACTATATAGTATATTATTTTTAACTATGGTCAATTACTCTTTCAATCTTCTTGTCCCTGTCTGTCTTTGTGTAGTACAGAATTGTGATTTAAACAACAGAATACATATTGTAATTGAACTTCTCTGTTGGCAAGAATGACCTTGTACAGTATCTACAATTAGCTATAGCAAGGATACAAATGGAGCCGTAAATGACCAGGCTGAAGGTTAATTTAAATACACGAGCAGTTAAAAATGGAAGCGTTTGTCTTTTAGCCAAGCTAACACATTTTATGATTCATAAGTGGTTATAAAAAATAAAGATATGCAATAGGTAGATACCAACTGTAGAACCAACCTTCACCTTATGTCACCTGAAGCTTGATTTTACTCAGGACAAGCTTGTCACCTGTCCGCATGCACATATTCCTTCTCCCAATTTTTTTTATTTATGTAGAAAATGCCAGCAATACCCAACTTAGCCAGGCTTCAGATCTGAGTCATCTTGGACCCTCTATTATTTGTCCTATAATTCTGGTCAGATAGTCCATTCTTCTTTTCAAAATCTGTATAGGCAAAGGACCTATGCCTTCCTTGCATTTCTTACCTCCACAACCTGAGTTCAAGGCCTTTTGGATTATTGCAATAACCATCTCCTTGTTTCAGTCCCTATAGCTTCAATCCATCCTGTGTTCAATATTTTCAGTGGGCTCTGTCCTCCCAAGATATTGTTTTCCTTAAATTCTATGATCCCAAGCTTCAAAACAAAACAAAACAAAACAAAACCAACCCATAGAAAAGCTCCACACTTCTTGATTTAGCTTTTGAGGGTTTCTTAAATCTGACTCAAATTTATCTCCTACTCCTCTGTATGGATCCCATTTTCAGGGAAGTGATTTCTTTCCTTTCCTCTTCTTTCACTTCTGCTCACATTTGTCCACCACTCCCCCTGCCCCCATGCCCTGTTATTCAAATCCTACCTGGAAGCAGAACTCAAGTTTCACCCTGTGATGAAGTCTTCCTTGTCCATTTTAGCCCACATTGGCCAGGCTTTTCTCTGAGCACAGAGGCTCTTAGAATGTGGAAACTGACAGAGACCTTAGGTTACTGAGTCCTTTGGCTCTTCCTGAAGATCTTGTAATTCATACGCCTCTTATGGTCTCTCCCACTAAACTTGGAGCCAGTGTCACTGTTCCTGTACCTGGCACGCTGTGTTTGGCAGTGATGAAATAAAAAGAAATTGAAGTCCAGATGATTGTTGGCAGACCTGAACCAGGGCTCTGGGGTTTTCCTAGTCTGTGTTCTTCTCCATATGACTATTGTTTACAGCACCGGATACCTTTTTTTTTTTTTTTTTTTTTTTTTTTTTTTGAGATGGAGTCTCACCCTGTTGTCGCGGTTGGAGTGCAATGGCGCGATCTCGGCTCACTGCAACCTCCACCTCCCGTGTTCAGACAATTCTCCTGCCTCAGCCTCCTGAGCAGCTGGGACTACAGGCATGCGCCACCATGCCCAATTAATTTTTGTATTTTCAGTAGAGACGGGGTTTTACCTTGTTGACCAGGCTGGTCACAAACTCCTGACCTCGTGATACGCCCGCCTCAGCCTCCCAAAGTGCTGGAATTACAGGCGTGAGCCACCGTGCTCCAACGGATACCTTTCTTTCTTGTGTGGTTATTTAATAATTCTTAAGTTTAATTCTCCAATGACCTGATAAGTTCTTCAAGGATCAGGATTGCCTTTTCCTTTTCCTTTGTATCTCTCTAAACCGCAAGCCATAACAGGTCAACTGTTTTGAGTTAAATTGATGACAATTTTCTGAAGGCTTTTGTACAGTCATGCATCACAATGACTGGGGTGTGTTCTGAGAAATGTGTTGTGGGTGATTTTGTCATTGTGCAAACATAGAGTGTACTTACATAAATTTAGATGGTATAGCCTATTAGATACATTGGTATAGTCTGTTGCTCCCAGGCTACAAACTTGTTGAGCATGGCACTGTGCTGAATACTGTAGGCAATTGTAACACCACGGTATTTGTGTATCTAAATGTATCCCAACATACAGAAGGTAATGTGTTGCACTATGACATTAAAACAGCTATGACAGCTATGATGTCACTGAGTGATAGGAATTTTTCAACTCTATTATAATCTTATGGGACCACTGTTGTATATGTGGTCCATCCTTGACCAAAACATTGTTATCGGGTACATGACTGTACTTGTATCTCTGCATGAGAACACAAACTTTGGAGGAAGGAACAAACTTTTACTAAAGGCTGACCATGGCTGAGCACTGACTTTGGAAATAGATTTTTCTTCCAGTTCCCATTTCTTTTTCTTTTTTCTTTTTTTTTCAGACAAGGTCTTACTCTGTCACCCATGCTGGAGTGCAGTGGCACGATCATAGTTCACTATAGCTGGATCTTCGGAGCTCAACCAGTCCTCCCACCTTAGCGTCCCAAGTAGCTGGGACTACAGGCATGTGCCCCCATGCCTGGCTGATTTTTTTAATTTTTATTTTTAGTAGAGAAGACGTCTTCCTATGTTGCCTAGGTTGGTCTTGAACTCCTGAGCTCAAACAACCCTTCCACCATGGCCTCCCAAAGTGCTGGGATTACAGGTGTGAGCCACCATATCTGGCCTCTAGTTCCCATTTCTGGCACTCTGTATTTATTTATTTATTTGTTTATTTATGTTTATAATGTTGGCCCCTTGTGGTATTTCCACTATTTCTGACATGCTTTAATCTCAAATTTGCTAGTCAAAAGTGATTTTTGAGTGTTGTCTTACACATTTCTATTAAGAGGACTGGCTCTCTCCTTTCTCTTTCCTCCAGAGTGGTTGAATTCCATCTGCTGTCTGCCTCTTGGTTTGGAGTAGTAACCCAGGTGGCAATTAGACTAGTATCCCATTCCTCCTCGCTCTGATATTTGGGCTTTATAGAATTAAAGGTCATTTAAGCCTTTGGAAATGTGTCATGTTTCAGCTGGCATGGCTATAGAGTACATCTCTTATATATTTTCCTGTAGAAGTCATTTTTTTTTCCTGTTGAGCCAGGAGGCAAACTTGTGGAACTCAAATTTAAAACATTGAATAGGCAATCACTATCATGCCATATCCAATGCACAATCACAGGGTGCTTGGCACTGCCATTGATGCTGTAAACAATGGACCCTTTACAGTTGTACCTAAAATATACTTAGCTAGTTTACTGGAGTGACAACCCTGGTCTGTGTGCTATTAGAGCATTTTAATGGCCAAAGTTCTGATTTGTTTGACGGTTAAAAGGCACTGAACAGTTTTCACCCTGAGGAGGTGAAAGGGGCAGGATTCGAGTCACTCACAAATGATTTCAAGAATTCATTTCAAAAGGGAAGCCGGCTTAGATCTAATGCTCTTCATTAGCTTTCCCAGACCTTCACATTTCCATTGTCACCCTGGAAATGCCTCTTCAGCAACCTTCCTCTTCACTCCCATTGCCTTCCTCTTTCTAAGCTTCCTTACCAAAATTGCTACGGAATCCCACTGGTTGCCTTCCTTGACTCTAGCCCCTACTCTCCATTCTGTGTAGCATGTACTCACCAATTCATCTCTCTTAAACATCTCATTCACCATGACGGCAATGATGGCTTCCTATAGCGAGTCAGAATTTTTGGCCTGCTACAACCAGGTGAGGGAAGGGTCAGCTGCTTCCCACCCTGAGTGAGGTCTTTGTGAGTTTGGGGCCTTGCTTCCTTCCCAGTATCTCTCATAGCCTAGGACTGGGACACCCAGGAACTGGGAAGGGACAAGAAAGCAAGAGGCCTTGCAGCGCTGAGTTAATATCCTCTCCCTAAAATCTATTAGACCTCTATGCATTGCCTCCATAAGAAAGTTTAGAAATCATCTACCCCTGTGTTTTCTTCCTCACACGTCTCCATTCCATAAATGAATGAGTTCAACTCTGGATCCCATAGACACTTGCCTAAGCTCACCCAGCTAATTACGGCGGAAGGTCTTGACCCCGAGTCATCATTTCTCCTCTTATTCCTCTTCTGCATTAAAAAGGCCCTTTGTCACCTGATCTTTCCTGCCAATCTTTAGTTCTTACAGCTCTCCGACTTGGTCTGCCCTTCTGATTAGGGCAGACTTTCACTGTCATGTGAAAATGAAAATCCAGCCTCTGTGCCTATAGCCTTAGCTTTCCTTCTGCCTACAGTACTATCTTCTCTTCCTTTTAACTGTCTAAATTTTACTCATTTCTGCCATGTGGGTTTTAGGACAAGGTATTTAATCAACTACTACTTGAATGATCATGGGCAAAGTAATGAGTTTGTTTCCTCATAGGATAGTTGGATTAGCTGAGGTAATACATACAAAGGAATTGTTCAGGCCCAACCAACATCAGTTTCCTTTCTTTCTTCCCACCTCCATGGGTAGTGGTGCTTTATCACATTCATCTTGTCTTTCACCTTATAGGATTCCCATAGCCTCTCAATTTGCCCCATAATTATCTTATATTTTCTGATATTAGTTCTTTGTGGTAATTATTTGTTTTCTCTACAACTTACTCCCCTTTCCTTATAAGAGAATCATCCATCTTCACCCCACTGATATTGGCCTTGATCATGTGACTTTGCTTTGACCAATGGAATGTGAACAAATGTGACATAGGCCATCCTTTTCTTAGAGAAATTATTTATGTTTCTGCCAACTAACTCTCTCATCCTTTCTGCCACAAGAATGGCTCATTGCAAATAGGGGCTGTTGGTTCAGCTTGAGTCCTAGATGAGAAAACACGTGGTGCTGCAGTAGTTGACTTGAAACATGAGCACAAAATAAATGTTTAATGTCATAAGTCTGTGAGATTATGGAGACTGTTCTCATGACAGATTCACAAATAAATGTCTGTTTTCTCTGTGGTAGTCTTGTTTCTCAAAGTAGATTTAAACTCCTTTAGCTTATAAACTAAGGTGTTCAATAATTTTAATAGGCTTATTTCTATAATGCTTTTGCTTCCAAGCCTCTATTCTGCTCTTGGGATCCTCTCTCTCCACATATTACCCTAATATTACTTTTGTTATTATGAGGGTCCAAGGCCCTGGAGTAGCAGGTTTCATTTAGATGGCCATCATCCTTGTAGACATGATTCTTCCAGGTCTGATGGCACTCCGTGTGGCCATGCATGGGAATCTGCAGCAGAGCTACCCATGATCCAGATGTGATCCGTGGCCACTCCAATCTCTCCAGCTTTCTGGATGCTGCCAGGAAGCAAGGCCTAGGTGCCTTCTGTACTTGGAATACAGATTCTTTCCATCTCTCCTATCTCCCCTAATCCAGAAGCACCTCTTTTCAATCTTGGGTAAGCACCTCTTTTCAATCTTTCAAGCTTTTCCAAGAAATTTGGTCTTTGCTCTCAAATTCTCTTCCCACAAAAGTTGTAAAGCCTTACAGGCCTCTGTTTTCTTGCCATGTGTCTGTTTGTCCCAAGGCAAGGGACATAGAGTTGACTGTACCAACTTGATCACAGTGGAAAAGAAAGGGAAACATCACAGAACAAAAATAGGTTAGTATTTCAAATGATTATCTGATCACATTTCTGATTCAGGGCAGGGTTTCTCAACTCAGCACTACTGGCATTTGGGGCTGGAAAAATCTGTGTGAGGAGCTGTCCTGTGTACTGTAGACTGTTTAGCAGCATTCCTGGCCTCCACCTACTATAGGTGCCAGCAGCACTCCCCCTTCAGTTGTGACAACCCCAAAATATCTCCAGGCATTGCTAAATGTCCCAGGGTGGGTGGCAGGTGGGGTGGGGCTGATTTAAGTGAATGAAATAAGCTATAACCTTTGCTTTTCCTAGGCTTAGTACAGTATTTAATCCATAGTAGGTACTTAGTAGATAGTTTCTGATTGAAGGAATTAAAGTAGTGTATTTATTTGTATTTTGGCTGGGGGCTGCAGTTCATCTTAAAGGATGTGAAGTGAAGGGAAGTGAAGGGAAATAAATGAGTTTTTTTAAAAAACACTTTCTACTTCCCTGCCCTTTTGTAGGTATGCAATGCATATGGGTGAATGCTCAAGCTAATTACTGTTACTAAGCAATTCTAATGAAATTCTAAATTAGGTCACTCAACCAGAGTGGTGACTAGCAAAGGGTTGGTTGGGAAAGAATATTTGTGAAAAGGAACAACCAAATAAATAATTTACATGCCAAATAATATAATTCCTGGAGGGCATGGGTCAATTGTAGAGTTCTGCCAATGTCACACTCCCAGAGTTGGGTGCTTGAGGGATTTGCAAGAGTGGAGAAGGATGAAAAGGTGAATTGGAGTCCCCTGTGCTAATAAAGCTGCAAATACTGTCATGGATCTGGTGCCTCAGAAGACCTTTCTACAGTGAAAGGAGCTTTTCCTTTGAAAGGTGAGGGCTTCCAACGTGAAGTTACCTTAGCAGGGGTGAAGGTTCCACATTGGACAAGAGTCGAGATTATATATTCTTTGAGTAAGAGAGGTAAATCTTGTATGTATGCATGTTAGAGTTGAGGACGGAATTACAGAAGAATTGTTATTTATGATATATAGGAAATTAATTCTACCTCTTTTCTTGGACACAATGGCAACCCAATTATGAAGTCAACAAGGCTAGCCAGGGATTAGCATCAGTCATGTTTCATGCTGCTTATTGCCTGGCTGTAATGAGCACAGGTGCTTTTATCTTCAGACACACAACACATAGTCTGTCATCTCAGGCTTTTAGAAATTTAAATATGCAAGCACTTTGTAGAGCAGGTATCTCTGCAACCTTTCTTAATAATGACAGACTGCTGTTCAGCACCTGGGGTACAATTTAGTGGGTACATCTCATTTTGGCATATGTGTGAAAAGGAAAACCCTGTGTGGTAGGATTACTTTACCAATATGATATTTCAGAAATAGCTGAGATTTAAGTTACTGTGGGGCTGTATTATTAAAGTGAGAGATTTATTCGGTTTACACTGCAAATCCCTGGAGAGATAAGTGTGCTTATATTATAGGTAAAATCAGGAAGGTAAATAGCAAGTCTGGACACCATTTTCTTTAAGTAGTATTTTGGTCGTGTGATGATTTCATAAGGGCAAGAGCAGATAGAAGAGCGTTTAATCAGAATGTGAAAAATTAGACTTAAAGGGAACCAAGAATTTAAAAAGAAGCTTATTTTTTAGACAGTAAGATATAACTGCTGACTCTAGAATAGAATATTTTTAACCTAAAAACAAATGTTTTAAGTAAAAGGGCTCTATCAGGTGTGGTATGTTGATAATTTGGTGACTTACTGGTTCTTCTCCTTCCTGATCATTCTCACTGTCAATGGGGATCCCACTTCTGAGAATACTTACCTCACAAAGTACTTGTGGATACAACTTGTCTCATAAGATTTTCCTCCCTTCCAACTTTCACTGCCAATTGGAAGAAGTGTCAGACTCACCTTTCCCGATCTCACCACCTGGAAAGCTCCCCTTGCTTTCTCTCTCCCAGTTGCATGCGTTGTCTTCTTGAGGCCAAGCATCAGCCTTCCCTTATTCACAGAGTCCTCCTTAACTTCCACTGCTCGGTATACTGATGCCTCTCTTGTTGGTGTGGGCTCCACATTTAATTTCAGAATTTGCTCCCAGGATGTTTATATCAGTGTATTGCAAAGTGTGTTGCAGAGAATAAAACTCTATGGGATGTTAGTAGACATCAGATGGCAAAGGGGCCCATGTTGAAATAAGTTTAGAAATCCTGTGTAGATAAAGTTTTGCCATTTCTTCCCTACCCCAAACCCTCTTGTCAGAACTGCCCAATGCTGTGAATCTCCAAGATGGGAAAATAATACATGATAGGTTCATACATTACTTACTCACAGATTTTTTTTTCCTTGTAACATCTATTAACACTCCACTGAATTAGCATTCCATACAACAGTACAGACTTTGGGAATGCTCAGTTAGACTACAGGGTTAGATGATGCTGGCTGTGCACATGCTGGGAATGAAGAGGGTAACTGAGTTTAGAGGTGGAGAATAAAATCATTAGTGGAATGTCAGGGAGAGAATCCCCAAGGAAGTACCAGCCACTGGAGATTAATACCAAATGGGTGGGAAATCTTTCAATGCCTTCCAAGTAGGCACTGGGAGTCTAGTAGAAAGGGTAACAGATCCGGGGGTGTAGAATGGGGAAATAGCCTTGAAAGTACTATGCCAAACTGTCAGAAAACCAAGATGGGAAAGAGATGGAAATAGGCATAATTATTTATAAATTCAACAAATATTTATTAAGCATTTATTTTGTACTAGAGACAGGGTTCATAGGACTGAGGTCATCAAGCAGGACCCACACAGCTTGCTGAAGTTGAAGTCTGGAGTGGAGAGGAAGAGAATGGAGAAAATCCATTTGCAGATGCTAGGACAGGTGAATGGGGGTGGCCCGTCAGAGTAACTCTGCTCAGGGGTATCCTGGTGCTTCCACCCTGGAGCCAGAGACAATCTCTGTAATTTCCAAACCCCACTGCCTAGCAGGATGTGGGCTGTCAAGATATTGCCTGGCAAATCAATGAGAGCACAAACAGCTGGAGTTGACCAGAAGCTGACATTACTGTCCATGCCAGGATGGAAACAAGGAGCAAACTCCTTGCTGCTTAATGACTTCTTGAATTTCAAGAGCAGAGAGCCCCATCATATTAGATGAACTCCCTCGCTAATTTCTTCTCATTTGCCGATCACATTTCTACAACCATTTTTCTCCTTTGCCTCTTTCCTGAATTAACTCCCACTTACATTCTTTTATTTCCAATCATTCTTCAAAGACAGGCATATTGAAGGACTTAAAAAAATAAGACAATTTGAGCCCTCTGAAACAGTTCCTTATTCTTCCTGCCAAGAATGTCCTATGTCCACAGCAGGAAGTTCAATTAGCAAATCCATGAATCAGGATTTTAATTATATATTTATCTGGAAGGAAAAATGCTAGCTTCATTTTTACCCTATACCTTACTTGCAGGAATCACAGCATGACATTGACTGAACCTGGGTCCCTGTGGTGAAATGTGAGATGGTGAAATGCAAACATGTTGGTGGAAATGCACTCAAGTTTGTTCATAGGTATTTCTGTATTTAATAAATAGCAAGAATTCTTGGTTGTATGAAGAAAACTAAAACTGACTCCAGAAGGTTAGGAAGTATCCTAATTAAGAAATTTGCTAATTGTCATTCCCTGCTGTGTCTATAGGCTATATTTGCTTTTAAGTCATGACTAAGCATCTGAACAGTATCTTTTACTGGAACACACTCTCTGCTGTTATCTTGCCTTCTCAGCTAGATGGAATGAATTATCTTTAAGGCTGGAGATATTTTTTCCTCCTCCTCTTCTTTTTCTTCCTCTTTCTTCTCTTTCCTCCTCCTTTTTCTTCTTCCTTTTATATTTTCCATTGCAGCTCTTGAACCTAGACCCCAAAATGCTTATTGAGTGTTTCCCATCAATATATTTATAAGAACACTGTTTTCAATGGCTCTATGATTAAATATATCATCACCTGAGTGGAAGCACTAATCAAAGGACTGGATATTGGGGGAAATAAGTCCCGTCCTTTCTGTAGATGGTAGCCCACATTGTCCTGGATGAGTAAAGAGAAACACCATTTGTCAGAAAGGATCTTAAGAGATTTTTGTTGGCCACATGAGGTCAATCATCTCTCAGAAGCTGGAGGTGGTTCAGAGAGACAGAATCTCTGAGTAAGATCTGAACTCCAGACTTGCAATATTTTCCCAGGTCCTCTACAGCAATCAACAGGGCCGTTCTTGTGAAATGGCTGGAATATAGTTACTGTCCATATCGTTGTTACAGGATACAGGGATGGCAACCTTGAATCTTGGTCTTTGGAGGTTTGATTTAATTTAATTGATTTTTTTTTGTTTTTTGTTTTTTATAGAGATGAGGTGTTGCTCTGTGGCCCAGCCTGCACTGCAGTGGTAAGATGGCAGGTCATTGCAGCCTCAAACTCCTGAGCTCAAGCAATCCTCCTGCCTTAGCCTCCCAAGTTGTTGGAATTACAGGCATGAGCCACTGTGCCTGGTTCTAATCTTGCTTTTAAAGAGTCCAAAGCCATGACCAGATTCCTTGGCTCCCCATGCCAAATATTAGAAAATTAAATTATTAATTTTATATATCAGATGAATATGAGGGAAATTTGCATTTTCCCCCTTTCCCTTTTATTCCTGTTTACAGAGATTTACCAGGGCTCAAGATTTGCAGACATATTTGTTTGACCCAAGGAAGAACAGGAGTGAAGGAAAACTATTGAGGGATGTCGGGCTACTCCAAGCCACCCTCCCTTAAGATGTTCACTAGCAGTGAATGGGGAGAGGACCAAAGAGTGAAAATTTTCTGTTCTCTCTAAGTTCACTGCTAGTTTCATTGTAATATGACATATATATCATATTTCCACACTGTTTAAGCATACTTATAATAGAAAAGGATTTGTGGGACAGTGAGGAATTAGAACTATCTCCTAAAAGGGTAAGTCTGAGATGTTTAAATAAGAAATAAAAAAGATATAGGACTCAAAAAGTAATTCTCCTACAGGCAGCACTGGGCTAAGATTTAACCGAGACATTGTGAACTTTTGGGATATTTCTACTAAAGACCATTAAATCTAGGCTATAGGAATAAACATGAAGAAAGATAAAAAGAGCTTTGGAGTTTCTTCATAAATATTATCGTCATTTTTTTCCCCTTGCTTGCTTCTAAGGAATTCCTTTCCACATTATTATTATTATTATTTTTGAGACAGAATCTCACTCTGTCACCCAGGCTGGAGTGCAGTGGTGGGATCTTGGCTCACTACTACCTCTGCCTCCCGAGTCCAAGCAATTTTCGTGCCTCAGCTTCTTGAGTAGCTGGGACTATGGGTGCCTGCCACCACACAGGGCTATTTTTTTTTATTTTTAGTAGAGATGGGGTTTCACCATGTTGGCTAGGCTGGTCTCAAACTCCTGACCTCAAGTGATCCACCCCCCTCTGCTTGCCAAAGTGCTGGGATTACAGGCATGAGCCACTGCGCCCGGCCCCTTTCCACATTTTTAACTTTTAAAATCTTTAACTTCTGAACTTTTCAGTGTAAGTTTAAGTAGATGTGTATGTTTTAGTCAGTTTGGGCCTCTATACCAAAATACCATAGACTGGGTCGGTTAAACAAGAAACATTTATTTCTCATAGTTCTGGAGGCTGGGAAGCCCAAGATTGAGGTGCTGGCAGATTCGGTACCTCAGGGCTTTCTCCCTGGTTTGCAGATGGCCACTAACTTGCCGTAACCTCACACAGTGGAAGGAGAGGGCTCTGGTCCTTCTCCTCTTATAAGGAGACTAATCCTATCATGAGTGTCCCACCCTCAAAGCTTCTTCTAAACCTAAATACCTCCCAAAGGCCCTACTTCCAAATACCATCACATTGGGAATTAGGACTACAACATATAAATTTTGGGGTGACACAAACCTTCAGTCCCTGGCAGTATAACTTACTATGTATTGTAAATATGAACATTTCAAAATATAGCTATTGCATTCCTCTTTTGAAATAATTTTATTTTGTTGCATTCCTATTAAATGCATCAAATACATTTAAGAGTCTAAATACTGCAGCTATTTATGTTGAATTTATCTTAGCATATTTCTCTCACCATAAGTTTCAAAGTATTAACTTTTTTTTGTACAGATTGTCATCACAGGTCGGGGTATTTATTAAATATAAAAAGTAAAATTAATTGGAAATATGTCTCTTAAAGAGATAGAAGTTTTCAAAGTTAGTTCTTGTATCTGTGGATGAATAATGCTAGAATGAAACCGAGTTAGCATCAATGTTACATCTATTTTCATTTTTTATATTTGTAAGCATTGAGAAACCTTGTTCATAAATGAATAAATGGAAAGTTTTGTTATTTCAGTGCCAGTCAATTCTTTGGATTCCTTTCAAGTTAGATTCCAAAAAATCATCCAGTGATCTTTCATAAGAACAGGAAAAGAAGGTTTTTTTTTTAATCAGTGGATTGTTTGACTCAGGCTTTATTTAGCTAGATTAAAATAATAAATTAGAAACCATCTGACTCATAAAAGGATACATAACCCAGTTAGAAAGTCACTCACTTTCTCAACAACAAGGTCAACAGCAATGTTTTGATTTGTCCCTTTGTTGCCCCTGAAGCTTCTTCATTGCAGAGTAATGCACAGCTGTAAGATGTGGCAAGGGCGAGGTCTGCCTTTCTTTCACAAAACAGGACAGGGGCTATTATGAAAGAGGAGGAGGGAACAGAGAGACAGCATGGTGCTCCGATTACATTTGTTCTCAGGAAGGTCATTTTTAGGAAAGAGGATAGATGGTATCTGAGAATCTGGAAATCGACTCTCACGGGACTCTCAGAGAGCCTAAGGAAAGGTTTTGCATCCATACACCCTAGTTAGAAGACCACTCATTTAGGAAAGATGAGTAGATATGCTTACACTATTGGAAATAGACCCTTTAAATAATACTGCAAGGATTTGGAGTTACTTGACTTGTGACAAAAGTAAGAGAACGGAATAGAATAGAATATAGTCTGTTGGGTGGTGAAGTTGCTCTATTCTATTGAAAACATAGTAAGAATCAGTGTAATGAATTTAGGCCATAACCCTAACAAGTTCAAGCACTGGGATATACCATCAGTCCTTTTTTGAGGGTTTTTAGGAAAGTCATAAACTGATTTGATGATAAAATTTGCAAGGTTTGGGAGAAGACTAGTAACATATTTTCTCTTTTTGATCAAGGATAGGCCAGGATAAAAGGCAAAGATAGGGTAAAAACTATTTTCAATAAAATTTTGCTTGATTTGACTATATGGAGAAGAAGTTACTTACTGGTAGTAGTAGCATAGTGAACTTGTTTTCAAATAAAGTTCTGTCGTGGTCACTCACTGGCTGTGTGACCCTGGGAGATTTATTGGTCTCCATACGTTAGTTTCCTTATGTGTAGAACAAGACCTACTTCATAGCTTAGTGAAGATTAAATGAGATAATATGAAATGATTAAGTGATAGTGCTTTGCATGCTGCTGGCAGGTACTAGTGGCTCAATAAATAATAACTATTAGCCAAAGACCAGAGAGAGCTTTAGAAAAGGAGCCTCCATCTCTAGAGCTTGTATGAGGAAGTCTTTAGCCTTTGATAGCCTCTAAATTTTGCAGTTTTTGTTCAACTGTCAACTATCTGGCAATTTCTTTGTGTATAGGAGTGGATGTCAGGGTCCCCAATATGAGAAGCAGTGCTGAAATGCACAGTGATGATGCAGTGACTCTTTTATCCCTTAAATGTGGTGAAGAATATATCACAATGGAGAGAAGAATGGCTTGGTGGTTGAGAATCTCTGGTTCTAGCCTTTGGTATTGCCACCAACCAGAAATAGATCATGGGCAGATTATTAGTCTCTTTGGACTTTCGTGCCATTTGCTAAGAAGTAAAGCTATTGATCAAACCCACCTGTGTGCAAGAAGCATGTGATTACAGTAAATAGGTGAGGTTGCAGGGATGTAATATGGTAGATACAAAATTGCCTCGATTGTGGTACAGGATAATGCCTGTCCTGTGACAGGTATCATCTTTTAAAAAGCTTGAGCTGCCTTTGCAGAGCAATCAAACAGAAGTCCCTCCGGGGTATGCATTCTGAGCAGGACTTTCAGTTTGTGCTCTCAGATGTGGAAGGATCTTAAAGCTCCCTTTCAGCTCTATAAATCTGATTCCTTGGATACATTTCATCCTTAAGAACACAATAAAATAAAATCAATTGAATTTGATGTCCTCCTGAATTTTCTCTTATCAGTACTTGAAAGGAGATTCTTTCATATAATAGACCAAATAATATGAGAAAGAAAAAAACACAAATATAAAACATAAAAGATGTGTCAGAAAAGAATTAAAATTATGTTGACAGCTTTCTTCTTTTAGAACAGATGAAACTTTTCTAAAAGATGAAAATGGTTGGTTATATGAAGTCAGCATTTAATAAACAAATATAGGCACAAGGCACTTGCAGGGCTGTCAGATTCTGATGAAAATATATTTAAGAATAGATGTGATTTTTCAGTCTGAAAATTTACATTTGTCAAAGAAGCACTTCTATAAGGATTCCAGAAGTACTCTGGTCCTATCGGTCTCCTTTGTCTTTTTATAGCCTAAGCCCTCAAACTGAGGTAGGAGCTGCTAATTAGCACAGGCACAAATCTTCACCTTGTAACTCTGCCTAAATCTTTGGAAGAATAAATTCGAATTTTGGAAGGCTGCAGAACAAAGGCAATTGCCCGTTTTCTTAAATAAAAAAAAGTGAAAAGTGACTCGAGGCTAACTCTCTGTTTCCGGGGAAATCCCAGAGTAAGAGTCTCGAGGTAGGCACATTCCCTTTGAACTGAGAGCTGGGTAAAATGGATAGTCCAGTTGCTTTCAGCATGTTCCATTTTATAATTTAGAACATTGAAAAAGCATCATAGCTCATCTAAATACCACTTTAGAAATCTCCAGTTTCCCTCATGAGGGCAAAAGAGGCAAAGATGTGCTCATTATTACTACACATGGCTTCTGACAATTAGCTGTATTCCAGAAACATCACCAGAAGTCAGGCTGAGCCTTTCTGCAGGGTGCATTGAGGGTTCCACATGCCTAATTAACCAGGATTAAATTATTCAGCATCAAATGGAAAACCAGTCAGGACTTCCAATTCTAATTCAAAATGTTTTCTGTTTTACACTGCAATAAAAATAACATTCTGGGGTGAAAGAATCAGATAAGGCACAGTTACAGGAAATGCTGGGGGAATAATTTCCAAGAAGTGAAATTGGAAAGTTTTAAGTGGATTGCTGAAACCTGACTGGAATCAACATAGCCTTCCTTTGGATAAATTGTTGGTGAAATGGACCTCATGAAGACAGTGACACCTTTAGCCAAGTCATGAACATTCCAGGAACAATCCAGTTTTTATAAGATTGGTTTAATCACGAATGGGGTGAAGGAGGGCATGCAATTCTCACTTAATTTACAGCAGTAAAGAAAGTAAGCTCTTAACCAATGTTACTGCAACAAAAATATTTCTTTAGGGTTTTACCTCATATAATAAAAGCTAATGGTTTAGGACCTGTGATACAAATAAAAAACTACTCACTTGATTTTTTTCTTCTGATATTCCAATGAAAAAGCAAACGAGAAAGAGCAGTTTGGTGATAAGGGTTGAAATTCTGAGCCACATTCCCAGACCAAACATTGTCACAGTGGACAATCCACTTCACTCCGAAAGATATATTTATGGCTGCAGGTAGGATGGAGCGGGAGGCAGATGGGTTGGAGACAGGAAGGTGGGTGGGTACTGGCAGGAGAAGGTAGGACTAGAAGTACTGACTAATATAATGTGGACTGATTTTCTGATAATTTCTGAATCAAGATTTTTTTTTGCCACTTAACATGGCTATAGGACTTTACATTACCCAAAGGTAATGAGAAAAGTTATAGGGATGTCTGAGGTTTTGACCAAGAGCATGGGAAGAAACCAACCCACTGAATATATTGTAATAAGACAGTGAGAGACAAAATTAAGTTGTATTACAAATTGCTTACATTTATTAAAGATTCACCATGTGTCAGCCACTGTACTAAGTGCTTTAGATGTATATTTAATCATATAGGCCAGCGACTAAGGGTGTGGCCCTTGGGGTCTCACTACCTGAGTTCAAAACTTATTGTGAGTCTTTGTCCAGTTACGTAACCGCTCTATGCCTACCTCATAGTGAGAAGTTGTTTTATAGAAACAGCATAAGTCCCAGGTGTAATTTTACACGTCAGGTTCATATAGTCACATTTTAAAAAGTAAAAGAAACAGGTTAATTTAATTTGAATAATGTATTTTGTTTAATCCAACACATCAAAAATGTTATTTCAATATCCAATCAATATAAAAATTATTAATGAAATATTCTACATTCTTTGTATTGCCTTCAAGATTGGGTGTATATTTCACACTCAGAGTACTTGTAGTGTTCAACGGCCACATGTGGCTAGTGACTACTGTCCTGAACAGCATAACTCTTCACTCCAGGTTTCCAGGGTCACCTGTCTGAGGGTATGATTTGCTTGCAGCATGCATCGAAGTTGTGTTTCCTGAGGTTAGGCAAAAACCCAAGACTCTCTTGCCAGATGAGAGGTTTGAAGGGTTTTTAGAAACTCTCTCAAATTTTCAGCAAAGATTTCAGCCCCTTATAGAAAACTTGCTAAAGGAAATTAATTCAGTTTGTGAATTTTGTAATGCTTTGAGACCTGCAGTTGGTTCTCTTTGTGGACTTGGCCTTTGGCTTCTTACAAGGTACAATGAGCTCAGGCTACTACCCTGATCTCAGGCTCAAAGTCATGAGTGTAAAGCAGACATTCAGAGGGCATACCCTCAATTTCTGATGCCTCCTTTAGGACTAGAATTTTCTCCCTTTTGGAAGCATTTATTTTTTAACGTGACATTAGGAAAATTCAGGAACTAATCAAATTTGGATTTGATAAGTTCAACATACTTTCTTTCAGTTAGGTATAAACATAATGCCTGTACTCAAGTGGGCTCACAGCCTGGTGGGGGAGGCTATAAAGAAAGCCAGTAATCGCATCAGCATACCTGGGTAAGTCTATGAGAGAGATCAGTACAGGTAACAACAGGAATAAAAAGGAAGAGCACTCTCCCATGTGTGGGAGAACTTTGCCATTCAGGGGGTGCCTCACAGAGTTTGAATTTCCAGTGGGACATAGCCAGGTGATGCATGGTAGGAAGGTGTTCCTGGCTGTGTATTGTATTTTAATAAATGGCAGTGGTGAGTTTATTAAACAAAAGAGACTCCAGTTTAAGCCAACAAATGATTACAGTTGATAATGAATGTGCCCTTCCCTAATTAGTACAAATATTAATCATTGTCTTTGCATTGGTTCAGGCTATTTATTAAGGACAGAAATGCTCAATAGTGAATATAAAATCTGTCCTTTTAGGTGATGGAAAGGAGGAGGTAAGAAATTGCATAGCAATTCATAGTTTCAGAACAGGCATCTACAGTTATAAGACTCTGATCTTCAGAGTCAATTCAATTGTCTTCTATCCAGACACAGCATTTTGGTGAAAGAGAAATGACATTGGGACTTAGAAGAAAATGCCTTATAATATTGTCTATATCTTAAACTACATGGTCTAAAATTGTGTCTTGAAGTCTTGTATTTACATAATTACATTTGAGTATATTTATCATAATTTATGAAATTGTATATTGAAGTAGTGCTATCCCAAGTGCACTGGGCAGCCAAGGACATTGAACCCTCAGATATCCTCCTCATATAGGGAGATAGATGATGCTCAGACGAGGCTGGCATATGCCAAGAACAGTCTTACAGATAACTAACTCATTTAATCCTCATAGTACCCCTAAAAGTAATAGTGCAATAGCTTCCTATCACTGCTATAACAGATTACCACACATTTTGTAGCTTAAAACAATACAGGTTTATTAATCTTACAGTTCTGGAGGTTAGAAGTCCAAAACGGACCTTGCTAAAAATCAGGGTGTCAACAGAGCTGTGGTCTTTTGGAGACTTTAGGGGAGAATCTATTTTCTTGCCTTTTCCAGCTTCTAGAGCCTGCCAGCATTCCATGGCTCATGTCCCACTTCCGTCTTCCAAACCAGTAGCTGATGGAGTCTTTCTCTCGCTCTATCACCCTGACAGGGACTCTTCTACCTCCTTCTTCTGAATTTAAGTACTATTGTGGTTATATTGGGCCCACCCAGATAAACCAGAATAACCTCACTCTTCTTTTCCCTGATTATTTTATTTTTATTTATTTATATTTATTTTTAAACTTTTAGTTTCAGGGTACATGTGCAGGTTTGTTACCTAGAAAAATTGCATGTTTTGGGAGTTTGGTGTACAGATTATTTCATCACCTGGGTAATAGTGTAATAAACATAGTACTGGACAGGTAGTTTTTGGGTCCTTTCCCTCCTTACCTCCACCCTCCACTGTCAAGTAGGCCCTGGTGTCTAATGTTTCCTTCTTTCTGTCTATATGTACACAATATTAGCTCCCACTTGTAAGTGAGAACACGCGGTGTTTAGTTTTCTGTTCCTGTGTTAGTTCACTTAGGACAATGGCCTCTGGCTCCATCATGTTGCTGCAAAAAACATGATCTCATTAAAAAAAAATTTTTTTTTTGAGACAGGCTAGAATTTTTTTCTGTCAGGCTAGAATGCAGTGGCACAATCTTGGCTCACTGCAACCTCTGCCTCCAGGGTTCAAGCGATTCTCTCACCTCAGCCTTCTGAGTAGCTGGAACTACAGACATGCACCACAACGCCTGGCTAATTTTTGTGTCTTTTGATAGAGGCAGGATTTCACCACGTTGGTCAGGCTGGTGTCAAATTGACCTCACGTGATCCACCTGCCTTAGCCTCCCAAAGTGCTGGGATTACAGGCGTGAATCACTGCACCTGGCCGATCTCATTTTTATTTTATGGCTGCATAGTATTTCATGGTATATATGTGTCACATTTTCTTTATCCAATCTTTGTTGATGGGCATTTAGGTTGCTTCTATGTCTTTGCTTTTGTGAATAGTGCTGCAATGAAGACACATGAGCATGTGTCTCTATGGCAGAGTAATTTACATTCCTTTGGGTGTATACTCAATAATGGAATTGCTGGGTGAAATGGTAGTTCTGTTTTAAGTTCTTTGAGAAATTGCCACACTGCTTTCCATAATGGCCGAATTAATTTGCATTTCCACCAGCAGTGTATAAGTGTTCCCTTTTCTCTGTAGCCTCACCACCATCTGCTATTTTTTGACTTTTTAATAATAGCCTTTCTGACTGGTGCGAGATGGTATCTAATTGTGGCTTTGATTGTATTGCTCTAATTAGTGATGTCTAACTTTTTTTGTAAGCTTATTGGCTGTGTATGTGTCTACTTTTGAAGAGAGTCTGTTCATATCTTTTGCCCACTTTTTAATGGGGTTGTTTCTTTTTTGCTTGTTAATTTGTTTAAGCTCCTTATGGATTCAGGATATTAGACCTTTGTTGAATGCATAGTTTGCAAATATTTTCTCCCGTTCTGTGGGTTGTCCATTTAATCTGTTGATAGTCTCTTTTGCTGTGCAGAAGCTCTTTAGTTTAATTAGGTCCCATTTGTCAATTTTTGTTTTTGTCGAGATTGCTTTTGGCATCTTTGTCATGAAATCTTCGGCAGGGCCTATATTCAGGATGATATTTCCTAGATTATTTTCCAGGGTTTTGTAGTTTTAGCTTTTTACATTCAAGTCTTTAATCCATTTTGAGTTGATTTTGTATATGGTGTAAGGAAGGGGTCTAGTTTCAATCTTGTGCATATGGCTAGCCAGTTATCCCAGCACCATTTATTGAATAGGTAGTCCTTTCCCCATTGCTTGTTTTTTTCAACTTTGTTGAAGATCAGTTGGTTGTAGGTGTGTGGCTTAATTTCTGGGCTCTCTATTCTGTTCCATTGGCCTATGTGTCTGTTTTTGTACCAGTACTATGCTGTTTTGGTAATTGTAGCCTTGTAGCATAGTTTGAAGTCGGGTAATGTGATGCTTTTAGCTTTACTCTTTTCGCTTAGGACTACCTTGGGTATTTAGGCTCTTTTTGGTTCCATATGAATTTAAAAATAGTTTTTTTCTAACTCTGTGAAGAATGTCATTGGTAGTTTGATAGGAATAGCATTGAATTTGTAAATTGCTTTGGACAGTATGGTCATTTTAATAATATTGATTCTTCCTATCTATGAGCATTAATGTTTTTCTGTTTGTTTGTGTCATCTCTGATTTCTTTCTGCAGTGTTTTGCAAATCTCATTGTAGATAGTGTTCACCTCTCTGGTTTGCTGTATTACTATGTATTTAATTTTTTGTGGTCATTGTGAATGGGATTGGGTTCTTGATTTGACATTCAACTTAGACATTATTGGTATATAGAAATGCCACTGATTTTTGTACGTTGATTTTGTATCCTGAAAGTTTGCTATAGTTATTTATCAGATCTAAGAACTTTTGAGCAGACTGTAGAGTTTTCTAGGTGCAAAATCATATGTCTGCAGAGATAGTTTAACTTCCTCTCTTCCTATTTGGATGCCCTTTATTACTTTCTCTTGCCTGATTTTCTGGCTAGGACTTCCAGAACTATGTTGGATAGGAGTGGTGAGAATGAACATCCTTGTCTTGTTCCAGTTCTTAAGGGGAAAGCTTCTAGCTTTTGCCTGTTCAGTATGATGTTGGCTGTGGTTTGTGATAGATGGCCCTTATTATTTTGAAGCACATTCCTTCAATGCCTGGTTTGTTGAGAGTTTTCAATATGAAGGGATGTTGAATTTTACTGAAAGCCTTTTCTGCATCTATTGAGATGATTATGTATTTTTTGTTTTTAGTTCTGTTTATGTGATGAATCACATTTGTTGATTTACATATGTTAAGCCAACCTTGCATCCCAGAGATAAAGCCTACTTGATCATGGTGAATTAGCTTTTTGATGTGCTGCTGTATTAATTACCTAGTATTTTTGTAGAGGATTTTGCATCTTTGTTCATCTCATCTTGGTGAGAGACTGAGATATTGGCCTGAAATTTTCTTTTTTTTCTTGAGTCTTTGCCAGGTTTTGGTATCAGGATGATACTGGCCTCATCGAATGAGTTAGGGAGGAGTCCCTCCTCCTCAATTTTCAATGAATTTCTTGATTTCTGCCTTAATTTCATTGTTTACCCAGAAGTCATTCAGGTGTAAGTTGTTTAATTTTCATGTAATTGTATGGTCTTGAGTGATATCTTCTTATTACTGACTTCTATTTTCATTGTGCTGTGGTCTTAGAGTGTGGTTTGTATGATTTTGAGTTTTTTTTGAATTTGCTTAAGATTCTTTCATGGTTGATTGTGTGGTTGATTTAGAGTATGTGCTATGGGCAGATGAGAAGAATGTATATTCCATTGTTTTTGTGTAGAGAGTTCTGTAGATGTCTATTAGGCCCATTTGGTCAAGTGTCGATATTCAGATCCTGAATATCTTTTTAGTTCTTCACCTTGAAGATCTGTCTAATACTGTCAGTGGCATGTTGCATTCTCCTGCTGTTATTGTGTAGTTATCTAAATCTCTTCATAGGCCTCTAAGAACTTGTTTTATGAATCTGGGTGGTCTTGATTTGGGTGCATACATATTTAGAATAGTTAAGTCTCCTTGTTCAATTGAACATTTTACCATTATATAATGCTTTTCTTTGTGTTTTTTCATTGTTGTTGATTTAAAGTCTGTTTTGTATGAAATTAGATTATCAACCCCTAGGCTGGGCATGGTGGTTCATGCCTATAATGCCAGCATTTTGAGAGGCTGAGGTGGGAGGGTTGCTTGAGCCCAGGAGTTTGATACCAGCTTCAGCAGCATAGGGAGACCTCATCTCTACAAAAAAATTAAAAAAAAAAAATAACTGAGCCATGGTGGTGTGCACCTCTGGTCCCAGCTGCTCATGGGGCTGAGGTGGGAGGATCACATGAGACCTGGAGATTGAGGCTGCAGTAAGCTGTGTTTGCACCAATGAACTCCAGCCTTGGTGAGAGACTGAGACTCTGTCTCAAAGCAACAACAACAACAACAGCAACAACAACAACAAAGAATAGCAAGCTTGGCTTTTTTGTTGTTTTCCATATGTTTGGTAGATTTTTCTCCATCCCATTACTTTGAGCCCATAGGTGTCATTGCATCTGAAATGGGTCTCTTGAGGACAGCATGCTGTTGGGTCTTGCTTCTTTGTCCAACTTGCCACTCTGTGCCTTTTAATTTGGGCATTTAGCCCATTTACATTTGAGGTTAACATTGATATGTGTCAACTTGATTTGATCTTGTTGTGTTACATGTGTTGTTGGCTGGCTATAATGCAGTCTTGGTTGTGTGGTTGCTTTGTAGTGTCAATGGTCTATGTACTTAAGTGTGTTTTTGTGGTGGCCAATAATGATCTTTCCTTTCCATGTTTAGCACTCCCTTAAGGGCCTCTTATAAAGCAGGTCTGCTGGTAACAAATTCCCTTAGCATTTGGTTGTCTGAAAAGGATCTTATTTCTCCTTTGCTTATGAGGCTTAGTTTGGCTTGATATGAAATTCTCAATTGGAGTTTTTTTCTTTAAGAATGTTGAATATAGGCTTTCAATCTCTTCTGGCTTGTAAAGTTTCTGCTGAAAAGTCCACTGTTCCCCTTGTAGTTGACCAAAGGGAGACTCATGTTGTTTCTTTTGTATTTAACCTGCCCCTTCTCTCTAGCTGCCTTTAATATTTTTTCTTTCGTTTTGACCTTGGAAGATCTGATGATTAGTTTTTTAGTGATGGTTGTCTTGTACAGTTTGTCTCAGGCATTCTTTGCATTTTCCAGATTTGAATTTTGGCCTCTCTAGTGAGGTTGAGGACATTTTTATGGATTATATCCTCAAACATGTTTTCCAAGTTATTTGTTTTCTCTCTGTCTTTTTAAGGGACACAATGAGTCATAGATTTGGTCTCTTTACATAATGCCATATTTCACAGAGATTTCAGTCATTCTTTTACATTCTTTTTTCTTTATTTTGATTGACTGAGTTATTTTGGAGAAAAGTTTTGAGCTCTGAGGAGATTCTGTTTTTAGCTTGGTCTATTTTGCTATTAATCTTGCAATTACAGTATGGAACTTCTATAGTATTTTTTCAGCTCTGTCAGGTCTATTTGGTTATTTGTTAAATTGGTCATTTTGCCTTTGATATCCTGTATCATTCTATTTTTATTTCTGTATTTTATTTTACTTTAAGTTCTGGGATACATGTGCTGAACGTGAAGATTTGTTAAATAGGTATACATGTGCCATGGTGGTTTGCTGCACCTATCAACCCGCCATCTAGGTTTTAAGCCTCACATGCATTAGGTATTTGTCCTAATGCTCTCCTTCCTCTTCTCCCCCAATCCCTGTCAGGCCCCGGTGTGTGATGTTCCCCTCCCTGTGTCCATGTGTTCTCATTATTCAGTTCCCACTTATGAGTGAGAACATGTGGTGTTTGTTTTTCTATTCCTGTGTTAGTTATTCTTTTTATGGCTCCATAGTATTCCATGGTGTATATGTGCCACATTTTCTTTATCTAGTGTGTCATTGATGGGCATTTGGGTTGGTTCCAAGTCTTTGCTATTGTAAATAGTGCTGCAATAAACATACATGCGCATGTGTCTTTATAGTAGAATGATTTATAATCCTTTGGGTATACACTCAGTAATGGGATGGCTGGGTCAAATAGCATTTCTAGTTCTAGATCCTTGAGGAATCACCACACTGTCTTCCACAATGGTTGAACTAATTTATACCACCCACATACAGTGTAAAAACATTCCTATTTCTCCACATCCTAACCAGCATCTGTTGTTTCTAGACTTTCTAATGATCACCATTCTAACTGGCATGAGGCAATATCTCATTGTGGTTTTGATTTGCATTTCTCTAAAGACCAGTGATGATGGAATTGTTTTCATGTTAGTTGGTTGCATAAATGTCTTCTTTTGAGAAGTTTCCTTTGCCCACTTTTTGACGGGGTTGGTTTTTTCCCTTATAAATTTGTTTAAGTTCTTTGTAGATTCTGGATATTAGCCCTTTGTCAGATGGGTAGATTGGGAAAATTTTCTCCTATTCTGTAGGTTGCCTGCTCACTCTGATGATAGTTTCTTTTGCTGTGCAGAAGCTCTTCAGTTTAATTAGATACCATTTGTCAATTTTGGCTTTTGTTGCCATTGCTTCTGGTGTTTTAGACATGAAGTTTTTGCCTATGCCTATGTCCTGAATGGTATTGCCTAGGTTTTTTTCTAGGGTTTTTATGGCTTTAGATTTTACCTTTAAGTCTTTAATCCATCTGGAGTTAATTTTTGTATAAGGTGTAAGAAAGGGGTCCAGTTTCTGTTTTCTTCATAAGGCTAGCCATTTTTCCTAGCACCATTTATTAAATAGGGAATCTTTCCCCATTGCTTGATTGTGTCGGATTTGTCAAAGATCAGATGGTTGTAGACGTGTGGTATTATTTCTGAGGCCTCTGTTCTATTCCATTGGTCTATATCTCTGTTTTGGTACTAGTACCATGCTGTTTTGGTTACTGTAGCCTTGTAGTATAGTTTGAAGTCAGGTAGTGTGATGCCTCCAGCTTTGTTCTTTTTGCTTAGGATTGTCTTGGCTATACAGGCTCTTTTTTTGGGTTCCATATGACATTTAAAGTTGTTTTTTCTAATTCTGTGACCAAAGTCAATGGTAGCTTGATGGGAAAAGCATTGAATTTATAAATTATTTTAAACAGTGTGAATATTTTCATGATATTGATTCTTCCTATCCATGAGCATGGAATGTTTTTCCATTTGTTTATGTAGTCTCTCATTTCCTTGAGCAGTGGTTGGTAGTTCTCCTTGAAGAGTTTCTTCACATCCCTTGTAAGTTGTATTCCTAGGTATTTTATTCTCTTTGTAGCAATTGTGAATGGGAGTTCACTCATGATTTAGCTCTCTGTTTTTCTATTATTGGTGTATAGGAATGCTTGTAATTTTTGCATATTGATTTTGTATCCTGAGACTTTACTGAAGTTTCTTATCAGCTTAAGGAGATTTTGGGCTGAGATGATGGGGTTTTCTAAATATACAATAATGTCATCTGCAAACCGAGACAAGTTGACTTCCTCTCTTTCTATTTGAATACCTTTCTTTCTTTTGCCTGATTGCCCTGGCCAGAACTTCCAATACTAAGTTGATTAGGAGTGGTGAGAGAGAGCATCCTTGTCTTGTGCCAGTTTCCAAAGGTAATACTTCCAGATTTGCCCATTCAGTATGATATTGGCTATGGGGTTGTCATAAATAGCTCTTACTATTTTGAGATATGTTCCATCAATGTCTAGTTTATTGAGAGTTTTTAGCATGAAGGGGTATTGAATTCTAATGAAGGCCTTTTCTGCATCTGTTGAGATAATTGTGTGGTTTTTGTCATTGGCTCTGTGATGGATTACGTTAACTGATTTGTGTATGTTGAATCAGCCTTGCATCCCAGGGATGCAGCCACCTTGATCATGGTGGATAAGCTTTTTGATGTACTGCTGGATTTCGTTTGCCAATATTTTATTGAGGATTTTCACATCAATGTTCATTAGGGATATTGACATTTTCTTTTTTTGTTGTATCTCTGTCAGGTTTTGGAATCAGGATGATGCTGGCCTCATAAAATGAGTTAAGGAGGAGTTCCTCTTTTTCTATTTCTTGGAATAGTTTCAGAAGGAATGGTACCAGATCCTCTCTGTACTTCTGGTAGAATTCTGCTGTGATTTCGTCTGGTCCTGGGCTTTTTTTTGATTGGTAGGCTATTAATTACTGCCTCAATTTCAAAACTTGTTATTGGTCTATACAGGGATTTGACTTCTTCTTGGGTTAGTCTTGGGAGGGTGTATGTGCCCAGGAATTTATCTATTTCTTCTAGATTTTCTAGTTTATTTGTGTAGAGGTTTTTTATAGTGTTCTCTGATGTTAGTTTGTATTTCTGTAGGATCAGTGGTGATATACCCTTTATCTTTTTTTTTAAATTATATTTTAATTTCTAGGGTACATGTGTACAATGTGCAGGTTTGTTACATATGTATACATATGCCATGTTGGTGTGCTGCACTCGTTAACCGTCATTTATATTAGGTATATCTCCTAATGCTCTCCCTCCCCCCTCCCCCTACCCCACGACAGGCCCCAGTGTGTGATGTTCCCCTTCCTGTGTCCAAGTGTTCTCATTGTTCAATTCCCACCTATGAGTGAGAACATGCGGTGTTTGGTTTTTTGTCCTTGCGATAGTTTGCTGAGAATGATGGTTTCCAGCTTCATCCATGTCCCTACAAAGGACAGGAACTCATCCTTTTTTATGGCTGCATAGTATTCCATGGTATATATGTGCCACATTTTCTTAATCCAGTCTATCATTGATGGACATTTAGGTTGATTCCAAGTCTTTGCTATTGTGAAGAGTGCCGCAATAAACAGATTTGAACCTGGTATCAAAGTCTATTCTTTTAACCAGTACACTATACTACCTCTTCTGATGTCTGAGAAGCAGGGGATTGGATTACCCAATCTCAATACTATCCACATGCCCTTTAGCTAGAATCTTCAAATTCTCTATATCGTAGTCCTGGGTTTCCTACTCTAGAGGAGTGCTAGAATGACTCCATCTCTTTCAGAATAGAACTTGCCTGCTTTGCCCTTTCATAATTTTAACCTAGGTAAGACAACACAGAGCAGGTAGTTAACCCCCCCAGAGTAAGTTGCATCTTTTTTACCTCATTAACATGTATTTATCAAATACTTATTGAGAATTTATCAGGCACTATCCTTGGCTTTGAGGAATCACAGATGGTGAAATATTGTTCCTGCATTTAGAGAGAGATGGGAGTTATTGGCAGAAAGAGACAAAGGAACAGTTAAGAGAGAATGTGGTAACTGCTATTTTAGAACTGTGTGAAAGGTGGAACTCAATTAATTCTGCCTGCGAAGTGTTCCTTGACCCTGTTTCTTTTCCACAGCGATCATATAGGCTGCCCAAGCCACTGTCTCCTTTACCTAAACACTAGTTTCCTAACTTGTATCTCTGCCTTCCTTTATGAACTCCTACACCCAGTCTCCAAAGATCCATTTGAGTAATTAAAAAAATGCAAATCAGATCCTATTATTCTTGGGCTTAAAACCTTTCAGGAGCTTCTATTGTACTTAAAATACACCCAAACTCGGTAACAAGTTCTGAAACCTCCTTTGCGGTCTGGCCTATGTTCACCTCTGCAAATTTATCTCATGCTCCCCTCCCTCTTGTTCGCTGTTTTCTCACAAACCCACCTTCTTAGATGGAGTCTCACTATGTTGCCCACACTAGGCTCAAATTTCTGGACTCAAGGGATAATCCTGCTGCAGCCTCCTGAGAAGCTGGGAGTACAGGCATGAACCACCATGCCAGGCTCGACCTTCTTCTTAAACTGTGAATACACAAAGTTCTGTCTAGCTCAGGCCCTTGCACATGCTCTGCCTTGGTTTGCTCATTCCTCTTGCTCATCACACGGCTGGTTCTTTCTTATCTCTCAGGTTTTGGCTGACTTGGCCACTTCAGCAGATTTCTTCCTCCTTCATTATTTTCTACCATAGCCCCCTGTTTTTTTTTTTTTTTTTTTTTTTTTTTTTAATATTTTGTATTGTCTATAAGTTTCCTGAGAGCAGGGACCACACCTAGAGGCCAGCACAGTGCCTAGCACATAGTAAGTATGCAATATATACTTAAAAAATCCAAAGTAACAGAAAAGGGACCAATTAATTCAGCCAAAAGAGATAATACCAGTACTTTTCCCTAGCTTTGTAGTGTGGACTACAGGAGAGGATTCATAAAGCACTTACTATGGCACTTGATGGAGATAAAATGTTAGCTACTGTTACTTTCATAAATGGATTAAGTAGTGTTTAAATGTAAAATTCCACACTTATTTCACTCTTTCAAATATATTTTATTTTATTTTTAAAGGGAAGAACAAGTGCAGAGTTTGCCTCAAATAAAGCTGTATTTAATTTCCCTTCTGGGTCTTTACATCAAACAGCTCTGTGGGAGGACTTTCTCTCCCTCCTTACTATGAGGGCAGCTTTCACTGTGGTTCCAAGTTCCATCTTTTCCAAGAGAGTCGTTTGACCTAATGAGACACAGACCACTGCTTACTTAGCTTTTATAACAATTCTGCTTGTTAATAAACAGAATTAATCTTAATTAAGCCAATTTATTCAAGTATTATTTGCTTCTATTTCCTTAGGGGTCTGTTTCCATAGGTCTTTATGCTCTTATTCTATTTTTTTTTTTCCTTTCGGAGGGCATTTACTTCCTTACCTCACTTCCAAAGTAAATGTTTAAAATGTTGAAAGAGGTTATGGAAGGAAATAAATGGGAGGAGAAATTCCTCTGAATTTGTTCTCTTGAAACTAGCTGGTTATATTTCCTTCTTCTTGTTATTTTAACTAAGAGATACATTAATGGCAAAGACAGACTTGCTTCCTTGGCTTAGAGGTGGTTTGTCAGTTCAGAAAAGGCCTGGTTGGTTTGTTTTTACTGCCAGGTGGCTCTGGCTCACTAATCTATATTCAAAACAAGGCTTGTAAGTCATAGTTTCCCTGCTGGAGTCAATAGGGGTCAATTTCCAGACTCTGGAAACATCTTCCACAAATCTCTGAAAGTACTTGGCAGAAAAAGCTCTCTGGCTGCATTCATTCAGCCTGCTTCTAAAGTTTATCATCTGTCTTGACACCTGAAGATACTCTTGTTCATATGCAGAGCTGCTCTGGCTGGCCTACTGCCTGGGGAGCATTCCTTGGAGATGGTGTCCCAGCAGAGAGGGCTGGAAGGTGCTAATCTGTTCACATTGTTACTCAGTCTCCATACAATGAAGCATGTGGCATCAACAGGCATTTAGTCTGATTATTATGATTTTTTTGTCACATTGATTCATAGAAGATTTAACTCTTATTAAGATTGATACCTAAAATGGAGCATTACTGCTGCATAAGGAGATGTCACTGGCCATAGGTTACTCAGTTCTGAGAGGATTTCTTCATTTGACTCTGAAATTGTATTCTAATTCTTAAAGGGAAACACTTACTATAGGTGGAGTTTGTTGTTCCATCCACATAGTAGGCCTAATGTAAACTCCCTCATACTCCTTAAGGTCTTCTCAACCACACTCCATGGAAGAATTAAGCGTAATGTCCCAAAGTCATTCATTATATATAATGAATTAATTTCTTGCCTATGCATCTAGAATGGTACTAGAGTTGTACCATTCTTGGAAGAGTTAAGAAAATAGTCACTCAAATAATTTTTGTAGGGTTGAATTCTGTGATGGAACCTTGATTGAGAAAGAGTCTAGGAAATCTAATGCCTACTTTAGAATCAAGGCTTTATGGAATCAATTCTTTGAGAGGGACTCAAAGGCCAGTGTTAGAGATAAACAAATCTTCAATATTCACACTCAAGGTGCTTCCTAATTCCTTAAGAGGTCCATCCCTCACACCACCCAGGAGAGGTTGGCTAACCTTCAGCTTGTTTCTCTTGGATTCAGCACAGTCTCAGGCCTTAAATTTTTCTTGCTTAGTATTTATATGACATGCCCACACTGTAAATCCTTGTTCTAGTCTCAGTTCTAATAGTTTCTACCCCCTGACCTTTTCTCATCCCTTCTAGTTTGTATTAGCAATAATAACATGAGTGCTATCTGTCTCAAAGAAAGATCAAATAATATTCTTGAAAGCACTTCATAAAATATAAAGTCATAAACAATTGCTATGATTCTGGCAATTATAATTCTAAGAATGAGGCAGTGCATCTAGGTGGATCCACATAAACATGAGATTCCAGCCCAGACTGACATGGCCAATTCAGGCAGCCAGGACAATTGGCACAAGGCGTTAGTGACCGGGACACTTGATACTGAAGAATGGGAGTCACCCAGCCGTGTCAAGAGGTAGGGCACAGAGCAGAGGGACTGCACCTAAGGGGTGGGTGACAGCACCCAGTGGACAGGAGTGTTAGCTGCAGTGAGGAGAGATCATCCTGTCAGCCTGAGGGAAACTATCAGGGGATCTTCACTGGCCATTAGTTTTTAGTAAAATTTACTGGTAGAGCAAGCTCAAAAATACAGCATTTAAACTGTGTAAATTAGAATATGCCTAAGTGTACTAGGATGCAAAGAACCAAACTATGTGCCTTATTCAACTTGTATTTATGGGATGTATGTGGAAGCCACCACAGGCCTGAAAGAGATGAACCAGTTGTGGGTTTATAGAATAATTTGCTGGCTGGCTGCATTGGCTCACGCCCGTAATTCCGGCACTTTGGGTGGGGGTGGCTGAGGTGGGCAGATCACCTGAGGTCAGGAGTTTGAGACTAGCCTGGCTGACATGGCAAAACCCTATCTCCACTAAAAATAGAAAAATTAGCTGGGTGTGGTGGCGTATGCATGTAATCCCAGGTACTTGGGAGGGTGAGGCAGGAGAATAGCTTGAGGCTGGGAGGTGGAGGTTGCAGTGAGCCAAGATCATGCTGCTACACTCCAGCCTGGGAGACAGAGTAGGACTCTGTCTCAAAAAAAAAAAAAAAAAATTTACTTCTAAGGAGGACAAATAGCAAATGTACATAAAACACATATTTAATACTATATACTGCAAGTCAAAAATAATTATAGTAGTAATAATAATAATAGTAGCTTAAAATTATTAAGCATATATTATGTGCCAGGCAGCATTTTAGGCCCTTCTTTTTAATCCCTGCAACAACTCCATAAGACACTGTTTTAGGTATGATTAGTTATTTTCCATATTATAGTAAGGAAATTGAGCCCTAGAAGGTATAAGTGACTTGTCCAAGCTGACACAACCAGCGATTGGCATAGTCATGGTTTGACTTCAGAGTGAATATTTCTGTCTATTCTAGGTTGCTTGATTGTAGATATAGATAAAGTGCTTGTCGGTAGAATGACCTTCGAAGCTAGGATGGCAATGCCAGATAAGGCCATAAGAAATAACTAGAATTTAATTGAATATCATTTTAATATATTTATGAGCTATAAGGTCCTATAGATATGAAAAATATGAAAAAATGCAGGATCCTGTCATATTCAAAGATATTTAGAGATAGATAAAAGGACATTTAAATTATTAAGAGCCAAAGAAATCCAAAATCTGAACAGGTAATGTAGCAGCCTGAGCTGGTTAGGAGGAACTCAAGATCTATTTCTCTTTTGCTACAAAGCTCCCATTAAGGACCATAAATAGGACTCAGTAGGCCCCATCAGGAATTCAATGGAACTGGGAAATAATAAAGTTGCAGACAGAAGAAAGGGGATGACAAATTAAAGATGAGTTGAATAAATGTTGAAAAGGTTATAACTTTGAGATACCTGGTGACTTCATCCTTTTATTTTAGGGAACAGAGTGTAATAAACTAAATGCTTTGACGAATATGAATAGTTTGTGCTAATTTTATTTTTATTTTTGAGACGGAGTCTCACTCTTTTGACTTGGCTAGAACGCAGTGGTGCAATTTCAGCTGACTGCAGCCTCCGCCTCCCTGGTTCAAGCAATTCTCCTTCCTTAGCCTCCTGAGTAGCTGGGATTACAGGTGTCCACCATCACATCCAGCTAATTTTAGTATTTTTAGTAGAGATGGGATTTCACCACCTTGATCAGGCTGGTCTCAAACACCTGACCTCAAGTGACCCACCTGCCTCAGCTTCCCGAAATGCTGGGATTACAGGCGTGAGCCACCGTGCCCAACCAGTTTGTGCTAGTTTTAACTTAGTTACATTTTCTTTCTGGATGATAAAAAGGACTAATGTATACATTAATGATCGACATTTAATTGAGTGGATTAAATATGTGGCAAATATGGAGTTCAGATAATATTAATAGAACATACTGTTTATTGAGCCCATATGTAGCAAACATTTTGCTGAGTAGCTGTGCATTTCTCATCTACTAGAACAACCCTATGTCCTATGTACTACAAGTATTTCCATTTTACATATGATAAGTGAGGCACACAGAGGTTAAGTCATTTACTCACGGTTGCATGTCATTTATTAGTAAGTGACAGAATTTGGGTTGGACAAAATCCATCTGATGCCAAGGCCACCATGGACTTGTTTAACTTTATCAGCAGTGATATACCAAGGTGGCGGGGCTGTGGGAGTGGCCTGCCCCAATAGGGAGGAGCATTTTATCACTAACTTTGTTTACAGATGTTCCTTCCGTACTGAACTTGTGTTCTTCAAAATTACTCTTCTGAATAAGCTTTATCACAACTTCTAATTTTTAGAATACTTGGATTATAGTTACATTAAAGAGACTTCTGTTTCTCACCAAGATGGAGTTGCAAGAACTGGATTTACTCACCCACGAAAGCAACTAAAATCAAGCCTCAAACATGTATGATATATATGAAATAAGAGTTTTCAAGCCACTGAACATTAGATAGCAGAGAAGAATAATCCCTGAAAGATGGGAAACAGATGAGGTGAGCCCCTGTGATTACCCAGCTTACTGCCCAGAGAGAATTTCCAGGCATCAGGGAAAGGAGTGGGGACTCAGGCATAGTTCAGTGGTCTGAGAATATGGAGCTGGGAGTCTGGAGAAGTCAAGATGCCTAGAGTTCACAGGATGGAGTATCGGAGAGGAAAGAGCTGGAGAGAGAGAGAAAAAGAGAAAGCGGGAGCAAGAGAGACAGAGAGTGTGTGAGTGTGAGTGTAAGAGAGAGAGTGAGAGAGAGAAAGCAAGCGAGAAAGCTCCAGAGATGTGCAGAGGGTCCCCCTCAAGTTTTCAGTTGGGTACTGGCCAGCTCATGCATCCGTGGAAACTACCTTTAAAACAGTATTTGGTTCTTTTAAATAAGTACTTGGCTGTTAAAAGCAAAATTAATAATAATGTATCCCGGGGTTTGTAACATATGTAGAAGTAAACTGTGTGACAATACCACAAAACTTTCAACACCTACTAACTTGCATACTTTCTTATGAATTTAGAGAAATAAGACATGACTATTTGTACCTTTTTGGAAATACTTTTGAATAGCCAAACGCTACTTAACGTTTTATAAAACTGAAAATGCTATTTATTTGTTACACTATTTGCTGTGCACAGTAATAGATAGGTAAAATTTTGTCTTCATAAAATATGTTGTATTTGAAAACAACAAAAAATGGTGGAAATGGTATGGATTTTGAAACTACCTGGGGCTTTGAGTCCCAATTGCCCCTGAGTGGATTGTGCAATTTGTATTAGTAATTTAGGAAGTTAGGTTCTGAGCCAAAGGATTGTCTTACCCACTATATATTTATTGTTTATTCCTCTAAAATATAAGTTTCCATGAGGACAAGGGCTTGGTTTTGTTCACTGACCTCAAACCTTGACAGTTTGCATGTCATAGGCGCTCAATAAATATTTGGTGAATGAATGAATAAGTGCGGGTGAACACTCTGGGGCGAATATATAATGGCGGGAGGAATTTTATTCTAAGTAGTTTTTCTTAGCCTATTTTTGTGTCAGAGACTTTTTTGAGGAAACGATAAAAGTTACAATGAATCTTTTTTCCAGGAAAATTACATACACACACATACACACGCACCCACACACAGAGTGCTTCCTACAACAGGATGAGATTGATGGACTGCTAAGCTAGCTAAGCTTGATTGTGGACTTCCACGTTAATACTCTAAATTGCAAACGTAATTTAGGGCTTGGAGTTAGCTAAGGAAGTTAAGTAGAGGTAATTATCAGAATCACAATTAAACATTTAGTACAATGCTTGGCACTTTATAAACACTCAATAATTCTAATTCTTATTATTACCTGTAGAGCTTTGGAAGTAAAATGACCCTGTTCTGCTTCACTGAGATTGACAATCCACAGGACAGTGTCCCAAGTGTGTGTAGTTTTACAAAGATCAATGGATGATTATGACATGTGACCCTATATGAGTGAACGCTGAATGGGGTCATTTGGCAATTGTTTTCAAGAATCATGTTGAGGGAGGGAGAATAATTACTGTATTTATTTACATTACAATATAATGTCTAATTGAGAGTCATTGTTTAGTGCTTTTGGAGTAATAGATATGACTTTGATGAGGTAGACACACAATTAGACAAAAAATGCTAACGTTCAATGGAGAGAGGGGAGGGGAAGAAAAAGTAGGGATCCCAAATACAACTGGAATAGAAGACAAGCCATAAGAGCAAGAGAACGATATTAGTAATGCTGAAGCCTTTATCATTGTAGTTATTTTACTTTATCTATTTTTTTCTTTTAATTTTCTTCCATTTTTTAAAAAAATTGTGGTAAAACACACATAAAATGTACCATCTTAACTATTTTATTGATTGATTGATTGATTGAGTTGGAGTCTTGCTCTGTCACCAGGCTGGAGTGCAGTGGTGCAATCTCAGCTTACTGCAAGCGCTGCCTCCTGGGTTCAAGTGATTCTCCTGCCTCAGCCTCCCAAGTAGCTGGGACTACAGGCACGCACCAACATGCCCAACTAATTTTTGTATTTTTAGTAGAGATGGGGTTTCACCATGTTGGCCAGCATGATCTCAATCTCTTGACCCCGTGATCTGCCTGTTTCAGCCTCCCAAAGTGCTGGGATTACAGGCGTGAGTCACCGCACCTGGCCAACTATTTTATTTTTGAGACAGAGTTTCACTCATTCTGTTGCCCAGGCTGGAGTGCAGTGGCACAATCTTGGCTTGCTGCAGCCTCTGCCTCCTGGGTTTAAGCAATTCTCCGGCCTCATTTTACTCATTTTACTTCCGGCCTCAGCCTCCCCAGTACCTGGAATTACAGGCATGCACCACCACACCTAGCTAATTTTATTATTTTTAGTGGAGATGGGGTTTCACCATGTTGGCCAGGCTGGTCTCGAACTCCTGACCTCAAATGATCCACCTGCCTTGGCTTCCCAAAGTGCTGGGATTACAGGCATAAGCCACCATGCCCAGCCCATCTTAACTATTTTTAGTGTACAGTTCAGAGATATTTAATACATTCATAATGTTGTGCAACCGTCACCACCATCTATTTCCATAGCTTTTTCATCTTGTGAAACTGAAACTCTGTATCCATCAAATACAGATTAAAATTTCCCCATTCCTCCTTTCCCCCTGCCCCTAATAACCAGCATTCTGCTTTCTGTCTCTATGGTTTTGACTACTTTAAGTAGCTCATATAAGAGAATACAATTTGTCTTTTTGTGACTGGCTTATTTCATTTAATGTAATATCCTTAAGTTTCATCCATGTTGTAGCATGTGTCAGAATTTCCTTCCTTTTTAAAGCTGAATAATATTTCATTATATGTATATGCCACACTTCGCTTATATAGTGATTTTTTAAAGCCCGATCTCTACCATCATTGTGAACATTGATGAGCAATAGTGCATGTGTTTGAGTCTTCTAATTTTGAAGAGAGATGCTCTAAAAGTTAGTGAATAGCCTGAAATACTGGTTTTTAGAAAGTTAGCGCCTATAAGAAAATGTGTAGACATTTAAATTATTTAAGATAAGAAATAGAGTCTGTTACCTAGTGCCTAAGTCTACGACAAAATTGCTGTGTGAAAAATTTAGGGTTAGACATAAGGAAGAATCTTCTGGTAGTTTTAAAACACTGAATTAAGATTTAAGAGTAGATTAGATAAGGTTCATTACTCTGCCAGTAAAATAAAAGCAGTGTCTTCCACAGTCAAAGGTTTCAATTTTGTTTTAGGCAGATTAAAATTTCCCTATTAGCCTTAGCTGGATAGGTGCGGCTGTTTGACTGCTTATTTTTTAGGTAGAGTGAGTGGGTTTTGGTCTGTAATCTTCCCATGACGTAGCCAATAGGGCCCCCTTTCAAACGGTCAGAACTACTGTGTCAGAGTAAGCAGTTTCCTAGTGAGGCTATCTTAGCTGCAAGTTTAATATTCATGTGACACTGATCATAAAATATGATTACAGAAAAAGCAGATCAACTTTATTTAGAGGGTCATGCTTTGAATACGCCACTCTGAAAAATAATTTAGGTGGATATACTCTTCTAGACGACACCCTTCTAGACTGGTGTGCTGGTTTGAAAGTATGCTGTTCCTTGTTTAAATATTTAATATCTTCCATTTTTATTAGGAAAAAATACAATGTAAATTATGAAACAGTAGTGAGTGAATTTTATTTTCCGTAGGATCAATTCAGTATTGTGGTTTTTCCCCTTATTAATAGATTATTTATTTGTCTTCCCTCTGTCAAACCGTGAGCCAACCATGTGGCCCAGGCTGCCTGGGGAGGTACAGGAAAAGGAACACATAGGGCAGACAAGACATGGGAGAAAGAACTGTGGGAGGTGGAGATGGCTCCTTCACATGGCAAAGAGGGTGAGAAAGGCTACCATCAGGCAAAAGAGCCCCATGGCCCCAAGAGGGCAAAGCCCGGATTGGCACAGGAGAAGAGCTGTTGCTTCAGAGATGGGTTCCTGGCATGACCATAATGAGGCTCCCAAACACAATAGCAGTCTCAGCCCCAGAGTCAGCCACACTAACTGTGGCAGCCCCAGCCCAGTGAACTTGGGTGCTGTGTCGATGTCCCTGGGAATGGCTCTGGTTTGGAAGCTGTGGCTATGGGCAAGTGAGGTATGGGGACGTGAGACTGCTAAGCTGCTGAGGCTCTCATCTGTCCATGTCTGTGGTCATTTCAGCACCCCTGCAGAGAGTGGATGGCTCAGCAGCTGAGAGGTGTTCCTCACCAAGGAGGAGGTGGAGAGGGACTTGAAGCAGGCTATATTTTCAGAGGTTTGAGGGCTGTGGCAGGAGAACTGCTCCCAATGCAGAGAAAACCCGTGTGGTGGTTTTTAGATTGGGTTCCCTAGAGGCAGAGCTTGACATGGAGCCCTAGTAAATCCAGTGATTTATTGGGGAAGTACATGCAATAGAAGAGATGGGAGAAAAGTAGGATAAGGCAAGGGAAAAAAGATACATAAGAATGTGATTTCAACTGTAGACTAGCTAGCTCTGGCCCCACAAAGGCCCCACAAGCCCTGGAGTGGAAATTTTACTATTAAATGGATCCCATCTTTTATTTTATTTTAGTATGTTTTACATCTTTTTTTTTTTTTTTTTTTTGGTGACGGAGTCTTGCTCTGTTGCCCAGGCTGGAGTGCAGTGGTGCGGTTTCGGCTCAGTGCAAGCTCTGCTTCCTGGGTTCACGCCATTCTCCTGCTTCAGCCTTCCGAGTAGCTGGGACTACAGGTGCCCGCCACCACGCCCGGCTAATTTTTTGTATTTTTAGTAGAGACGAGGTTTACATCTTTTTGAGACAGAGTCTTGCTGTGTTGCCCAGGCTGGAGTACAGTGGCATAATCTTGGCTCACTATAACATCCATCTCTCAGGCTCAAGCAATTCTCATGGCTCAGTTCCCCTGAGTAGCTGGGATTACAGGGGTGTGCCACCATGCCTGGCTAATTTTTGTATTTTTAGTAGAGATGGGGTTTCACTATCTTGCCCAGGCTGGTCTTGAACTCCTGGGCTCAAGTGATCTGACCTCCTTTGGCCTCCCAAAGTGCTGAGATTACAGGCGTGAGCCACGAAATTGATCCTACCTTAAAGCATATTCTGTTCAGTCATTGGTCAAGATCTGCCTCCTACGGTGGTGGGTAGGCTTCCTGGGCAAGGCAATTGATGTTTGGCCCAGGTAAATTCTCTTGAAGGGGACAGCTCTAAGCTGTGTTGAGACAATACCGTCGGCCCTCTTAGCATCCATGCGTTCTGCATCCCTGGGATCAACCAACTGCAGATGGAAAGTATTCAGAAATAAAATTGTGTTTGTACTGAACATGTACGGATTTTTTTCTTATTATTTCCTAAACGATACCATATAACAACTACTTACATAGCATTTACATTGTATTAGGTATGAAGCTAGAGATGAGCTGAAGTATATGGGAGGCTATGCATAGGTTATATGCAAACACCACACCATTTTATATCGGGGATTTTAGCATCTGTGGATTTTGGTAACTGCTAGAGGTCCTAGAACGAATTCCCCATGGAAATTGAGGGATAACTATACTCACAGGCAAGTATTAGCGTGCCAGCTTGTAACGGGGATATACGTGGAGCACCAGCAGCACCCACTAAAGCACACCCTTTACACTGCTCAGATCTTCTCGCTTCTCCGTAAGTTCATTTCATTCTGACACATCTTTAACTCTCTTCCTCAGTCCCTCTTGCACATTCCTCTTACTTCCTGTCCACAGTAAAAGAAAAGAAAAAACTGAAAGAGTACAGAAGATTATTAAATGAAAAGGAGGTAGATCCCTTTTTGGATCTACCAACCTCTCTTCTCAGATAAACTCAATTTATCACTCCATAATATATACATTATAGCCCTATGCATAAGGCCATCTCCTAGCTTAAGACAGAGCTCCTGTTCCAGCCATCAGGTTTTTCCTCCCGCCAGCAGGAAGGAGAAAGGGAAAGTGGCAGATTGTGCCCTTTCCTTTAAGGACACGTTCTGGGTGTTTCATCTGGTATTTTCCCTTGCATCTTATCGTTCAGAAGTGAAGTCATATTGGTACACCTCTCTTCAGTGGTGTCAGGGAAATGTAGTCTTTATCCATGTACTCAATTGAAAATGGGAGGTTCTATTATTATAAAAGAAGTGGAGAATGATTGTTGAAGGACAACTAGTGGCATGCTCCATACTGCATATCTACAATAATCTTCTCAGTGGTCTCCTTTATTTTTTAGGCAGTTTGGGTACGTTAGAAATTCTTGATGACTACTCTACTACTGAAAATGTACTAAAAGAACACTGAAATTTCCAAGTGTACCTTACGGTGTTGCTTCCCTACATTCCTAGTTTGTGATTTTATTTTATAACCTGTTTTACTTTTTTGCTTGACAATATACAGTATCAATGTAATATCTGTCAAAGTATAGTTGAACCATTTTTAATCTTGGAATTTATCATTGTAGAAAAGATTTTTTCCTGCATATTTGCAAGGTTAGGAATGTTAATCAGGATAGGCTTGTATTGCTCCCACACTATTTTTTTTATTATAAAAATCATATTACTACTACCACTTTATATTGCAAACTATGGAGTTGCCTTGTTACCTCAAACTCTCTTTTCTGGTGTTATTAAAATAAGAATGGAAATAACTTAGTTTAATTGTATTTCTCTACAATTTGTCTTTATTGTAGCAAGTTAACTACGGTTTCTAACTGCATTTGACTATCACTGAGAAAATTTAAACAGTCTGAAGTAATTATATCATGCCCATGTAGGGAGTAACGAATAGTGTCTCAGTTGCTGAGACCAACTTCTGCTTTTCATGATGGTGATAAAGGAGACAGTAACTCCCAGCTTATCGTACATGACTCCATAAGGGATGTGTCTCAGGAAATCTCCAGAATGGAGAGTTTGGGTTTGTAAAAACATATGCACTAGAATGTAGCTTCAAATATGTGTGTAGAGAGCCCTATTTTTAAAATACCAACAAAGAAAGATAATGCACAGCATAATATTTCTCTGGTTGGTGAGGATACTTGTGAGATAGTGTTTCTTTATTTTTCACCCTCCAGCGGTGAGTCTCACTGAGAAGCTTGAGATCTTACATTACATAAAGGAGGAATGAGTTGAGGGTTTAAAAAAGGGCTAAACTCCACTTTGGGAGGCCAGGGCGGGTGGATCAACTGAGGTTGGGAGTTCGAGATTAGCCTGACCAACATGGAGAAACCCCGTCTCTACTAAAAATACAAAATTAGCCCAGCGTGGTGGTGCATGCCTGTAATCCTAGTTACTCGGGAGGCTGGGGCAGGGAATCACTTGAACCTGGGAGGCGGAGGTTGCGGTGAGCCAAAATCACGCCATTGCACTTCAGCCTGGGCAACAAGAGCAAAACTCCATCTAAAAAAAAAAATAAAAAGGGCTAAACTGTTATCTGTGTTATCTGGGTGTTGATTCAACAAAAAAATTACTCATCTCTGTTAGAGTTTTTCTATACAAACAAAAAAACCAAATGCTCTAAAAACATGTTAAGTTTCATCCATGTTTTCCAGAGCAACATTCTTCATGGTTGTCTGCTTATGTGCTTCCAGGTTTAGGAACTGGCAGTGGCAAAACTGTGAGTTGTTTACTGTCTGTGGAATAGTGTTTACTTCTGTAAAGGGTTTTTCCCTAGGACAGTGTTTTCAAAGCACGTCTTTTATGCCATGTTCATGTCTTCCTGTCCTCTGTACTCTTATTTTCTTATGATTTTTCTTTGAGTAGACTTCTTCCATTTTAACTTTAAATTCATTTTAAAAGGAAATGTTATATTATTGCTACCAGTAAAAACCAGTTTCTTATCACAAATAGAAGATAACTGCAATAATAAAATTTAAAAGCCCCATGCTGTTATTACAGAGAAAAAATATCAAATTATAAATGCTATAATTATAGAGTATCAAATTGTAAATACTATAATGATTAAAATTACATATAACATTTCAAATATTATAAATGTCATTGATTTATAAAATGCAAAACTAAAAATTAGTTCCTTGAGAAGAATGAAATTTTGGGGGCAGTCAATAACAAGGGAATAGTAGGTTTAATGTTACCTAGTTTAAGACCCAGAGGAAGTTTTACTTCAATAGTATTATTTTTTAATTTTGGTTTTATTTAGTACTGACAGTCTCACTCACATGCACACATGATCAGAAAGGGCCAAGGACAATTAGTTGCCTTTTCTGATAAAATTACATATGCTTATACATGTCTAGAAGGAGCACCGTGATGTGTGTGGAATATGCCATATGAGCAGGCATGTTAGAGGTCTAGGCCATTGTTTATTATTAGCAATGCTTCCAGACAGTTAAGAAGTTCAGTTGCTAAAGATCTGAAACACTCACGCCTATGCCAGGGTGCAGTGCTTTATTCAATCTGAATAAGATGGTTTACTGCAGCCGTAACAACTATTATCTCATTCTAAGCCACAATATCTGTGGGTGTGTTATATTAGGTATATATATATATATAATATATATTTTAATAAGATATAATAAAATAAATACCCAATTATTAAAAAATGTTTGCTGGCATAAATTCTAATTCAGTGGATGCCACCTCATTATATTGTCCATGAAGGAGGAGATCCACACACACTTGGTCCAAGTAACAATCTGTTTATAGAAGAGAGATGATTTAAGGAGCTAGTAAGANAGTTGCCTTTTCTGATAAAATTACATATGCTTATACATGTCTAGAAGGAGCACCGTGATGTGTGTGGAATATGCCATATGAGCAGGCATGTTAGAGGTCTAGGCCATTGTTTATTATTAGCAATGCTTCCAGACAGTTAAGAAGTTCAGTTGCTAAAGATCTGAAACACTCACGCCTATGCCAGGGTGCAGTGCTTTATTCAATCTGAATAAGATGGTTTACTGCAGCCGTAACAACTATTATCTCATTCTAAGCCACAATATCTGTGGGTGTGTTATATTAGGTATATATATATATATAATATATATTTTAATAAGATACAATAAAATAAATACCCAATTATTAAAAAATGTTTGCTGGCATAAATTCTAATTCAGTGGATGCCACCTCATTATATTGTCCATGAAGGAGGAGATCCACACACACTTGGTCCAAGTAACAATCTGTTTATAGAAGAGAGATGATTTAAGGAGCTAGTAAGAGATTTTCATCTGTAGCACATGATATTTATTTGCATTTTTGAATGTGAGATTTTTCAGAGAAAAGTATGTGTTTTAAGATATTTCAGAAAAATAAAATTCTGCATCCCACCCCAGTGCATTTCTTTTAAGACTGCATTTACCCAAAATGCAGAGGCAGATTCCATGTTGGTATTTGATAAAATAGTAGAAGTAATTCCTGGAAGTTTCTGGGAGACCTTGTCATTTGATATTACTTTTATATAAATAAACCATTACTAACCCAGAATTAGGGAAGTAGCAGATTTTCTAGAGCAGCATCAGTCTTTTGACGGGACAAAAGTGTTTATCACTCTCAAATTTGCAGCTCATTTTGCTGTTAGCATAAAAGCAGAGGCTTTGAAACTATACCATAAAGGTTAGAAATGAGAAACCATCCCTGAACACTCTTAAGATCTTGTAAGAAATTACTTGGCTTTGTCATTTCTATCAATAAGTGACCTTTCGGTAAACATGATTGAAACTCAAAATCAAAATTTAAAAAGTAGAAGGCAATAGCTTAATAGATTTTATGTTTGGAAGTATTTTAGTTTGGAAAGAGCCTTTTTTTTTTTTTTTTTGGCCAGCAAAATGTATATTGGACCCAGTTTCCAAAGGTTGCTTTGAGCTCTCCAGTTCTTATAATGTTGGGACTTGGAGATCTAAGCTGTTTCCACTGCCACTTTCTTCAATGGATGAAGAGACAGAAATGATTAAAGATGCTTATCTTCAATTTACCAGCTAGGGATTTAAAAATGTTTTCTGAAATGACTTCAGCAATCACTTACTGAGGGTGATAGTTGCTGGTGTCACTGACCTTTGCCCTAGAGATGTTCACATCCAGTGACAGAGGCAGGCATTTACATAATGCAAGCCAAATGGTGATGAATGATCTATATCTATTTAAAGTGGGAAAATGTGGGAGAGAAGAGGAAGCAATTAATTCTTGGCTGGGGACAGCTTTGCAGGAGCAATACTTCAGTGGAACTTTTAAAAATAAGGAGTTTGCCTGATGGAAAATGAGAATAAGGCATTTGAGGTAGAAGCACGGTGGCTTGATCAAAGATGAATGAGTCACCCTGTGGGACTGAGGCGGGTGGTGGTAGAAATGAGGGGAATCCAGGGCATGTTGGGATCTCTTGGGAAGGTTTTTGAATTCTATACCGTAGACTTTGGACATTATCCTACAGTAGGTGATGAACCATCACAAAGTTGAACAATGGAATGATACCATTCAACTGGTTTTACAAAAGATAACTGGGAGCAATTTGGGTGGGGAGGATTGGAAGCAGAAAAACCAATAAGGGGCTTATGCAGTCACCTGGGTGAGAGGTGATGATGAACTAGTGAAGGAAAATGAGATGAAGATACAGACTCAAAAGATAGATTAAACACAGAATCAACAGAACTTAGCTATTGATGGACATGTAAGTAAATAATGGTAATTCAGTGTTAGTTCTGTAATAAAGGCATTACAGTGTTAGTTCTGTAATAAAGGTGAAAGACCAGAGAAAGTTTCACAGATGGTTGACCTGGCAACTGCATGTCAGCAGTTTTTATTATAGTTGGGTTTCACTTGAGAGTCACCTGGGAATCTTAAAAAAATCTATCAGGCTGAGCGTGGTGGCTCACACCGGTAATCCCAGCACTTTGGGAGGCCAAGGCGGGAGAATCACTTGAAGTCAGGAGTTTGAGACCAGCCTGGCCAACATCGTGAAACCCTGTCTCTACCGAAAATAGAAAAATCAGCCAGGTATGGTGACACATGCTTGTAATCCCAGCTACTTGAGAAGCTGAGGAAGGAGAATCGCTTGAACCCCGGGAGCAGAGGTTGCAGTGAGCTGAGATGGCGCCACTGCACTTCAGCCTGGGTGACAGAGAGAGTGAGAGTCCATTTAAAAAAAAAAAAAATCTATCAGCTTAATGCCAACCCCCAGAAAGTCAGATTTAATTAGTCTGGTATTGAGCTGGATCATAGATGATTTACAAAACTTTCCAGATGATTTTAATTTGTAGCCAGGGTTGAGGTCCATTGCCATAAGCAGTTTGTTGTGTTTGAAGTATGGTGTGTGTAGAAGAGCAATGTTAGATGATGTTGGAGGTTAGTCCTTAGACACTATACTAGGGTGTTATTATCTTCTAACTGGGACATTTTTAGAGTAAAAGGAAGCTGAGAATTAACCTGGTACAACATGTGTAAATTAGGACTGTCTCAGGGAAACCTGGATGTGTGTGGTCCCACCATCATAGGAACTATGGGGAAGCTTTGAAGGTTTCTAAGTAGGGGGAGTATGTGAACTAAACATTTTTTTTTGAACCATTTTAGCTACAGCAGTGTAGAGAAGGGATTGGAAGGGAGAAAGATTGAAATCAGGGAAGCTGATTAGAAAATGACTGTAGTCATTTAGATGAGTGAGACAGCAACTTGAATTAAAGATTTGGCCCTGGAATGAGAGAGAAAAAAAAAAAAAACAATACTTGACAGGTGTCAAGGAGTTGGGTTGGCTGGTGTCATAGCAAAAATTGTGCCAAAATTAAACAGACAAGACAACAGACTTTTTTCAAGGATATTGTCATGGGGAGAGAGAACAGAACTCTGAACTCAACTCTACGGAAACGGAGGGTGGGAGGATTTTTAACAGCTGGATTGAGAGGGAGAACAGAGGTGGTTTGTGTTTGCTAATTGGCTTTACCCAAAGGAAGAGTCAACTTTCTCTTATGGATAGGAGATAGTTTTACAACTTAGAGCAAGGTGCTGGCTGAAGTTAGGTTCCTACCCTCCCACACAGCCTGGGACTATCTTCCTTGACATTTACATTTTCAAAGAGATGGTTCTCAAGTCCTTGAGAAAACAGGCCTAGGTTGAAAACTGGCAAGAGGCTTCTAAAAACATTTACACACATCTCAAAAGGACAGAGAAAGTATTTACGCATTTCCCAAAGTAAATGCTCTAAGAAAAGGGAGATCAGGGCCTAGAGTCAAGAAGCCTCTCTAAAGTTTCGTCAAGCTGAGGGGAATGTGAAGGCTGTCTTGGTCAGTGGACATGGATATGGGGGTTGAGGGGAAGGGAGGAGTTTAGAATGATTGGAGTCTAGAATGGTTTCTGGCTTAGGTTCTGGGTGGATGTTGATGCCATTTACTACCACTGTAGAGAAAACAGGAGGAAGAGAAGATTGGTGAAAAAGACAAAATAAGTTTTGGAGAGACTGAGCTTGTAGTGCTTTTAGTATATCCAAGTTGAGTTGGATGTATGGGTCTGTGACTCAGGAGTGGTGTTGGGCGGGTTTGGGAGGTAGGTTTAGGTGTAGTGAAAATACAGAGCTAGTAGCAGCAGCTTTTTTTTTTTTTTTTTGAGACGGAGTTTTGCTCTTGCTGCTTGGGCTGGAGCGCAATGGTGCGATCTAGGCTCACTGCAATCCCCGCCTCCCAGGTTCAAGGGATTCTCTTGCCTAGCCTCCCAAGTAGCTGGGATTACAGGCATGCACCACCATGCCCGGCTAATTTTGTATTTTTAGTAGAGACAGGGTTTCTCCATGTTGGTCAGGCTGGTCTCAAACTCCCAACCTCAGGTGATCTGTCTGCCTTGGCCTCCCAAAGTGCTGGGATTAGAGGTGTGAGCCACCGTGCCCAGCCAGCAGCTTCTGTGTTAACTCATTGCACAACTTATGTTTTGGTGGGACTAGTCTTGCACTCCCCTACTCCCAGTTGAGGGAGAATTCATATGGATTAAATGGAGTTTTGTGAAACAGTAAGATGTATCTAGTAAGTGCCCAATTCATTTGGTTAGTTTTATTATTATGGTTAACTAGAGGCTAAGGTAAATCAGAACAGGGGAATCAAATGGTCAACTGGTAAGTGTTACTGTAAAGGTGTTTCACTGTATTTTAGTGGCTGTAGGACAAGTAGTTTTTACCGGAAATTCATTTTCATTAGAATTAGCAAACAAAACAAAACAAAAAAACCAACAAAAAAAGCAAAAAGGCAGCTCTCTAGAGTTCACATTCTGAATTTTTGCAAGACAACTGAGATTCCTTCTTCTGGACTGAGAAATAAGGAATCTCCTTGAAAGTGAAAAGAATAACCCCAAATAAAACCCAAACCAAAAGTGGTTTGTTTTTAGAGTTTCATCAAGTGGTGGGAATGGAAAACAGCAGCAATTCGTCTGTTATCTTTGACTCATTTCCTGCCTACTTTTCCTAGGGGTTTAAGGTCTGTTCCTTTGCTGGAAAATATCTTACAAAGAAGTAATTGGGGAAAAAGATTCACGTCTTAGTTGCATCTTCCCCTGTGTGCTCCTGGAGCTTCAAATGCTTATGGGAAGCCCAGAGCAGTGTCTTAATTGTAGGAATTTTCTGAAAAATGGAGAATGGATACTTCTGCACTATTGTGTTATGACTGGACAGCAGCCCAGCAGAGAATTGGATTTGCTTGTGACAGCCTGACAGTATCCTATGTCCAGTAATGGCTGGTTCTGACATTTAAATGGTGAGGGATGGAAGTGTGTGAACTGTCGATCTCTAACCTACCCTTGACTTCAGGGGCCGATGACAATTGTTCTTACTCTTTAGAATTTGGCATTGAAGTTTGTTTACAGCTGACAAAACTTTCCTGTTATTAAGACCCAAATTTAGATTGGTGTTCTAAGAATTCTCCAAAGGCTGTCCACATGCATTTTGAAGAGCCCTTTGAACATCAAATGCCTCTCACAAAAGAAGGCTTCTTATCAACTGAATGTGAAGGGGAACATTATTCAAAGGAAAAAAAAATCCCACCCCAGGCTTTTTGTGAGGTAAACCATGGAAGAGAGCTCTGGGTTGGAAAATTGCTTTCTCTTAAGCTTATTATCAGACAAAGACTGTAGGGTTCTTATATTTTGCCTGTCCGTATGTGCTGGGATCCTTGAGAAAGGTAGTTTTTTTCCTCTGGTCCTGAAATATTTTTAATGTCTTTTAGATTTTTTGGTGTACTTTAGTGGCTGTGCCCTTTCTGGAGCAAGTGGGTATTGACCAGAAGTTCATTTTCTTTAGAGTAAGTGAACAAGCAAACAAAAGCAAAGGGGCAGAGTTCTCCTGCAGAGGCCACTTTCTGAATTTTGCAAGCTAGTGAAGAATCATCTGGGAATCGTATATCTCCTGGAAAAGTTAAAAACAGGAAAAACCAAAATAAAATCCCAATCAATCACACACACAAAATCTGTTGTGGGGAGGAGGGTGCTGCCAGTTTTCAGTGGCAGAGGAGTAACAGCTGGAGTCTAGCTGGGAGGGCAAGTGGGCTGGGCTGGATTCATGCTGCAAGGTCTTAGTTGGAAGGAAGCTGTCAGATAACAACATGATATATTATCCTTTGCAGACAAACCAATACACATAAAAATAAATAGCAATCAATGTTAAGATCCCATAGCGCACGTCGACACATGCAAGCACAAACCTCACAAACAGATTAGTCTGCCCTGCTTCCCTGTTCATGTGAGATTTAGGGGGAGGATGGGGGAGGAGGAGGGATGAAGAGATGTCACTCTCTAATCACCCTAGGTAGGTCTTGATGCTGATATGGTGGGTGAAGAAACTAATAGTCAAATATCAGGTGTTTTTGGAAGGTAGAGTCTATTTTAAAACAATTGACTCGGGATTCCATTTTGAAGTTTAGCTAGAGTGTCTGGGACTGACATGGAGTGTCAATAGTTTTCTTTTAAAATAAAATGATGCAGTTTATTTTTTACCATGACACTGCTCCTGCTAACTGAGGTCTAAGTTAAATTGTTGAAAAAGGAGAGTCATTTCAGGCAGTCTTTCATTTTGCCCTATGGCTGACCCCACTGATTTTAGCTCAGTATCATTTTGTTATTAGACTCAAAAATCTGACCTCAAGGGATCCTTTAATGTGTGGATTTTCGACATAGACCTTACTGTGAATGACTAGGTTAATCTCCTGAGTTTTGAGAGCCAGTTTTGTCCCTTGAGTTTCTAAGTACCAGAAACCTTCTTCTTTAAAAAATGTTGAGACTATGTAATTTGTAAATTCACTACAGATGATCAATTACACAGAATGGATTTTTTTGGTCCCACATTATCACTTGTATTTATTCCCTAAGATTAGATGCAACAATGTTGAATTCCAATATGTGCTTCCAGAAAATGGTTATAGCAAAATGAAACAAAACTAGGACCTCTGATTTAAATGCAGCATTGCCATCTGTTTGCAGGGATTGCAGAATCCAAAAAGAGATAAGGTGATTCCAGAAGGGTAATATTTCCAGAACAAAGCAAAGCTTACCCTCATCCGTCAGTGTAAAACTAACATCCTCACTGTTGATCCAACACAGTTTTCACAATAATGCCAGGCAAGTCTCAACATCATATCAGTGGCTTTCCAACGTTTTGGACCATGACTACAGTAAGAAGTATTGTTAGCCAGTGTACACACATAGTTTATTTTAGGAGAAAAATACAGGTGATACACTCTGATTCCTTGCCCCCTCTCATGTTTCTGCCTATTCTATTTTTTTCTACCTTGCCCCCAGTACTGGCATGATCTGGGTTCACATCCCACTAAGAGTTGCAACCTCCTGTTTGAAACCCCTGAGCTATTGCCAGTCATGCCAGTGTGTAATGAATATTTATTTTCTTTCTCTCTCTCTCTCTCTCTTTTTTTTTTTTTATTATACTTTAAGTTCTAGGGTACATGTGCACAACACGTAGGTTTGTTACACAGATATACATGTGCCGTGTTGGTTTGCTGCCCCCATCAAGTTGTTATTTACATTAGATATTTCTCCTAATGCTTTCCCTCCCCCAGTCCCCCACCTGCCAACAGGCCCTGGTATGCGATGTTCCCCACCCTATGTCCAAGTGTTGTTATTGTTCATTTCCCACCTGTGAGTGAGAGCATGCAGTGTTTGGTTTTCTGT